>NC_083776.1:20288567-20598567 GCF_963514075.1 Conger conger
AATTGTTTTGTGGTCATTGGGGAAATGGTCAGATATCAGTCAGACGGAAATAACCGGTTGGCCTAAATGGAGGTTAACCACATCCATCTTCTACCTCAAATGCAATTCCATATTCCTAGCTAGCACCCTCAACCATTACTGAAATTTCACATTCAAACCATGAAACCTATTTTCCTGTTGTGTACGATATACCTGCATTAATGCGTCAGAGGCATTTTAGCAAGACCTCCACTAAATGCACTGAAGCTAATGGATTTATACCGGAAACGTATTAAACTGATGGATTTAAACAGGAAACTTAATCGAGAGGAAATGTAATTTTACAGATGGGCTGATGATTATCGAGATGGTGGCTTCATAATCTGAATCACTCTTCCCGTACGTCCATAGGAGCTAAACTGAATGAGTACATTACACCTCGGGAGTTGGCGTTGATAAAAGCAGACCAACCTGAAGCATCCATGAAGGTCCTGTGCAGCCTGAAGGTGACGAGAGGTTCCTTCAGCTTCCGCAGGAAGTCTTTGAGGAGGCCGCAGAGGACATGGATCTCCTCCTTACCGAGGATCAGAGGCCCTTTTCCCAGAATAAACTTCTCCCTCAGGTCCTTTACAGCTCGCTCCCCACCGGGCACCCGGTAAATGCCTTTCTACATCACACAGAAACGAGATTCTACTGCTGAATAACCTTCCATGGACAACAAAAACATTGATAAACCCGTATTTGACTAGGCTAAACATAGCATGAGGAAAGTTACTTCCAATGAGGTCATTTGGTTTCGTTTATAAAGGTAAAATTTTGTATGAGTATCTTAAAGGCATGCAAGTACATATATGAAGTACATTTACACAAAAAAAAGAAGTTTGGCCAATAAATCACTTGTAACACCCATTGCAAAGAACTCCATTTGGTTCAACTTGGTGAGACACAAAAGCATTCATGTTTCACTGATGGAACATCGGTTCCTTGCTGAACCATTTACTTCTTCAAGGCCTCGTTTCTCGATTTCGTTCACACACTGTATGATCAGAAGAGGGATGCGAGGTCGAGTGGCAGGAGCAAAACTCTCCAAAGTGTCCTATGAGAGGGGAAAAAAAAACACAGACAATATGCACTCATTACTTGTGTTATGACATTCCCTTTTTTTTTGCCTTTGTAAGCCGTTTATTGTTCATATGAAAGTGTATATTATTCTATTGCAGTGTGCTGTATAAAAACATTGTAATCTTAGCACTTGAAACTATACTCTCCTCTAGAGTCTTTCAGTGTCTTGTTCCTGGTCATGGGTATGCACTTTGTTGTACATCGCTCTGGATAAAACTGTCTGCCAAATGCCTGTAATATAATGTGATAATGTGAAAGAGGGAGAGGGGTATCTGTGTACCATCGGAGCGCTGGGGTTGGGGATAGCTGGATTGGGATTGCAGGTCTGCGAGCACTTGTCTTTGCACTCTGGATGGGCCACAAGGCGGCAGTCCCGGCATTTCACCACCATCTTCCCAAACCGGATCCTCTTCCCGCACGGCATGCACACTTCCGGCCGGATCACCTGAGGACAAAGACTTCAAGGTCAAACAAGCCGCCTCCTCACCCTAAACATGTTCAATGACTATAAGTGCACATATGGCGAGAATGCTAGCATGAGTGCATGTCATTTAAAAATTGCACACGTGGTTATTCCAGTCAAAGAAAACGTCTTACCGTTTTGGACAAAAAGACGTGCCGCAACACTTGATGGTGTATAGTTGGACTAAACACCTGGCAAAGGTTGGGGTCTGCGGTAGTTACCTCCATCTCAGTGACAATGTCTGTATTCTTTTCCTTTGCTGGAGACCAAATGGAGGTTTGCTCTGAAAGAGGCACAAATTGATTATTTCCCGCAGGATATTCAGACTAGATTCCAGTGTGTGTGTTGCGGGTACTCCATTACCTGCAGTGGAGGGAAAGCTCTCGCTCCTGAAAGTCTTGAGTTTTTTCTCCGGGGTTTCTTGGGTAATGTCTATGACCATGTGAATCTGACCTCCACTCTCAGGTGTGGTCACAGAGGCTTTCACAATAGTTGATTCAATTTCCTTTAAACAAATAAAACTCAATTAGTCTCATACTTTTGTATGGAGAATGTCCATTCTGAACTGAAATGAGTTTAGGACTAAAATCTAAATCTGCATCTGCATCTGTGAAACAAGCCGTGTATGTTGAGCCTTTATGCCCACTGGATTAATCATTTCATCATGTGGCCATAATGGAGGCTGCTTAAGTTACAGTCAGCCTGCCAGTGCGGTCAGTGAACAAACCCTGTATGTCTGTGGAGAGGCAAGATGTAAGGATAGAGAGAGCAAGGTTGTCGAGCAGTGTTTCTGTCTGAGCACACAGAGTGGGCAGGAAGGGGGGACTGATGAATGAGATCTCTGATAGGAAGTGACATCATGCCACCTAGAAACAGGAACTTCAGGTTCGGAGACAAAGCTGACAATTCTGAAGAGACTTTCCTCCCTTTTGTAGAACAAGTTTGAATACGTGTTTCTACCTTTAAGTGTCTAAGCAGTGATGCTTTATTTTGTGGGAAAATTTCACATTATCTTCATTTTCAGAAAAAGGCACTATTGAAAATACCTGCAAGAAGGCTCCAGAGATAAGACAAAAAAGGCTTCCTGGGCAAGAACGTAAAAGTACTCTATTGCTATACGGTAGAGGGAGGGCTTTATACACGGCCACCATCTTAAATCCAGGACCCATTTTCCCCCTCACATAGAATACAAACTACTCTGCACATCACTCCAACACATCCATCCAAGAGTAGCAAATACTCCATTTAAATTAAGTCTGAGGTGGTAGGAAGTTTCCTTGGGCTTTTCTTAAATCAGAATCTGCTTACTTTCTCCACAGGTCTTTCCCCCAGCAGGTCTGCAGAGCAGCCACCGAATTTCCCGCGTTTCAGAATAGGAGGGCCTACACATGGTCCCATGGAGCGCTGTGGACATCAAATGAAAACGTCATTAGGGGCAGACAGTGCACCATCTCATTTACCATGGCTGACATGATTTCAGTTCTGACTAGACATATCCTGCAGGCAGAATGCATTAGACCTCTACTTGGTAATGTCAAATTGCTGTACTGCAGATAATTATTATGCAAGATAAAGGCTTGGATTCAATCAAATTTTGATGAAGCATTAAATGTATGCAAGTTTTTGGTTCAACTGACAAACAATTTGGATTGAGTTCAGCATTTACAAAAATGAAGTTATCAAACAATTAGTTTCTTGCTTTTATTTGGCAGTAAATGTCAAGGGCAACTGTTGAGAGAATCTGGGCTAAGTGCAAAGTCAATTCCTCCAGATATTTGAACACATAATTAGCCTAGTGCACAGTCCAAATCAGAACCCTATCACTGCACACTGCAGTGACCCCAGTGCAGACTGGTTTATGAAGGAGGAACGATGGATGTCTTCATACCCTTTTCTCCCGAGCTCGTGACTTGAGTGGCTTGACTACAGTTGAATCCAGGTCCTGTTTTGGATTCAAACACATATGTTAATTATTTAGCTGACACTTTCCAAAGTGAATTAGTTGATTATACTAGGCAGGAGACAATCCCCCAAGGAAAAATGTGGGGTTAATGGCCTTGCTCAGGGGCCCCAACAGCAGCATGGATCTTATCGTGGCTACACCGGGGCTTGAAACAACCTTTCCGGGTCCCAGTCATGTACCTTAACCACTAGACTACATCAAACAATGTTTAGCATGTCTGCAGGCTTTATTCATTCATCACTCTTATTATTATTTTAGTAATAGTAAGTGACATGAACCCCTCGCCATAAGGCTGACATAACACTGTCATATGCATGGCACAAGCTGTTACAAGATGGCATAACAGATGTCAGTCGCTGTCAAATTATATATAATGGTCATACTTAAGTAAATTGTCCAAATTAAGTTGCACAATTTCCAATCATACAGCAGAAAAGTATGACTGATTATGTCAGGTTATGTGAAATGACATAAAGCTGTTATGTCATATTGTGACAGCTGTTGTGTATGGCAGTGTTATATCAGCCTTATGGTGAGGGGTTCAAGTGAAATGTTACTCTAATTCTAGAATGTTCTCATACCAGGTCATCATCAGTTCGGTCATAACTAATGTCAGAGTGAGACAGGAAAGATGACTCGTCAATCACAGATAATCTGGGAAGGAAAGAACAGGATCCAGTCAGATAAGCGAAAAAGACAAACAGCGCGAAATGGAAAGAGAAGAGGGAGAAATAGATGAGACGCACAGGACCTTTTGCTTTTGTGTCGAGCGGCATTGTCTCCTCTGCGATTGAAGTTGGCCAGCATTGATTGCTGCTCCTCATTCAGGCAAGCGTTGGACTTGGTATCGTGTACCAGAATCTCGCAGATCAATTGCATCTGCCTCTCCTGGGCACATGTAAAGGGTGAGCAGGTAAAGGAAAGGTTTTGGTTGAGAAAATATATTTGAGAAATTTTTAATAGGAGCTCAAAACAACATTATAGCAGTCATTTTGACTGGTTGAAAAGGTACAAGCTCGGGATTGCCGTATGGCAATGGGATTTTAAAAGGTAGTTATGCCGGAGTGCCATATGGCACTCGAGTCTGAAAGGGTTCGTACTTCATCTGATTATATGAAAACTCAATCACCAAGTACTGGTAGTCGGCCTCAGCTTTGTGGCGTTTCTTGATCTCCACATCGACCTGGTTGCGGGCGTGTTTGAGCTTCACCTCCAGCGCAGTGCGAGCCACCTCGGATTTCACCAGGACCTCCTTATGCTTCTTCAGCTCCTGCGCGGCCTGCAGCCAGCGTAGCCTGGTGGCCTCATAGTTCTTCAACACCTCGATGAACTCTGAAAAGGAGAAGTGATCAGCGCATAGCAGCAGCTCAATTAACAAACTCGTCTTCATTTCTATCCACCACTTTCCTGACCTTTCCTTAGCAACGTCTTTGACAACCAGAGTTGCCGGGTTGAAACTTCCGGTTTACTTCCCCACACACGCAGTCTTGACATAGGTTGAAACATTTATTTCCAATAAAATATGGCATTTAAGGTCATATGGTTTGTATTCCAGTCTCAATGCCTCTGCAAAAGATTTTATATGCCACAGTTGAAAATGGTTCTTGATGACCGCTTCACAGAACAATCTACAGACCTGAGCAAAGGGAAAATGACAAATGAAGGCATGCAGACTTTTAATGCCAGAGTTGAGGTTTTTTGTACAAAAGCAATGCAGACAATGCTTCCAGCTCCTGAACACAAGCTGCTGGCTGCTTCTGGTGGTAGGTCTGAAAAATGGCTCCAGAAAGTGTTTTGAAGGGCTGATTTTCTGCAGTTTCAGGGTGAATGGACATAGTGGAAAAATGTAATGATAAAACAAGCTTAGCATGATATGCGCTAGCGTGCTAGGTGCATAATGTATTCGGAAATAAGTTAGTCAGTAGCACAAAAAGCACTTCAACGCACTGGCAACTCTCTTCCAATTACACCCATCCAAGTGAAGAGGACATGCAAAATTAAAAACATACATCTTGAGGAAAGGAAAAGGTAAGTCAAGTTCAAATGAAAATTGAAACAGAATTAATAAACTGCATTTTAATGTATTTGGCATTCAAAGAAAATCAAATATTTCCAAGATTTCTTTGGTCTGATATGCATAATATTTTAAAAATCCAAATAGAAAAACAATATTCAATGCTAACCATGGGGTTCAGGATGAGAAGCCGTTGGTTACTGGTTATCCAGTAGTCCAGCTCAATAATGGTCTCTTTATTAAGAGTCTCTTAATTGGAACAGGAATCAGTCTAGTTCCGGTTGCGCATGTGGTCTTCACCGATAAATTTTAAAGCTGCTTCATCAGCGGAGGTTAGCGAGAGTTCTCATACACGTTGCCTCATACAGGGAGCACAGAAGATTTAAGGGCCGAAATTATTCAGCCGTGTTATGACACTTATGACAGCAGAGTTAATCTTAGCTGAAGGTATTTCCATTGTTGCAGAAGCACCCAAGGTTATGAAGAGGTCTAGCCAAATGGCAGGGATTTCATTCAAACCATTTAAACTCACCAAGTTCTGAACTTGTACTTTCCAGAATGTCAATCTTCAGAAGACACAAACTGAGGAGCTCTTTGATGAAACTGGACTCCATTTGTCTGAAGGAAAAGTGTAAAAAGACCAAGCCTTCAGAAGCACAGCAAAGGAAAGGAATGCGTTAAAGTGTATCAAACCTTTGTTCCAAACAAGCAGTGACACACCTGATTCAACTAATCAACCATAAGAGTTGGACCTTGATTACGCTACTGGAATCAGGTGTTTAACTGCTCAGTTGGAACAAAAGCCTGCACCTACACCGGCCCTTTCTCAGAAAGATTCAGTATCCATGCCTTCAGAGATGGTAATGTATTTGAAATACGCATTTCATTAAATTTTGAGTAGTTTGTAATTTGTATTAGACTAGAGTAAACTAATTAGATGTCATTTGTATCAAGGTACTTTTGGAATCAGTATTTATACTTATTTTTACTTTTCTACCACTCCTGTTCCCACACTTCAAAAATTTGACACTAATCACATGACTTGGCTAGAACACCAAATCATATCAAATAGAAAGATTATGGAACAACGTGAGACTTGTATCTACTAGATTACATGTGTACACGTTTTCGCATCTTGTTTGGTGATGTTGTGTTTTACACCTCAGGGCCACCATAAATTGGCTACATTTAATTTTGTATCACAGTGGCTGTATTGTCTGAATTTCAGTTGAATTAATAAAGAACAGCAAAATTGAGTTGCACCACTGCCCTCATTTTTTAAAATATAATTTTGTCAAGAACCTCTAGATATGACATTAGTGCCTTTGTCATTTGTCAATCTATAGGATAACTGCTGAGAAGTCAATACAATGACAAATATTAAAATGCCTCATTTTAGCAAAGTGTCCATTTATGACAACAATACCCCTTTATGACTTTAGATCACTTTAAATAACTTGTTGTGTGAACAGGTAGAATTACACAACAGCTTGACTGAGTGGTGTGAGGACATCAGTGTGTAAAAAATATCATGGGCCCTCCAGGATCTTACACAGTTCCATGCTTCTATCACATTACATCAATCTTAAGTACATTTTTTACATCAATATTTGATCATATATTTTGATACATTTGTTGATGTCTTTGTAATTTGTATACATTCAGTTGTGTGGCCTCAAAATATGCATGTCAGCTAAACATGCTGCCTACTCCCTACCCAAATACAGACCCATAACACCAAGTTGATTACACTGGTGAAATTCTATCTAAATGTAGTGTATTTAAATCCCTGGATGATATACGTACTGTATTTCTGGGGTTTGCTGAGTATATTTGGGAGCCCAGAGAAGACCGACTGGAGTGATCTTTTGGTCCAATCAGAGTTCTGTAAATCAGAGTACGAGCCAGGGGCTTTTCATTACAAGGGTGGGTGTCTTACCACACTTCTGCAGTACCATTGAGAAAATACTATGGTGGATATGTAGCACAGTTCGCAGTATGCAGTATGCATATATACAGTGCAGTCCATATGTATTTGGACAGTTCTTTTGGCTCTTTTGTCCGACACATTGGGTTTTAAATGAAATGTGAAATGTGTGAGCGCAGGGAGAATGTTCTGAGATCGCACAAGTTCAGAGATGAGATTGAACATGGCGGCGCCCAGCCGCTAGATGACAAATGGTCGTCTCTCCTGCTAAATAGCCATTTTCTTACCAGTTGCGGATCTGAAAAGTAAAGGCATTTGCTTGAATAAATGTCATATGCATTTCAAGGTGGAAGACCTCAAAGATTTAATTGATAGTTACTACCAGGCTGTAATGGAGACAGAAAAACAGACAGAGGACTGTAGCAACAACACCTAGGGCTCATTCTAATCCCTTCTTTCTTATCCTTGCTCCTGACCCAGAAATTGATTGAGGTCTCCCAACTTTAAGGACATTCCAACCACTTAAATGTTCCTTCCAGGAGCTAGAAGTAGAAGTTAGGAACTCCCAAACTTTCCTCTGAGCAAAAAGACATCAGAGCATCCTTTGCTTCTGTAACTGTCTGTAACTGACAGGGCTTTGAAGGAGCAAGGGCATTCCATTTGCCTAATTCACTTTATCAATTTCCCTTTTACTTATTTCTCTTTCATCTTTTTCCTAGCCTCTCCCGCTGGATGGAGCTAGGGGCAAGAAAAGAAGAAAAGGAAAAAGATGAGAAAAATAAGGGACTGGAATGAGCCCCCAGTACCAACCAGGCAAAGAGATACTCTTGGTATACTACACCAAGAGGTAAAAGACTTAAATCTAGACTTGAATTCACCCGCCACCAGAATGACACCCCGCCGAAAGACAATGATGCGCTTCAAAACAAGTTGACTACTGAAATGGAAAATGTAATAAAAGAAAACAAATCAATGAAGGGAAATAACCATAGCAAACACTTATGGACAAACCAAATTTTTCATTCCATTGAAAAAAAAAAAAAATGGATTTCTCTGAATCTGCCATCATCCTAGGTGGTGACTTCAACACAATTATTAATCCAGACCTCGACCGATCAAATACTGCAACCTTTTCTAGAATTGATTACTTCTTGATTAGTAACTCTCATCCAATCCCGGAATTCACCCAATAGTCATCGTTCTTTAACTGTATGAATCTCCAAACATTTACTTTGGGTAACAGCAAAGGTGTACACAGAGGGAGCATTTATCTTATACTCAACTCACAAGAAAAAGAAAGACCAAGAAACTGAAAGCAAACTTGAACAAAGATTTTAAGACCTAAACATTCAACTCTCCCAATTGCACTCAGAACAACAAAGGTTCCAATGCCCAATAACAAATCGCCTGGATCAGATTCATCAGCTACCTTTTGGAAATTAAAAACGACTGAAATACAAAAATCCACAACCATTCCTTCATACATGAATACCACTCCCATCTCAGTTCTGCTGAAGCCTAATGAGGCTCCAAATATCGCCCCATACGTTTGATTAATTGTGACAAAATCATCAGATAAGCTTGCCAATTGAATGGTACTCTCTAACAACATGTGCGGCTTATTCAGTTGAATGAGTATATCAAAAATAAGTGACCTGAATTCAATCACTGCATCACTGGACACTGAAAAAGCATTTGATGGAGTCCACTGGAGCTACTTATTCACTACAATGAAGAGATTTGGCTTTGGAGAGTCATTCATTCAATGGGTTCAATTCCTATATAACTCACCCACAGCATCCATAAATACTAGCAGTCGTACTTCACATTCACAAAGCTTCACGCTGCTCCGTGGCACCAGACAAGGATTTCCACTCTCTCCAGCATTATTTGCCATATTTATAGAGTGCCTTGCTGCTGTCATCTGACAAAACAATAACATTATAGGAATACAGACCGCAGATACATCCCATAAAATAAATTTATATGCAGACAATTTTCTCCTATATCAAAACCATCGAAGATGATCTGAACCATTGGAATCACCTACGCATTTCTCTAATTGGCAGAATAGCAACAGTTAAAATGAATATACTACCAAAAATAAATATGTTCTCAATGACCCTGGTCAAACCAACATCCAACTGGCTCAATACTCTAGATTCCATAAGCAGTAAATTATATTGGGAAAAAAACAAAGCAACCCCACATTTCAGACATTATTAACTGAAGTACCTTCAATATATTGTTAAATGGCTACCCCATGGCTGGAAACAGACAGAACAGACAGAATACAATGACATTTAAATAACTGATATACCTTTGCTCACTCAGTCAGTAAAAAAACACAACTGCTTCAAGAACCTGGTAATCTCAACAACCCTGACAGCTTGGTGGAAAATCAATATGATCGCAGAGTTCACTCCATCTCTGAACAAATTCACTCCAATATAGCACAACCCAGACTTCAAAATCCAAAAGGAATCAATTCTAGGAATAACTCACCTAGAACTCAATTTGAAAACAACTCACTAATATGTTTCACAGCACTAACCCAGGCATATTGGTTGTAATAATCTTCTGCAACACCTTCAACTAAAAAACTCACTGAAATCAAAGATCAATCTGTCAAACAACAGTAACCACCACTGCTAATGGTACAACTCATGCACGTTGGTAAGTCAAAGAACACTTTATCAAGCGAGAACTTTATTAGGTATTTATTAGACTTATTTTTTAGACTTCTACTGCTGTAGCCTTTCCACTTAGTTATGATATGTTGTGTGTTCATAGATACCCTTCTGCATACCACTGTTGTAATGTGTGGTTATTTGTGTTACTGCCACCTTCTTGTCAGTCAAAGTCACTGAGATCAAATTATTTTTCCCATTCTCATGGTTGATGTGAACATTAACTGAAGCTCCTGACCCGTATCTACATGATTGTATGCATTGCACTGCTGCCACACAATTGGCTGATTAGATATGTAGGTGTAATAAAGTAAAAATATTCCTAAAAGTGATCGGTGAGTGTATAAACTGATGTCTGAAACAGATAGTACACGCTCCCTAGCAGCTGCAGAATGGGGGAAAAAAATATCTATTTATCTATTACTACCGATAGCAATTTTTGGAAACAAATCTTCAACAATATCTTCACTATGACTACCAACCCCAAAAACCAGCTCATCCAATATAAAATCATATATCAGCACATATCACCCAACACAAAATGTACGGAATGGGATTTCTTGACACAGACATGTTCACATTGCAGTCTCAACACCCCAGATAGCTACATTCATACCACCTGGTTCTGCCCACCAATCCAAACATTTTGCAAAGGCACCATACACAAAAAACATCCATCCTTCTGGGTCACAGCATTCTAGTCTCCCCATCCCAGTGCCCGCTTGGAGACCAGTCATCAATCGAACTGTATCAACAACACATTTTAATCGCCTTAATCATCGTAAAAACAAAAATGAAAATACTCTTCAACTGGAAAAGCTGAAACAAAGTTAATTTTGATGTCAACCTGTCGACAGAGCACATCTGAATGGAAAAAATAACAGCACTCTCAAAAAATCTAATCTAATTCAATCTGGACACCATTCCAGATCTGCCAGTAAGCCAATTCCACTACCTCCACAATTTTACATTTCAAATATGAGCCTCCCCAAATGCTTCTAAAAGACCCAACCATACCATACCAAGCACAACAATAATAAAAAAAATATTCAGAACCAGATGTAATTGTCCAATAACATTTGAAAAATCCATGGTTCATGTCTGTGTCCTATCTGTTTGTTATAGTCCCTGTTTGCATTACGGATCCTATCATTTTAAAGTTGTAGTTTGTAATTTATTTCTTTTTTGTCTTTGTCCATCTCTGTCCCCTCTGTTTAGTATATGTTTCTCTATGACTGTCCCAATATCAATATGCTGTTTTATATTATATTATATCTAATCACATTGTTTGCTTAAATAGTTTTTTCATATACCCTGTTTGTAGGAATCACATCACTTTTCATACATAGTCGTCCCATTTTAGGGGACAAAAACGAATTGGACGGTTGGCTTAGTGCAGGTATAAGAAAGCTTTCAGTATCTAGTCTTGATTCGAGGCTTTGAATTTCCTTTGGGGTCTCTTATTGATGTTTGTCAACATGAGGCCCAGAGTTGTTGCAATGACAGTCAATGAAGCCATTATGAGGCTGAGAAATAATAAATAATAAAAAAAATAAAAATAAAAAAAAAGCCAGAGACAGAGGCTAAACAATAGACTTTCATAAAAACTGTTTAAAACTATACTGAGAGCACAATTTGTATTTATTCAGTTTTTATTTGTTGTTCTAGACAGGTATTGCTGTTGGTATTGGTCTCACCTGCCTTATCTGATTTTACATAGTTGTTTTTATTGAGTGCAATGATTTGCCGTTATGATGCAATTAAAAGGGATTATTTGAACAACTTCTTATTGCCTGTGTTTTTTTTAGGCTTGTGTAGGGCCACAAATGTCAGGGGTGTGCTTTCTTGTCAGGTTATGCAGTATCTTCATCACATTTAAATTATGAAGGAAGCTTATCTGTAGAAAATGTTTGGAAATAGTCATTTCCTTGAGTCTCACTACAGTGAACCACCGGCTTGATTTCCAGCCCCTAAATTGAGGTCTTTTCACAATATAATTCTACGCTTTTGCAGTTTCCATACTGCTATGCTCAGGTAGAAGAATACTGCCACAGCAGGGCAGCATCTCTTTTACAGGAGAACACAACTGGATGTATTATACAAAACAGTCATAGCTCAGTTTCAATGAAAACCCAAATGCATTCAATCCACAAAGTGGACCAAATTAATTCTAATGACACATGATGAAGTCCGATATGATTTCCCAATGATTGAGACAGTTAGAGGAATAGAGGAAGCCTTTCTACGAGGCCATTACATTGTACATATGAGGGAAACTGTTTAAAGTATGTTGAATAAAGATGCATTCTTCAGAAAATTTCTCAGCAGTCATTAAGTAAAAATTTTGTACAACAGACAAAATATGTTTTCTGGACACAGAATGGGTTGCACATGGCTGTCATAAATAATAGTTCTGTATTATTATCATTTTGTTCTTTTGATGTGTTTTACATATTAGTTCATTTATTTATTTGCTTCCGTTTTATCTTTCATACCTAGCAAGGATAATAATAAATAAAAAAATCGAGGGGGGGGGGGGTTTAAGAGAAATGACAAGATTTGGCGTTATCTTCTTTGTCATTTTCTTTAGCTTTTATGTATGTCTCTGGGTTTTGTGAGCAATACTGAATACGTATGCTAATTAATTTGGTGTTTGCTGAAGAACACTTTCTGCTGTCAGTCTGGATTCATCTTATTATCTTGCATTTTAGCACTTTAAACACATTTAAACACATTTTATTCAATTGTAGAATTTTTCTCAGACACCCTCGACTTGTGGAAATGGGATGATTATATACTGCATTTTGTCAGAACTGTCTTGGCTGATAAATTCTTTAGAGATACACAAATGGCAAAGTTAAAGAAAGTAGCAAGCAACCTTCAACATGAGGTAGTAAATAAATTATGTTTTTCTTTCTTGGACAGAATATTGTGCTGAAATATATAGAATTGCTTCATGATAGATATTTTTCATTTTCTCTTTTGCTTTTGTTGAGCATCACCTCCAACCTTTCCTTCTGTGAAATCCCAGAAGGATGACTGTGTAAAGATTGTTAAATCAGAACTTATAATGACTGTTTCTTACTGCACAATCAACCTCATATCCACATTGCAATGGTTCACATTGCAAGTGCGCATTGGCTGTTGGTGATGTCACATTTCTCTCCAGTTGAGGGCACTGTAGTTATTTCCACATTGGATATATACTAGTTTGTGAAGCAGGGGCTGTTTGGGCTGTTTGGCCTGTTCATGATTAGGAAAATATTTGAGCAAAGCTTTGCCATGTCTGGTTGATGGCTTCACCGCACTGGAAAAAAAGCTTTCCTCTGCTATCAGAGATTTTCCTTTGCATCTCAGAATGCTAAAATGATTCGATTAAACAATATTTCATTTTTTCCTTGTAAGGTTTTGTGCATGAGACACCTGTAATCAACCCACCCCACCCCACACACACACATATACACACACACGGCATATCAAACATACCAAAATATAATTTGTTTTTACAAATACAGTGTTCTACTGCTAGTAGAATTCTACCCAGACATTCATTCACAACATTAATGTAGAAATTAATTTGCTTCTCCAGGTCTACTGTAAAATACTGTGAAGATAATTAAATCCTATTTATTTATCAAGTTGACTTAGCTGTGTAGCAGGTTGAGCAATTAAATATTTTATCTTGGCATTCCTGTTAAGAGTCTCTTCAGAGAATTCGTTTAGCACACCGCAGTTCAAACAAAGTCCCAGTGAGATTATCAGACCAAGAAAGGAAATAGGCCTTTGAAGTAAATTATATTCCCATATCTCTGTCTTTAGCTATGTAAAGTTGAAAATGTGACTTTTTTTCAGCCTCAGCTGGTCTGACTGCAGCTTCAGTCCTGGGTGTATTCCGAGTGCAGATGGGTGTCATACTTGGAGGTGAGTGCTGCCACCAACTGCTTCATTTCACTCCCTATTCCACCCACTGAGCAGTACAGTCACTGTTTCAGGAGTGCTTTACAGTCACCGTTTCAGGAGTACTTTACAGTGACTGTTTCAGGAGTACTTTACAGTGACTGTGTCAGGAGTACTTTGCAGTGACTGTTTCAGGAGTACTTTACAGTCACCGTTTCAGGAGTGCTTTACAGTCACTGTTTCAGGAGTACTTTACAGTCACTGTTTCAGGAGTACTTACAGTCACTGTTTCAGGAGTACTTTACAGTCACTGTTTCAGGAGTGAGAGGCATGTTAGAATACTCCTTATGCACACCACATAAAGGTCACGGGACAGTTACAGGATTGCACAGACATACACATTGCTTTCAAATTGAACTGGACTGAATAGAATTTGTATGCTGAGCTCACTATAAAGTACAGTGCACTAAATAAATGCTTCAGGAATCTATGCTGTGGTTCAGTGTAGGGAAAAATGAGGGTGTGGGAGATGTGACGTTGACTTCTAAGTGCTTTTTTGTATTCCAATTTTACCGGCTGAAAATCCTTGCTTTCTAAAGCAGTACAATGGAGTGGAGCTGGCATATCTATTTAGAACACGCAGATAATCTTTTCATGAAGTCATTTATCTTTCTCATTTTCACTCAAAATGTATTAAAGAACCTGTGTGTTTGGCTGTTTATCCGCTTGATAAAAATACAGTTAGACTGCCATTTGATAATATTTTTGTTTGTTTGTATGAACAACACAGATCCTTCTGGACATAACGTGGCATGATATACAGTAATAGTAAACACTGTGCAAGGCGTAACAGTCAGTGCTACACTTTATATTTGTTTATGGAAGCTATATAGCTTTCTACTTTTCCACTATAAGTGCTCCACTTTTCAAGTATTTTAACTTCTAGCCTGCCTACATTCAATAGGACTTATACCAGTTTCGAACAAGCCTCAGCTTTTTTGGTGCTATAGACTGTCAATATCTCCCTTTCATTTTGTGTTTCTCATATATTTGTTTAAGTTGTTGAAGACGCCTTTCATGTTCATTCAGGAGTGTGATGCCCCAATAGTTTAGAGTGAGTATTTATGTAGTCCCTGGTGTTTCATAAAGGCTTTATAATTCCCTTAGCATTTTCCCCTTTCTGTTTCCACTTAAGAGGAAGAACTACTATGGTTAGAATCCAAACCCTCAAGAAACTAAACTAGCACTCAAAGTCCTATGACTAAAACTTTAATGCATCTCTATTGTTCAGTTCCTCTTAAGCTATTACTACTTCGAGTACACTTTGTTCCAATTCGTACTTTTCCTCATAGAAACATGCACGTCAAGGTCACTGGTAAGCATACAGGCGGGGTGGGGGGGCATGACGGAATGGACCAATGAACTTAGTTCACACTTTCATACAGAATTCAACTTTGAGTTGAAGATAAGATAACACGCAATGATTTAACTACTCCACAGAAAGGAATTTTGTTTTCATATGTGGAATCACATAGTGCCGCCTGGTCACTGTTCACTGTTGTTGCCCTATTAGGTTGTCAGTTGGCACAACAACATTCAATATGTACATGACTAAACTTAGATTACTTCCCCAGGAACATGCAAATTGACCAAACAGGAAAAAGATGAACTATTTGTGTTTAATTAAATAGCAACTAATTAAACTAATTTATTAATATAGGTGATACAGGACTTAAGTATGAATGTACTACTGACCAGCTTCTGGTTGTTCAAGATCATGTTAAACAATAGATACACAATTGAAATTGTAAAGAGAAACTCAGCCACGGCAAGTTAGGAAGCATTGAGTGACAGAAAACCCTCAACCTTTTCTGTTACCCACGATGCAACTCTAAATAAACCATCAAATTAATTTCCACACTTTCAGTCCAGTGCATAGATATAAAAAAAGCCCCCCAAAGATTTTTTTTTTTACAATTACTGATTCTATTGTTTTGCTGTTGGTGGCAGTGCAGTATATCTTATTGAATGGTAATTTGTCATCTTTGGCATGGAGTAATAAATAAATAGATACATAATTAAAGTTTTCCTTTGGATGTTGGTTGTCCATCCAAACTCCTGGAAGGTGATAGTCAGTGAAGACGGAGATATCAAGACTGTTTACTTGGCAGCAACTTAGAACATGCATGCCAGAGTAATTAATGTTGCTTGTGGAAGTTGCAAGCCCACAAAAGTTAATGTTTTAAGCCAAGTTAAGGCTTGTGAATTTGGTGCATTCCAAGAGTCTCGTAAAGTCTTGGCAGACTCTGGACGGTCTCTTAAAGAGCTAAAATCATGTAGTGTGTACCTGGCTTTGCTGTGGCCAGTTTGGCAGGAAGGACTGTCACAGACCGTCACAGAGGACCACTATATGCAAGCTGGCCTGGGGAGATATACGACATGATTAAGACTATATGATAGCCTGCGGCGTTTCATGTTTGAATTCCAGTAAAAGGGGCTTTGGAGCAGCTTTGGACTGCAATTGGTTGTTTTGTGCAAGCAACTTTTTAGCTGCAGTGAGGCCAGCCAACCATACACAAGGTATGGATAAATCAAATTTTGAATTGTCATTCAAAATGCAAAATGAGTACTCTGGGACAGCATGGGATACCTCTGTTAACCATATTGGATACAGTCGAGACCAAAACTGATTTGCAGTTGGGCAATCCCAAAACATATGAATGCTGACAGACCCCTGAGGACTCAAAGATCACAGAATGAGCAAATATGACTTCTTATCCTGCGTGGGATAAGCCTTCTGAATGTCATTTGCATTGTAATGAACACTAAAGTAGATAACACTGGGGCAGACATTGGGTAATGTTGCTTTAAAAGCATTGTTTTCTTTATAGGAAGTCCCTTCGATGCTCCACTGCTCCTGTTTGAATATCCAATCCAAGCACACATTCTAAAAATGCTGCAGTTCATCCAGTCAGTCATGTTGTTGTAAAATAAAAATATACTAAATGTTCCCATGACTGTAACTTTGAATCATTTCAGAAACATCTAAATAAGGTCAGTTTCTGTCTGTATTCAATCCACCATCTACTAGCATGTTAATGTACACAGTGGAACATGTACATGCACAGTGTAAAACATATTGAAGAGGATGCAAGTGCATAATATCCCAATGGAAGTACCCCTGAAGAAGATGGTAAGGGAGGCCATAAGTAACCCAAGGATCGCAGTTTAAGAATCGCAGTGACTGGTTGTGTCTTGGGGTCACCGAGTAAAAAAAAAACACATAAAATGGCACCTCCATACCAGCAAGCTCTTTGGAAGGGTGGCATAAAGTTACCCCTTACTGAGCACAATAAACAAAACCAAGCATCTTGAGTTTGCCAAACCTCATTGAAATTATGACTGGAAGAGAGTGTTACGGTCAGATGAGACCAAAATTGAACGTTTTGGCCATACACACCATCGACATGTTTGGCTGCAAAATGGAATGTATTTAAGGAGAAGCAACTTATATCTACTGTCAAATATGATGTGTAATAAATATGTCCAGGGGCACTATTTAAGATTGATGACACAATGAACTGAACAAATTACCAGGAAATCTTAGCAGAAAATGTGGCTGCCTCTGCTAGGAAGCTAGGTCTTGGTTGTAGGTAGACTGTCCAGCAGCACAATGACTCCAAGAATACATCAAAATCCACAAAGGAATGGTTATGTAAAAACATCTCATCTCAATCTCCAGACTTAAATCCCATGAAAAACATGTGGAGGAGAGGGGGGTATCCCAAGGATATCAATGATTCTGAAAGGTTCTGCATGGAGAAATAGTCAAAAGTCCCTCCTCCAAATGTGTTCTCTAACCATATCACAAATTATAGGAAAAGACTCATGGCTGTCATATTTGCTAGGGGTGTTTGCACAAAGTATTAAACCAGGGGTGCCAATAATTGTGGGACCTGTTTTTAAGGAAATATATATTTTATTTGAAAGACTTTGATTGATTCCATTGAATCATTAATAAAGCGCATGATTTTGAAAAGAAAAAGCTTATGTCTATTACTGTATTATTGTTTAGTTTACAGGACTTACAGGAGTTTTGGTGCACATGTATCAAGGGTAAAAATAACTCTGTGGCCCACTGTAGAGGGGAATGAAAAAGTATGAATCTACTGCATACTGATTGCAGTGCAGTTCTATATCTTCCGAGAAGCACGATAGCTTTTCTTGAAAAGCCGATGTTTTGATGGCAGAGAAAGTGTCCATTTGTTTGTGCAATATGTCCTACTCCTTGACGTGTTTGTCTGCAGAAGTGCTTGGGAAGATTTGTAGAAGCAATTGGCAAATGAGAAGAGCTGATTCTAAGTCCCAGAGCAGCCATATTGCAGGACATTCTGGAGAAGCTGTTATTGCCTGCTATTCATACACACCAATTTCAGACTCCAGCAATATCATCAGATCACATGTGACAGAAAGTAATATCAGCAAAAGCTTGGGAACCTCTTGTAATTATATTTTTAATATGTGGTTATTTTGCCCCGACCAGATGAAAATCCATATCGTCCCCACCACCAGGGAAACAAAAATTACGTTCAGACGAATTGATCAGTCAGGTTCAGATTTCTTTTTCCTGAGGTTTTTAAGAGGGCTTTTGTTGAGTTAGTCTGATTATTTCAGAATAAATGAGCTTATTTGCACCATTGGGCCTGAACCTACAGTGGAATGAACTGTGAAAAGCAGAATCTGAAGCTGCCTATATTGGTTTGATGAAATTCAGTTTAGTTGAAGCACTTGACTTCAGACTGTAACTTACAGTATGACCACCAAGCACTTTATCTTTCAATGCGTTGCGTCTTATTCTGTCCCCTTGCCATTGTTCTTTCTGTACTTTTGACACCAAAAAGTGGCTTCAGTCCCACAACCATCTTTTAGAGTGTAACCCACTATTCCATGTAATGACTTTTGCACCATTGGTATACACCAGGCTCCGACATGTGTCAATTTCTACTTCTAATCGTGTCGATTTCTACTTCTAGAGTTTTAACAATACTACACCGTCAGAGTACAGTAAGATCATTTATTTATTTCAGTTGATTTTTCTTAACGATCCCGTGCTTGCGGCAGTCATGTGCACGCATTCTATATCCAAAATGTAATGTACTGTTGTCTACACTCAGCACAGTGACGAAACCTTTAAATAACTACTTTCCCCATTCGGATTTGTTTGATCTCTCAGCAGCTCCTCACTTACCAAGTGTGTCAAATGACTTTCAAGGTTGAGTCAAAGCAGCCCAGCCCCACTGGTGATGTGAAGCGCTCTATTCATCACATTTTCTTTTTATTCGTGTGAGATGTCCCTCCAGAGAGGAGCCATCATTCTTGTTAAGAAAACAATTAGAGGGAGAACGGGACCCAGGCGAGATGTGAGCCAATAGGGAGGCGGCAGCTCAGAATGAAACATCAGATTTGGTAATTGACTGGATCTGACTGACTGAGTGCCTCTTTCCAAACAGTAGTCGAGGCTGTTAAATCATTGTTAACATCAATGTATTTGTGGATGTCTTTATGTGATCTTGAATAGAAACTAATTGGACGTGCAGATACCAATAAAATGCTATTTTTGAGGTTGTCTATCCCTTTCAGTAGAATACATAACGTTTGTATTTTCTGTTAGGCTCTGTGGGCTTCAAAACAAAACAGTATCATTGTCTCTCTATATATAAATATTTAATCAGCCTATCATGTGGCAGAAACTAAATTCATAAAAGAATGCAGACGTGGTCAAGAGGTTCAGCTGTTTTTCAGACAAAATGTTAGTATGGGGAAGAAATGCGATCTAATTGACTTTGACTGTGGAATAATTGTTGGTGGCAGACAGGGTGGTTTGAGTATATCAAACTGCTGATCTTCTGGGATGTTCACACACAGCAGTCTAGAGTTTTCAGAGAATGGTGCGAAAAACTAAAACTATACAGTTCTATGGGCAAAAACGCCTTGTTAATGAAAGAGGTCAAAGGCGAATGATCAGACTGGTTCAAGCTGACAGGAAGGCAACAATAACCAAAATAACCACACCTTACAACAGTGGTATGCAGAAGAGCATCTCTGAACACACAACACATCTGTGGAGCTGAAGACCACTCATTTCACCTAAGAACAGGAAACCAGGGGCCAGATTTACCAAAGTCTTTTTATTGCTTTTCTGATGCAAAAGCAGCTGCTACAAGTTTGAAATATATACGTGTGATTTGCTAAACATTCGCAATGGTTCAAAAACGCTATTTGGATGTAGTTTATTGTGATTATATCACTCTGCGGCTTTCCTGTTGATGCATAGGTAGATCTGTTCCTGCATATGTAGACCTGGAGAGAACACACTAAAACAGTGAGGAGATGATGTACATTCGACTGATTTAGAAAAGTATGTATTTTACGGCAATTCCTCTCTTTTTGTAAGAATTTTCAGAATTCCTGAAAGGAGGTGGTAATTAGTCTGCACAGTTGTATCCTATAGCTGACCAGCAGGATAGCAGAGAAGGGAATCAGGCTGTTTGTACATTCTCTGCATGGTGTGGAGATGAACACCTTCATCTGATGATGCAAAACACCATGGGAAGGAGACGTGATCTAAACTTTCTTTGTTTAACATGTTCCTACTGTTCACTTTTCATTTATTTATATAAGATGACAAAATGCTGTTCTGGGGGCAAATGGAGGTCCTACCCAGTACTACATAGGTGTACCTAATAAAGTGGTAAATATCGAGTATCCTTTTGAAAAAAGGTTGATTGTGGCCATAAAGGGATGCACATGGTCTTTAGCAATGCTTTAGAAAGACTCAGGGTGTGGCTCAAGGTTCTGTCCTGGGCCCAGGACACTATTTATATCAATAGCTTGGGATAAATTGTGCACAATCCAATTTTACATTTTTATGCTGATGATACAATCATATATTGTTGTGCTTCTTCACTTGAGAAGGCTCTTGAGAACTTGCAATTTGCTTTTCATATTGTTCAGTCCCAACTCTTTAAATTGAAGCTTGTATTGATTGTAGACAAAATTAAAGTAATGATGTTTACTAACTTCAGGAAGAAACAATCAATTTTTCCAAATATTTCAACTACTCTAGGCAAGCAGATTGAGGTAGTACAAATATTTAGGCTTTTGTAAATTGATGACTGTCCTCATTTTAAGCCACACATTGAAAATATTGTTAAAAAGCTGAGACTGAAGTTAAGGTTTTATTTTAGAAACAGATCTTGCTTTACATTTGAGTGAAGGAGAAAATGAGTTGCTGCTAGTTTACCTTTACTTGTAATGCATAATGCGTTGAGATTTGTCACAAATTGTGGAGCCCTTACTCATCATTGTACACTATTCCAGGGCTGGTTGGCCATATCTGTCCTGGTGTAGGCTCAGTCACTGGTATGCACTCACTGAGCACTTTATTAGGTAGACTTGTTTTGACTAATTGTACCACTGACTTTACATTGAACACAGGTCTGAATGACCTATACTGGAGCCAATAGGTAGTGAGCACCATCTCACAGCGTGACCAGGAAACAAGCTTCAAAAACGATGGTTTTGCATTGGACACATCGGGATTCTGGGATTACAATACATTTTTATGTTTGCATAAACAGTATATTTACTTTGATTTAATGTTTGTCTAATGATTTATTTTACTTGAAACATACAAACAAGCTGCAACGTTAAATGGGCTGAACATGTATTAGTCTTGTGACTATTAGTGGGCTAGGAAAAAATAGGGCCTGTGATAGGACTATTTCATCAATAGTCGATGTCGACAATGATGATGGAGAATCAGCCATCCTAATTCTCTTCTCTTTCTCTCATTTTTGGAGGGAGTGGAGAAAGGGGGGGGGGGGTACATCATGGGGCTCACCCAGAGTTAGACAGCCACTTTTCAGAAATTCTTTGTCAAATATGGCCTTTTCCCATCATCTCTTAATTTCCAATTTTTGTAGGTTCAAGACTGACAGAGGCTGATGACATTATCTGATAACTGTCTCCAACTAATTAAGCTAATTTCTGCTCAACCTGTGCACAGAATAGCTGTCATAACACTCCTTAAACGTTTTTATTTTTTCATAATAAACATCCAACCAAAATAGGCTGGATCTCTCATATATGACCAACCTAGGTCTCTGAGGTCATCCAATCAGTCACTCCAAGCTGTTCCACTGTAGTGTTTTAAATGTTTCTGTTTTGTCCTGTCTGCTCATGTTTGCATATACTGTATGTATAGAGTAATTATTATGAAAACATTGTATGCATCACTCCTTTAAAAATGTTTACTATATATTATATTTTAAATATAAAATGGTATTTAATTATGCTTTCAGTTGAAATTGTTTTGTATATAAATTTGTATTTGCACACATTTCAATGTGTCTCTTGCAGCCATTGCAAAAGTAGCATTTGAGTGGATGTACGAGATTAAACTTAATCCACATATCACTGTTAATAACTGAACATGGAAATGCCAAATAAAACACATGGTGCTGTGTGTCAGACTGGTGAGCACCCAGTTCAGAGAGAGGGTTCTGTTGGAAAAATTACCTCCATATGCTTCCTCCTCTTGTGATTCAAGTCTGACTATGTGCTATTAATTAGCAGAGCTTCAAAGGAACATGTTGTTTTTTAGACTTAGTGGTCATAGTCATTGCGGCATTAATAAAACCAGGCTACTTGCGATCTCAGAATCTACTGCATGCTGTATGATGGGTACAATATGTCTTACAAAAAGGTGTAAAAGTTTACAACTAGTCTTGCCATAGTTGAACACATACTGTATACTGAGTCCTATGAATTTAAATAGCATAATTCTCTTTTTCTTAGAAGAAATTATTTGCCCACAAGCTGCTCTTCTTTCATGTACTGTCCTTTCTTTTCATGTACATTTGGTATTCTACTCTACTACCAGTTTTTTCCCCTGAGTGCATTACTGTAATAGCAAAAGTCTTCTAAGAATTAAAGTGGTAAGATGCATTATCTGTTATTCGCGATGGCCGTCTGTGATGAAATCTGGCACTTTTATATTGACATTTCATGGAGACAGGCTAATGCATGACATACAAATGAAAGGGTTTGGATTGAATTCCAGGCTTTTCTTGACTCATGCAGTTCCTTTATCTGAACGGGAAGCACAGCTCCGTGCTAGTGATATTTAACGTTCGGGGAGCAGTTAATGGATGTCCTGGAAGAAGAGGAGGGCAGAGGAACAGAGAGAGAGAGAGTGTGTTGGAGAGGGAGTGTTAAAAAAGACTATGGGGCTCTACTCTTCCCTCTGAGACACTAAAATTCTGGCAGAATGTTCTTGGGAACAGTTAGAGGGGAATGAAAAAAATGCACATACCAGAATCTCATAGGCCAGAAACTTTCAAAATACGACGCAGGATGCGGAGACAGCCTTTTCATTTTAAACTGAATAAAAAGAAGGCTTCCTGAACACCATGCCAAATATGAAACTTGAAAAATAAACCAAAAATGAAACTCCTTTCAGATTGTAACAAAGTGAATATGCATATGTAACAAAGGGACTTGCTCGTGTTAAAGAAAGCACCTGTTCCATATTCACAAAGCAAATGACATCTTTTATCATCATATTGTTTCTCTGTTTAAAAAAAGCAATCAAAAGAAAAAGAAATAGCAGTAGCATGACTCTAGTTCTTAAAATCACAATGGTATTATCACATCTGGTATTATCCTGTTTTACCTTATATAATATCCATGTACTATATGTACATACAGTATAGTGCATTGTACTGATTTGTAAATATTTTTACATATTGTGGAGGATGCATTTCTCCTTGGTGTGCAGGGACGTAGGGCTGTATTCTGTAGTTGCTAAGGGCTGCAGTCTGTACTCACTAAGGGCTGCAGTCTGTACTCACTAAGGGCTGCAGTCTGTACTCACTAAGGGCTGCAATCTGTACTCACTAAGGGCTGCAGTCTGTACTCACTAAGGGCTGCAGTCTGTACTCACTAAGGGCTGCAGTCTGTACTCACTAAGGGCTGTAGTCGCTACTCACTAAGGGCTGTAATCTGTACTCACTAAGGGCTGTAATCTATACTCACTAAGGGCTCTAGTCTGTACTCACTAAGGGCTCTAGTCTGTACTCACTAAGGGCTGCAGTCTGTACTCACTAAGGGCTGCAGTCTGTACTCACTAAGGGCTGCAGTCTGTACTCACTAAGGGCTGCAATCTGTACTCACTAAGGGCTGCAGTCTGTACTCACTAAGGGCTGCAGTCTGTACTCACTAAGGGCTGCAGTCTGTACTCACTAAGGGCTGTAGTCGCTACTCACTAAGGGCTGTAATCTGTACTCACTAAGGGCTGTAATCTATACTCACTAAGGGCTCTAGTCTGTACTCACTAAGGGCTCTAGTCTGTACTCACTAAGGGCTGCAGTCTGTACTCACTAAGGGCTGCAGTCTGTACTCACTAAGGGCTATAGTCTGTACTCACTAAGGGCTGCAGTCTGTACTCACTAAGGGCTGCAGTCTGTACTCACTAAGGGCTGCAGTCTGTACTCACTAAGGGCTGCAATCTGTACTCACTAAGGGCTGTAGTCGCTACTCACTAAGGGCTGTAATCTGTACTCACTAAGGGCTGCAGTCTGTACTCACTAAGGGCTGCAGTCTGTACTCACTAAGGGCTGCAGTCTGTACTCACTAAGGGCTGCAATCTGTACTCACTAAGGGCTGCAGTCTGTACTCACTAAGGGCTGTAGTCGCTACTCACTAAGGGCTGTAATCTGTACTCACTAAGGGCTGCAGTCTGTACTCACTAAGGGCTGCAGTCTGTACTCACTAAGGGCTGCAATCTGTACTCACTAAGGGCTGCAGTCTGTACTCACTAAGGGCTGCAGTCTGTACTCACTAAGGGCTGCAATCTGTACTCACTAAGGGCTGTAGTCGCTACTCACTAAGGGCTGTAATCTGTACTCACTAAGGGCTGCAGTCTGTACTCACTAAGGGCTGCAGTCTGTACTCACTAAGGGCTGCAGTCTGTACTCACTAAGGGCTGCAATCTGTACTCACTAAGGGCTGCAGTCTGTACTCACTAAGGGCTGTAGTCGCTACTCACTAAGGGCTGTAATCTGTACTCACTAAGGGCTGCAGTCTGTACTCACTAAGGGCTGCAGTCTGTACTCACTAAGGGCTGCAGTCTGTACTCACTAAGGGCTGTAGTCGCTACTCACTAAGGGCTGTAATCTGTACTCACTAAGGGCGGCTGTTGTATTGTCGTATTCTAGCTGCCAACTGTGGTATGCTAGTTTGCAAGTTGATTGTACTCTTCAAGGGTTCTGATTATCTGTATGTTTACACTAGGACTCGGAACTGTACTGTCCTCTCAGGTCCTCTTTGCACTTGTTCTTGTGTTTGATTTGCACTTTGTTGTACGTCGCTCTGGATAAGAGTGTGTGCTAAATGCCATGTAATGTAATGTAGTCACTAAGGGCTGCGGTCTATAGTCACTAAGGGCTGTGGTCTTTAGTCACAAAGGGCTGTATTCAGTGGTCACTCAAGGCTGTAGTCTCTAGTCATTACTAAAAATCTCACGCCCAAAGGGACCAGGAATGATGGTTTTCTCTCTGTAAACAGTTTATCATAATGAATAAAGCACATAAACATTTGGCCATTTTTAGTATTCTTCAGAAGAATTCTCCTGTCCCTGTGAACAATCATTTATTGATGGTTTCAAATATTTTTGTTCCTTTCTCACAACCCACACAATGAATAATTTGTTTGACGCTCACATTTGTAATTCTTTGAATTGAAAGGGAAATGCTTTCTCTGTGCTTGGTTGTATTATTCCTCTGTCAGTCTTTATTCTCCCTCATGCTAGTGGAGTTCACTTCATTTTCCTCCTCTGGGGTCATGTCGTGTCTCGTTTTTTGAACGAGAAGCTGTGCTTCATGTGAGAAGCGTTTGATAATTACATGATAAGAGCTTGTAGCTGATGGTCACTGAGTGTTGGGCAGCCTGCACATATTGTGGGCATGTCCTTCTATCACACAATATGTAACATTTTCAGCTCTGAGTTTATATAGACCAGTAGGGATCAAACGAGCCCTTTCAGAGTAAAATGAACCATTTCGGAGTTGATTTACCACCGAGAATTTGACTGAACTTGTTCTTTTGGAAGGTTGTTGCTAAACTGCTTTGCTATTCATTGCATGTGTTTGTGCCCACATGCAGAAGTACTCGAACTTTTCGAGGATGATACCCAAATTCAATTAAATTTACACAAGAGACATCTTCTATTGGCAGTCGTGACCTATTTCAGGAAATCAAACATGAAAGAGCTGGGCAGAGTATTCCATGCATTTAAAATCAGTTTGATTTTCCCATTTCCTTAGTTTTGGAGAGGTTGCGTGGGAGCAGTCCTGCTAGGTCTGCTGCATGGCACTTCTTCATCAATGTTATTGGCGAGGTTTAGTTGTGAAGTCTTATCTAAGAGGCTCCTGCTCTCTTTTTCATTTGTCGTTTTTCGTGTTGTTGGCCTTAAGTTGGCACTCACGAGTGCGTTAGTGGTTTAGCCTATAGCTGTAGCATATGTGAATATGCCCACTAAGCCTCTTCCTTGTGTGTCAATGATTGTATTTACCATATGATTTGCAGTCAATGTCAAGTTGTTTAAGGGAAGAAATTGAATTAACTTTAGCAGGCAGACTTTATATTTCAGCCAAGTCTATATATAACTCGTTAATTAGCAGCCAGAGATTTAGCTCTGCCAGTATCTGCAAAGTGAAAAGCCACTTATACTGTCTAATAGTTGTTCTTAAGAAAATCTGAACACAGATAACATTCAGTATTCATCAAGCTGACCAGAAGTATGTACTCCAATATTTGCAAGACGACATGATAAATAGCTTGATCTTAAATATGACCATTGCACCTGCATTAAAATTAACATAAATGGCAACAAATGAGGTTGCACCTACATAATATACCTGCCAGCATGATTGCACCACATTATAATACAATGGATTTGAAAGGAAAAAGTTATTCTTTTGAGGTGCTGTTGAGAAAATGTACTGACCTATAAGCAGAGGGGAGCCAAAACTACAGTTTGGCAAAAAAGTCCAAGCACATGACATAAATTTGGACTTGACTATAAAATGATTCCTCTGTAGTAGCTCTGTTGTTACTCCTAAAGCTGTGGCATTATGGCTGAGAACCATAATGAGCATCGTCAATGAGCAGAATATCTCCTGAGTAACTAAGAAGCAATGTGAAGATGCTTTGTTCCCCACTTGTTTTACATTCTGTTTTTTCAACCCAGCCTCTTCTCATTGCCTGTACGAGATTACTGTACCACTGAGCCCACACCATCAAGTATGGCTAGCAATGCTCTCCCATACTTCAGTAACCCCCAGTTAGACAGCCAGTTATCGTGTTCCATTTGTGGCAACAATATTATTAACAATATATTACCAACAATACGTCTGCATATTTCTCATTTTGTAGAAATATACTTATATATATATATATATATATATATATATTTGTTTTGCAAATTATTCAGAACAGACTTTTATGGAACCAAATATCCCACCTGGTTATGGCTACGACTCTTTTCTAAGTAGCGTTAAGGTTTATTTAAGGTGTGGTCATAGTAATATAAAACAAACATGTCATAATGGATGCTCATAATATATCCAAATTTGACATTGACAGTAATGAATTATTTTGGGATAATATTAGTCTGATGACATGAACATAGTGCGTACTATATATTTCTGATCTAAAAGAAAACATGCATGTTGGCAAATTACTTTGCTTGAGACAATATTACTTTGTGCACATCTTGCACTGCAGAAAGAGAATGTGAATGTGAAATGCCAAAGTAAAGTGACTCCTTAGACACCATATGCCCAACCTGCTGCCTCAGTTATTGCTTTGTTCTCCACATCCAGACACCTGCTGATGTTATTTTTCTCAGATTGCACATACAAACATACATTTAGCTACCACAGCTTTTCCTATGCTCCACACAGCATGCCAGGGCCATCCAATACATCCACTCTGATAACGACACTTAGCCAGGTGTACACCTCCGCCTTGAAGATCCATCAGAATTTAAGGTAACACTTCACAATAAGGTCACATTAAATAATGTAGTTATTAATCAACAAATGACAAATCAAGCTGCTTAGCTTTGTGGATGTATTTAAACATCATTAATTAATGTTAACAAGTATGTTAATGACTTACATTAGTCAATTAACATTAGTAAAATTATTGGAATGAAGAAATATATTAACTAATTGTAGGTTTATTCTAAGGTATACGAATGCATCATGTAATGAACACATTTGTTTGCGGTTAGCAAATATATTAACTCAATAAAAAGTTAAATTCACGCTTAATGTATTTGGACATTAATTAATTAGTGTTATTTTCTAATTTAATCTCATAGCAAATCATTCAACTGAATGTGATCTTGATGACGAACTTGAATGGTGAGTCATATTGGACTGACCAATCAGAATAACAACCTCCCATTATTATAGAAGGGAACAGGCAAGCGTTAATTTCCTTTTCATATGTACTAGCTTCTGTCTGTAGTTTTTTTCACAATAAACATAGGGGTCAATCACTTAGATTGTAGCATGTCTGGATTGAAGTTTATAGTCTAATAGGGATAACTTCATGAATCTCAAACCACTGGCGGTGAAAGGGTTGTCCTTGCCACATTGTCAGTTGTAGAAGACTAAAGAATTGAAGTGAATGGATGTGTAGGTGCACATTGGTACCCACAGTTAGTCTTGCGAGTACTGTGGAAGGCTGGTTTCAGCACACAGGTAGACAGGTAGACTGGCTGGACAGAGCCCTGTGATCGAAGCCCTTCTGACCTGCATGGAAGTTCTCTTCTTCTCTGAAAGAGCTCCCAAAGCTTTTTAATCTGTAAGCAATTCCACATCAGTCTTTGAACTCAATCCTGCCTCAGGTTCATCTGTATAAGGTGCCCGGAAACCTAGAACCTTGCATATCTGATTCCATCTTTTGAGAAATCAAAAGACATTAAAATGAGCTGGGCCTTCCTCTTGCAGAGGGCAAGTGATAAAATGTCCTGGGTCTCTTTTGTACTCTAAATTCTATTAAATGAATTCTATGACTGTATTCTTTGGACAAGCTTTCAGAGAACTGTGCTTTTTCTGTTCACGAAGGAAGAAACCAAACATCAAAGCTTTTGTATATATCCTGTTTGAAGTTGTGTTTTTTTCATCTCTGGTATTTTAAAAGCACTTTATGCCATCCTTTGACAGCCTGTCTATTTTAAGCTGTAATATGGAACATTGGCAGCACGGATTGGGGCAGTGGGTAGCACTGCCGCCTCACAGCAAGGAGGTCCTGTGTTCGAATCCCTGTTGGCTGGGGCCTCTCTGTGTGGAGGTTGCATGTTCTCCCCGTGTCTGTGTGGGTTTCCTCCGGGTAATCCGGTTTCCTCCCACAGTCCAAAGACATGCAGGTTAGGCTGATTGGAGAGTCTAAATTGCCCATAGGTATGAGTGTGTGAATTAATGGTATGTGTGGCCTGCGATGGACTGGCGACCTGTCCAGCATGTATTCCTGCCTTTCGCCCAATGCATGCTGGGATAGACTCCAGCCCCCCTGCGACCCTGTTCAGGATAAGCAGGTTAAGATAATGGATGGATGGATGGATGGATGGATGGATGGATGGATGGATATGGAACATTGGGAGCCCGCTTAAATACTGCTAGAGGAAAGGTGAATGGTTTACTGCAAGTGGATGGAAAATAAATCCCATTTATTCTCTTGCCAGTGCATTGTTTCCTTGAATGGAACCATACTCACCTTAGGTTGTTTATTCTATTTATAGTTTATATTCTTCATATATTAATTTCAAAAAGGTAAAAATTAACTTGAACACATTGAGTACTTTCATAAAAAAGTCAAAAAGGGAAGATTATGTTTGGAATCACACATTAACTACTGTATATATGTCTGCAATTTTTGAAGAAAGTATGCTGAATTCTGTAGCAGAAATTAGGGACAAATCAAAGTGCCTGACTTTACCATCAATTCAAAATATTAAGAGATATAGCATTCTCTTTCTATGTGATCTTAAACTCAGTGAGCACTTTATTAGGTTTTTGTTAGACTTATTTTTTAGACTTATTGGTCTTCCACTGCTGTAGCCCATCCACTTAAGAGGTTTGATGCGTTGTGTGTTCAGAGATGCTCTTCTGTATACCACTGCTGTAATGTATGGTTATTTGCCTGTAGAACTGCTGTTCACTGGATGTTTTTAGTTTCTTCAACCATTCTCTGCAAACTCCACAGGCTGTTGTGCATGAAAATTCCAGGAGATTAGCGGTCTTTGAAACATTGAAAGCACCCTGTCTGGCACCAACAATCATTCCACAGTCAAAGTCACTGATATCACATTTCCTCCCCATTCTGACATTTGGTCTGAAAAACAGCTGAACCTCTTGACCATGTCTGCATGCTTTTATGCATTTAGTTTCAGCCAAAGTTTTGCAGTAAGGTGACAACTCTATGTTATTAAAATGAAATGCAGACAGAGAAATATACGTCCGCATTGTCTACTGATAAACTCAAGACATTTTCCCTTACTGTTACTCCAGACTCTTGAACATGCTGCCTTCAATCAAGGCCCCAACCAGTCTGGCCTGAAATCTGTCCACTTAGCTGCAACTGCCCTCAATAAAGACAAAGAAGCACTCTGCCAGATCTGCCACTCGGTCCTCAGTCCTAATCAGGATGGCCATCAGATCTGAGGCCTCTTCAGAGCTGAATGGTGTTCAATGATCACTCACACTGGGTAGCATGGAGAGGTCACAACAACAACTACAGGTGTCTGTTACAACCCGGTCTAGGGTCAGGCCGTGACAGAGTAAAGGATAGGGAGAGTGTAGAACGGGGAGGGAGAACGAGACGAACACTGCAGACCGACGAGTAACTCCGGTCCCGTCTGCCTGAACAAACCTAAATAAACCTTGGCTAGTCTTCAAAACCTTACCGGGCTGAAAGTGGCGTGTAGCCAACCCCCAGCAGAGAACAAGTCTCCTCCCAGGATCGCCTTCAGAAATAATAAAGGAAAAATAACGGTGTTCCATTGGAAGGATGCAATCCAGCTGGAGTCACTCTAACTACCGGAGTCACTATACGGCAAGCAGAGTGGTAAATCAAAGACACAGTCAGGGTGGGCAAACAGGGTCGAGCATGAATGAGGCACTGGGGTGAACAGATCAAAAAGGCCTGGGCAGGAAGGGATGCAATGGTCAAAATCCAATCAGCAAACAGTTCAAAACAGGCTCGGCAAGAGTCAGAGTCAAAAACTAACGAGGCAATGGTCATACCTGGAATGCATCGGCAAACAAAGCAAGAGGGCTAGGCGAGAGTGATAGGTTGAATACAAATACGGTCATACACAAGTAAAAGAAGCAGTCACTAATCCACAGTCTCACACAAAAGGTTCACAGAGCTAGTCTACCTCGATCAGTATGAGTGCAACCTTTTTAAAGAAACACACCAGAAATTGCCAATCTGTGGCAAACCGGAAGTAAAACAAAGACAGTTGTCCAGCAAAGATACACAACTGAAAATACAAACGCTTACGACAGAGGTGGTAACAGTGTCACTCAGGGCCTGGTCCACTCTTGTCCTTAACTAACTCTCGAGATACAGGCATCCGCTCAAATGGCTTTCCCTACCGCCCCTCCAACACAGGTCTCTTTATGCCTCATAGTATGTCTCTGTGAAAGATATTTACGGAAGACTAGCCACCTTCAGAAGCCATCTGATAACTGTAGTTAGGGCTGCATAGATATAGGAGAGTCTGACCCTTTGGATCAAAGGCTATTTCCATTCTTAGCCAGCTTGAAACTCAGGTTTTGAGTTTAGGTTGAGGTTTACAGTACCTCCTTCATTTGATCCAATTTCTAAAAGCTCTCTCTGTTTTTGTAACATTAATTTGTAGTAAAGACATAGTTTTGGCACTTCATACTGAATGCCATCCACTTTCATAGTGGCTGAGTTTAGGTTTCTTGTACTTATTCGCTTAGTCTCTTCTGATGCTTGTGCTTGTATTTGCCTTGTTTACCATTATGAAGATTTGCCTGTTTTATTCTAAAGTCATACAATTATACAATAGCATTGTAAGCCATTCTGGACAACAAAAAGCAACAGCTGCATTCAAGAAGCAACTCAACTGGTAAATTTGTATCAGTTGTTTATTTCTTGCAAGAATGAACTGTAGTCAATGTGAAGATTTTAAAATGCAGCAGTGCAGAACTTCTCCTTTATTCTTTTTGAGATTACTTCTGGAAGAGAATGTTCACAGATTCTCTCTCATGCTTATTTATTTAGTGTTTGTTTGACATGCATTCAGCATGTTATCATTCGCAACAAGAAGATGAATGTTTGCAGGAAACACCACCTCATTTCGTTGAGACTGCTAAAATCTTTTCTTCTTCTTCTTTTTTTTTTTTAAAGCGTCTTCACCAGCACCAGGCAGAAAAGCCGATGTGAAAGCCAAACATTCAAGCCTTTGAAGTGGGCTTTGCTGAGCTCTTCTCTCTTTGGCGATCCGTCTGTATTCAAACCCAACCACTTTTCTGCTTCGGTTGACAACTCTGAGGTGTGTGAAGAGAGCGGCCCCTCATCTTAATATTTCAAACTCCTTTAATTAGAGATCTGAGAGCTTTAAAGAAGATTAACAATGCTTTGGTGTAAATAACTTCCCCCCCGTAGGTCTTTATACCCATCCTCAAGAAGTGTCTAACATGGCATTAAACTGTGAGGACTTTATCCACGGCAGTGCAGTCTGAAGTTTAATCAAAGTCAGCATTATCTACACTATAGGCATTCCCCCATTTTCACTGTTATTGAAAATGTTCAATTCTCAAAGGCAAGTTACAGCAAAAATGGTATATAATATAATGAAGGCCAGCTAAAGGGTATTTCCATTCCGTTTCCATATTTCCAGCAAGTAATAGCAGCTTCAAGAAAACCATGACGCATTAATAACATTAATAACACTTTACAATGACATACCCAAAATAAAATGGTTACTATTCCTGAACCCTTTGACGACAGGAAAATCCTGGGGCTCATTCCAAACGCCTGTCTACCATCTTTAAGGACATTCCAACCCATTAAATGCTACTTCTTGGAGCTAGAAGTAGCCCTGTACACCAGTTTGATACATACAATGCATGTTTCCCGGGCAGAATGCGTCATGTGTGCCTGAAAATCATCGCAAAAGGCTTAGTGCCTCTGGCCCTAAGTGAGCACACAGTACAAAGAATAGTTTTTACTGTCATGCATTTCCCTCAGAAATGAACTGTTCCTGCTATCCAAATAATACAACATGTTTTTTGAGGGGTGCATACATGAAACAGACACATTTCACATGGTTAAACCATTTATTCCAGTCATGGACTGTTAGTCTTTTATTATATCAATGTGATATGAATTTTTGCCATTCAGCAGACAAAGGTACAACATTGTATTTCATGTTCTGCAAAGCAAATGTATATTAATAGTATCATTTGTTTTTTTTTTTGTGGTGTATTTTTTCAGAAACAAAATGATACATTATGTACGACAACACAATCCCAAAAATGTATTGTACAAGATGTACAATTCAGTACTAGTATAAGATACTTAAAGGTAGAATAGGTAATTTTGGATGGTTATGAGAGGAATTTCAGCAACAAGCATGCTCAAACCACACTACTGTTTATCCCATGCGTTTTCTGTGAATGTGCTGAAGTTGAAAAGCCATTGGCTGAGGCAATTAGAACCAATTTTCAACCAATGAGCTAGAATTATTGTACAGCTATGATGGTTTGGTACAGAGTGCTGTCAACTGCATATTTTGAAACCCAAATTTAAGCACTATGAACACAGGTAGAGGGTGAGTCAACATGTCAGTGAGCCTTTTTCAATGATAGGAAGGGATTTACAATGGTCTTGTAACAATATTTTAACACAAGACGCTTACCTATTGTACCTTTAACTATAGGAATGGACAAACGTGGGGGGTTGTGGATTGGATGGGAAATGTACATATGTTGTAATAGGAAACAGTTTGCCATTTGAAAAGCCATATGTCTTCCAGATTGTCCTCGTCTGTCCGCTAATTAGTTACTGAATTCAGCAGGCAAGGGCAGGCAATTCAGCAGCAGATTCTGAAAGAAGCCCAAATTAACTGGAAAGAATTCTCCCTCAACTGTGCACTACATCTCTCCAACAATGAAAACTAGAAAAGAACAAGCCTTTGCAAACTGAAATCAAATTAAGAAACACATTTGTCTAAGAAAATAAAACTGAAGAGAAACTAGAATCTTTGGTTTTGAGACGAAATACAATTAAATGAAATCCCAACATAAATTGGCATTTATTTTCATGAAACAAAAGAAGATAAGTGAGTGGCTTTTGTTCTCTCTGTTGGGCTTCCTTAACCATTATTGTCATACTGTAGAATTTTTAACAATGATGATCAAACACTGTTTAGTAACATGGCAGGCCAATGTCTTCAGAAAAAGAGACATAGCTCAAATGTGAATATATTATTAATACTTTTGAGTACCAGTTTTTGGCAACATTACTTTATTATTATAAGAATTGAACCCTGTTGTGGCTGAAAAGAGCTCTTACTTGACCATACTGAAATTGAGGTTGCTGTCATTTTATTTTGTAAAGTGGAAATGCCATTTAACAAAGATATTTGTTGTGTTAATTGGATCAAGGATCAAGGATTTTCCACCAATATTGTACAAGCTACTTTTCACTTGAAGTGTATTTTCTTGCTTCAGACCATAAACACTCAGTTGGCCTACAATAGCCATTTTGAAACTGGCATGTCATCAGAAACTTCTTGAACTGTCTACAGTGTCCGCCATTGTACACAAAAACTGTACAGGCCCAAAACATCTATTCAAACTGAAATAATAGCAAAATACCCTGTGAAGTGAACTATCCCTTTAAGGCAAAAGCACTTAATACTTACAACATTAGCTGAAACATATATTCTCCCCTGAAACAAAAACTAGTAATATAAAATAAAATATAAAAAATAATTGGCACATATCTCCAAAATAAAAATGAAATACAATCTAGCACAGTAGACAAATTAAATTAGGAAATAGTATAAAAGTGAAAACTAAAGTAAAAGACAGAACTATAATAACCTTGCTGTCAAATCATTGTATCAGAGTTTTATTATTGGTGGGGTGTCCTTGATCCAATTTAACAGGATGCACTTACAGGCCATGGAAGGAAACTATTTTTCCCATTTTGGAGGGAGAGTAGTTGCAGCCTTCCAAAATAAGAAGAAACATGGGTCCCATCCATTAATTCCCCCCCCCCCCCCTCCAAAAAACGCTAATTGGACCTTTTCCTTTTTACACTTATGCAGAGATATGCGTTTTGAATTAATTTGATCATTTTATTATGCATTGCGAGTTCTGTTTTTAGAATTGTTATAATATACTTTTATATTGGATTCCCCTAGTCACATTCCTTAAAAAAAAAATAGTAAACAGTTATCACTATACTGTATATACCTTATACAATAGTTAAATATAGTTATTAGCCTCTAGCACAGCATGGATATCAGGAGCACTGTGGTCTCCCATCCAGGAGCATTCAATGAACAGTTGCAGCTCAAGTCAATTAAATAAAGTCAAATTAAGAAATAAAATCTTTCAGATGTGATGTCTGAGACAGGAACACATCAATCAGGTTTTTTTGTAGCTGAAGTCCTCTTTTATAAAATGTCAGGCTTGAATGTAGCCATACAAGTTTGTGTTCGGTATGTCAAATTTTAACTTGATTTGTCTGAGTGACAAGAAATAAATAAATCAGCAGTAAATTTTCTGCTCTTTTTTTGTGGCAGAGGAAAAAGCATCACCAAGGCTGTCGGTGCAAGTACAGAGGTGAGACCCATGCTACCAGGGAAACTATGAATCTCTCTCCAAAACATCAATGTCCTGTGGAGGACTAAATTAAATAATGGTTGGCTTTCTTGTCACTCATCAAAATATGAACATTAGACTGAAGTGCAGTGCAGCATTAATCCAGACCAACCAAGTAGAATGAAGATCTGCACAAATCCACTCTGATGCTAAATGTGCGGGACAGGACCAATGTTAATGCATTACATTTGGTAGTGCCACACCTCTCGTATAAACTATCATTGTCTGCATTATTTTTTGTATTTTTTGGCAAGACAAACTTGAAATGTTTACCTGACCTGAGTAAATGCAAGATAAACATTTTAAGACGATATAAAAGAGTTTAATATACTGTAATTTGTTTCCGAATAAGTACGTGCATGTGTAAATACATTAGCCTTACTATACAGAACAGTGTAACTTCCGCCTGGTAGCAGAGCTGGCCCTTCTCCTGCTGTGATAATACACATTCTTCCCCGATACCGTAAATTCACAGGTTTGAAAAAGCGTCTTTGGGTTTTATCTTCTTTAAACGGCAGCTGGCGAATACACGGCGCGGGTTTAGATCTGTACGCGCTTCCCCGTGGACAGTGCGTTGACATAATAAAAACGTCTCTTTGGTGTGGTTCTCTGCTCGGGCCTGTGAGGCACATTTATCCCGCTGTGGGGAAGCAGCCCTGCCACTCCGTGGCCCGTCACTAGATAGATTTGTCACTAGATTATCCCTCTCATTCGTCACGCCATGTTAATCAGCCGCTTTTAATTGACATATGGAAATCTCTCAGTCGCATGCTCTCCCCCTCTTTCACTCTCTCATATGCGCACACACACAATATAAACATAATGGGGAAGCGCTGCTGTTTGTTGTATGAAGTAACAGTAAAGTTAATTAAGATATGGAATATGTAGATTGTTATTCTCAGGCACGTGACATATGTATAGCTTGAAGCGTGCCTTTAATTGTATGTTTCGTTGGGCCCTGAGAAGGATATGAAATAGTTGGGCAACCTGTCCAGAATGTATTCCTGCCTTTCGCCCAATGCATGATGGGATAGGCTCTAGCACCAACCATGACTTTCACTGGGGATAAGCGGGTTAGATAATGGATGGATGGATGGATGAGAAGTCTTAAAAATACAACCAGTTATTGTATCTGCAGACTGTCGTTGCAGTAAATACAGTAGTAGTAGTGTTATTTATTTGGCAAAATGTAGGCCTGATTTTTTTACATAACCACACTTTTACTGTCCATTAATTTGACATATTTTGAGTGTCGCAAGTCTCACCTGTATAACAAAAATAAAAATAAAATTATCCCAAGTTCAGAAATAAGTTATTCAACGGAGATTAAAGGTGCTTTTTGACGCAAATTGCATCAGGCTTCAAAGGGTTAACCAGGAAAACTCCATTGTGATTGAAATCATATGAGTGGCATGGGTAAGGTCACAGAAGTAATCACCACACTGAACCATTTGTTTGGAAAGAAAAAAGTACTTCAAGATCAAAATATGGTACAGTATGTGTCATGAAAAGGCACACTGGAAAAAAAAAATTGTAAAACAAAATGCTTTCAGCAGAACTGAAATTAGAGGGTGGATGGCTTGGAGCAAAACTATAATATTGTGTTCATTCTGTAATGTTTTGTAGACATTGACTATGACAATTTACCAGTTTTGTTACACAGGGGAATATTTCCATTACTGCTTTAGCCAGTATCCATGGCAACCCCTATGCCACTGATGCAGCCAGATAGCTGGTAGTAATTGCTTAAAACCAAATAACTTTTTTAAATTGAAAAGTGTTGATTGTTTTCACATTGTAGAACTAGAGAAGTGCTATAATTCCGACTTTGTTCAAAGCAAAACCAAACCAATCCAAAAATTTAGGTCAATTTGCAAACATGTATGGGTTGCCTCTCTCCTTACACATGACTGCAGGTGTCAGATTTCAGATACAGATCTGCTGTAACACTGATTGTGTGAGACATTAGTTAATGACTGAGCTGTGTGCATTATACCAACATGTAAACAAGCCTTGATTTGCTGAACGCCCTGGTGTACAAACCAGCTATGACCAGCTGGAATTAAATGGGTCGACTGTTCGAAACATTGATATTTTCTTATGTTTTACTGTATGCACACCAGTTAAACTTGCTGCAATAATGCTGCAATATCACTTTGCACATAGCTCTTCTTTGTTATTGTCAACATGGCACTTTATATTTCGGGACTCAAACTCTTGCTGCTGTTCATTGTTGCGTACCGTTTAGCATCATTCAGAATCATTGTCTGAAATTGGGGAGAAAATGTTTTGCATCGCAGTAAAATGCTGCTTGCCAGCCTTCTCTTGAAGACACCCGGTGAAAAGAAGCACGCAGCCCTCATCAGTGACACGACAGAGAAGCCCCATTATACTAGATTTAGCCTCCCCCATATTCACTTAAATGTACAGCAGTGTGTTCTGAAAACACAAATGCAGAGACACTGGCATGCAGTCCAAAGCCAGTATCTACGACCAACTGACTTTCTGTTTACAGGTAATTGTTGTATATATGATAAAATGACCATTTACCAGGAAAATTCTGCTTACTTCCCCAACCCTGACAGAATGTTTGCGATTCATTTTTTATTACCGGTATCATGGGATGTGTGACTATAAGTACATATCTGATGACTAAGTGGATGCCACTCCCTTCAGCACATGAAACCAACCTTTTATTATTAATGTTTATTTCCTCCTGAAGAGGACATCCTGGCTCTGCCATCAGCTACGGTAATGCCTGACTCATGTCTGAAACCAGCCATGACTCGGTCCAGGTGATTATCCACTTCATATATTCCACTTCCCTACCCTGCCCTTCCATCTTCTCTACTGAGGCCCAGAGGTGGAAGATCCAGGATCCAAAACCCAAATGTTTTCCCCAGTCTTTTGTTCCAATCACATGGATTTGCTAATTAGCACAATTCTTCATCCAGGAGGTAGAGCTAGAGTAATTTGTGGTGGAAACACATGGCAGGACTTTAACTCTCTGACTCCTGGTCCTTCCACCTCTGAGATGTTCCTTCTGGGGCTGTGCCTCTATCCCTCTGCACACGTTATCTTCGGCCGTCCTATCTGTGCTTGCCTACATCTCTCCAGTGGAAGGCCACTCTGGCACACTCTCAGAAATAGTGACAGTGGAGGTACATTTTTGTTCTTCAAGGATCAAATTTCCAAAATGTACCCTGAAAGTACAGTAATGTTTTCCAATTCCAAAATGAATTATATATTGGCGAGCTAGGGGTAAAATTTATGTACCTATAGGGCACTACCCCAGCGACAGGCATTTGTTCCTTTTTAGGCACATTTCGTAGAGAGTGAAGGCAAGCTTGATGTTTTCTAAGCACATCGGCAATCCTTCTCCACTAGCTAGCAAATGGAATAACACTGTATTGCTGATGTCTAAACAACCTCTTTAATAGAATATACAATCAACATACTTAAAAAAAGAAATGCCTTATACGTTTAATGAAACTGAAAGTGATTTTTATTCATTAGCCAAAAAAGCTGCCTACTACAATTGTCTGTGTCATGTTTTACTTCAAATGAAAATTAATGAATATTAATTAATGGAAAGAAAAACTGATTAGAGTTATGTAAATTGAAGCCGTTTTGTTGTGGAATGCAACAAGTCAATTATACTGCGGTGCATTCCCTTTAATGCTCACTTCAACATTGCTGAGCACAAACGGGAAACATTTTGATGAGGGAATTGGCTTCATTTGCCACACTTTGCTCATCTTTCCCTGTGACCCCTGAAGCGGTTTGCAAAACAGACAAGATCAGAGGGGATTCAATTTGCAGAAATAATTCACTAATAGCATTTAATGAGCTGTGTTCTCCCGTGATGAGATTTTCCAAAGCCTGGCTGGGAAGGGGAGCAACAGGATGTGGGCTGGGCTCTTATACGAGACAGAATATCTGCGGGGTTAATGCACTCAGATAAAACATGCCTCTCTTGGGCCCAAAGAGGGCATTCAATCTAAAAGCTATAGAACTTTGTCCTAAACTTTGCATTTCTCATTTAAATGGGTAATACGTACTCTCAGCTCTTGAACAATCCCTTGTGCCCAGAAGAGACAACTTGCTTTGTAAGAGACAATATACAAAGAGGATGTATACAGACACGCACAGACACAGAGAGTTGTGTATAAAATACTTGAATACTTTGCATGTACTTTTTTAACTTCTTCTTTCAAAGGTTAAAGTGTCAGACCAGTGTTATCGAATGCCCCGTAGTTTATCCAATCAAAGCCCACAAGCTAAGGATGCCTCAGTGCCGTGGTTTTCTGCTGTTAGAAAAATGAAAGAAAGGCTTATTTTTTGATATTTTCTATGCTATATTTGGTTATGCACTTAGCATTTGAAAATCCTGTACTATGTTGCATTGCATAAACCTGTTTCCTCCATGTCATAAACAAAGGATATTGTATCTCTTCATGTCTTGCAGTCATTTAAAAAGTGTGAGTACAGTATCTGTGCTAACAAGAATACTTTTGGATCTCACTCCTCCAGACCTGGGTGAAATACGTAAGTGTTATGAAGTCAAATACCTTTATACTGTATGCATTACTGTGTTCGGATGTGTGGGAGTTTCAGCCTCTTTAGTTTCACTTCTGACTCTCTCCATTAAAATGTGTGGTTTGCCCAATGCAGGGATTATTGCGATAGGATGGATTGAACAAACGTGTGCAGAGGGGAATGGGTTTTTTATGTGAACAGCTGTTTTCAAAGTGTTATTTTTTTAAAAGAACATGGGCTATGTCCGATTCGGCGTACTTAAGGCGGCTTTAGTATACCATTAAAAAGTCTTTAAGCACAGTGTGCGCTGATGGCGGCAGAGAGCTGATGTGACTGCGTCTGTAATGGTACAGGAAAAAAATAGCCCTAACACAATGCATTGTGGGATATTGATGGTGTCCAGTTTCGCACACTAAGAGATTTCACCAAATTTAGTGTGACATTCAGGTTGTTTTAGTACACTGTTTTATGCAACTATGGTTTTGGACGTGCTAAGACTATTTTGACATCCTAAATCAGGGATGGGCAACTCCAGTCCTGGAGGCACAGTGTGTATGCAGGATTTTGCCCTGGCTCAATCAGCTAATTAGCCACATGAACAATGAAGATTCACTCATAAATTAGATCCAATGAGAGCTACTGTTTATATCAGAGAATGTGGCTATAAATGACAGCTCATGTAGCTCATGTGGCTGTGTTTGGAATCACAGACTGAGTTGTCTCACCCTCTTTAGCAGTTTCTTTTGCACTTTTGGTTTTGGAGAACCGGCTTTTGTTTTTAAATTTTGTTTGTTTACAAATGAAAAAATTTGAGCAAAGCAAGCCAGGACCCCGCTGGACATCATGGGTTGCACCGGACCTAGAGTCACAGTGCAGCAAGGGGGTCCGCTTTGGTAACATGGGCTCTGGCTCCAGCTCCAGGTGAGCGCTAGGCTAATGTCACACATACGTTCCAGGTGAGAGCTAGGCTAATATCACACACACATTCCAGGTGAGAGCTAGGCGAATATCACACACACATTCCAGGTGAGAGCTAGGTGAATATCACACACACATTCCAGGTGAGAGCTCGGTGAATATCACACACATTCCAGTTGAGAGCTAGGCGAATATCACACACACATTCCAGTTGAGAGCTAGGCGAATATCACACACATTCCAGGTCAGTGCTAGGCTAATATCTCACTCACACACACACACACACACACACACACTCCCGCTGAGCGCTAGGCTAATATCACACACACATTCCAGGTGAGAGCTAGGATAATATCACACATGCATTCCAGTCAAATTCGCAACAACTGAGCTTGTCTGGTGCATTGGAACCTGCACCCCTCAGGGGCAGCCTGTAGCCATGTAAGGTATATGATTGGGACTCAAGGCTCAGTGGAGCCACGAGCCTCCTACTAATATATTTTGTGTTAAAATAATAATATAAGATTAGTTTGTATTCAGAAACATGAATTCAGTTGAAAATGGTCAATGAATCTTGCATTTTGCAGCCATCTTAAATATTTAGCATACTGTGTTTTTCCATTTTATGACACAGAGGATAGCACCTACTCATAAATGCATATTTTGTTAAATATTTAGTCAGTTGACTTGTCAGTTGCAATGACAGCATCCCTCTATTATTAATACTGTTCTGTGACTAATCTATTAAGTTTTAATTAGTGATCAAGAATGGCAAGGTGCTGGAATGAGAACATAGTCTTAGCCTACCAGCCGTTTCATATTCTATTCCCTTGCATGTTTTTTACAAAATCAATGTGCATTTAAAAATGCACCTACAAAGTTGTTCCAACAACATAGGTCAATGATTTATTTAATCGAAGCCAATTAAACATTAATATGCAACGTCCTGAGATAATGACCAGTTATCAGACAAAGGTGAATGAAAACACATACAATTGTGTTAAAAGAAACATAGCGTGTTTAAAACGTTTATCGTTTAAAGTTTAGAAGCTCTTTTTCGCATTTACAGCAGACTTTAGAAGCACAGATGCTATTTGTTGTTCTTACTTTAAAACAATGCAATAAATGTGCATTTTGTGTATTATTAGCTGTACTTGCAGTGCAGTAGCAGGAATGAGATAAATATAGCCATGCACATGCATGTAATATCAGCCTTATTTAGGCAGAAACCGATGCAGATACTACAATTACAAATTTCACACCATAACTGCACCTGGTTAATTCCGTGGAGAGGATCTGACAGTGACATTTCACTCTTATTTCAGGGGATCCTCTTGGATACCCTCCACATCAGTCCACTGGAAAAACAAAACAAAAACACATGTTTGAAAACCACATGTGAACACCCAACATGTGTCCAGTACACATGAACTATAAAAATAATCTCACTTATGGGAAGTGGAAAGAGGTATGCTGTGCCACATGTTTTGTTATCACATGAAAATTTTTAAAGCCAGTGTCATGTTAAAATTTGAAGATGCAAATTACTCAGTGCAACTCAGTTTCTACTAAAATGTGTCCATTTTCTAAAAAGCCAATCACGTGAAAATATCCATCTCACAGGACATTCATATTTGAATTGTGAAAATGTTAAATTCACATCGGAAATTGTGAGGGTCCACTGTCATTGTGAACAGCACACACATGGACAGTGGACCATCTAGTCCAGATCCCCAAACCAGTCTGACTTTAAAGGAAATCAGCACAAACACAGGGTTCATCTCAGGATGGGGGCAACAAAAGGAAATGTGTTTTCATGTGAGGGATTATTTAAAAGAAATCTATGTTTCTAATGGGCCGTATCTTGCCACTGGATACATTGCGTACAGTAAGTCAGTTCAGCTGTGCTCTGAGGGTGCTTCAGCCCAAACTACCCTCATACCTTCTCCTTTAGAAGAACAGGAACAAACCTGCTGGGACAGGGGCTTCACTGCCTCAGTTAAGACTGTGATTAATGGAATCAAGTGGGCTTACTGGAACAGAGGCCTGCAGACACTCCTTCTCCAGGACCAGGACTGGCTAACCCTGGTGTAGAGGAAGGGGTAAGGGAGCAGGATATTGTCATGCAGTTCATTCAGTCTCATATATAGAGAATTTGAGGAATTTGGCAACCCTGGCAACACCGAAGCTGACGTACTCATAACAGATAGGGTTGCCAGATTTCCGGTTTTCGATCGCACTGTCCAGTTTTCTAAACATATCCGGTCAAAACAGGACATGTAAGGTCCAGGTGGACTAACGGAGGCAAGGAATTTAGGGGTAGTTTGTAACAAATTTGTGTCTGAATCACCCCCAGCCTGTGATCTGTTCTGATAGAGCACCATATCTCATTCGCTTTGCCATTAAGCTCCCAGCTGCGCATGTTGTCCAGTTTTGACAAATTTAGAAATCTGCAACCCTAGTGACACACCAGAATGGCATAACACCCGAACACCTTCCTCTTCTTCTCTGATGCTGAGCTACAGATGTCATAGCATGCATCATATGCAGAATCATCATCAGTGCTTCTCAAAAAGTCATTTGTAAATAAACAACCAATGAAACTTGAACGAGTCGCATTTAAAGTTTGATGCATCATCGAAATACACCAAGCTGCACATTGAACCTTAATGTTTATTCACTGTATGGACAGGAGCTGCTGGTACACTTTTCTGTCGTGTGCATATTGTTGTGTTTAACCAAGAGTAGAAAAAAAAAATGAAGCTTCAAATAGATAGCTCTACTTCAGCTATGGAACATAAAACTAAACTGAAGGTGAAAAACAAAACAATGTTTCCTTCCAGGTCTGGGCACCGTGCGTGTTTTTCAGACATTAAACGCCATCTGACATCTCGCAGAGAAGACGTGCAATGCTAATGATGCTTGGAGTATGCACAGAAATGTTATATGCCACTGAAGGTATCACTAGATGATAAACTGTCTCGTTATTTTCAGTTGTTTTCATAATACTCTGAATTGCTTTGATTGTTTTTTGAATTTTGTTTTTGATCATTTCAAAGCTACTTTTGAAATAGGCCAGACATTGTATGTGTGCCAAACACAGTGACAGAGTTTCCTTCAATTAACTATGTCTTGGCATTTTCACACGTCTGTGTAGCTGAGAGTTTGGGAACCTGTTATTTAAAAAAATAATAAATGGCAGTCTCTCCATCACATCTCCTTTCATTATGCTTCCTGTAACACTGACATCCTTCATCTCTGCAGAGATCCAGACTCTTTCTCTTGTTTTACTCTGGGGTATACTGAGGTAAAGACAGGAGCTGTGATCTTTACAGTCAAGGTGGCAGGCGGCATGGAGATTGGTCTCTCGGGTATTGATGCATCTGGTCTGTTATGATCTCACACGTTCGCTTTAAAAAACAGCGCTGTATATTATGTAGTAAACTGACATCTGAAAACGTCAAGCTCAATCAAACTCCTCCTGAATCTCCACTAGACCCAGGGGGCTGGCAGTAATCGCAGTCTGGCAGACGGATGGGTGAGATTTCTGGCCTGATCCCTGCTCGCTGGGGAGATTTACTATCTAGCTTGCATTTAATTTTATTGTGATTCTGTATATAGTCTCACCCAGATGTACTGTACTCTCTTAGCTCTGGCACACCGTTTGAAGATTATCCTTTGGATTTAACGTTTTATCGCCTGAAACTGTCAATTGTGCTGTAGCTTGCACCGGAATTCACATAAAACTGAATTTATTGTTATAGATTCTCTGATGTCTCTAAATAATAGTTAAAATTAATTGCAGAGGAAAACAATGTGTGTATTCCAGAGTCTGTTTAACCCCCACCCCCACATACTGTATGAAGAATGAAGGAGTTACCCCACATATATTTACAGATTGTTTCTACAAATAATTATAATCATAAAATCCTGAAATAACCGTAATGCTAAAGAGCATGACTTTCTAGTCGAGTTGGTTGCCCAGAGGAAATATACTGCGCATTAGACTTTTGCATAAACAATATTATATTGTTCTACTCCGCTACTTCCATTACTGCCCTGAGATATTCCATTAGATGTTATCCTCGCCGTCTGCATTTTTCAGTAATGGTTAGGAAAGGTTGGCAGCCTAATGATTAGTGTTGCGTGGGGAAAAAGCCCCCATCCCAACACCTTATCTTAAATATACTTAAGTACACAATTATAATGGAATTATTTAGCAATTATCCTAATGCATAAAATAAAAGAAGTAATTTTGTGAGTCATTTGCATTGGAAATTGACTGCTGTGTGTTCACTTGTGGATTTCAGGCACGCCTGCGTCTGCGGCCCAGGGGGGTTGTGGGGGGATTTTATTCTGAGTGGAGGGAGTAGCAGTCTGCCGGAGCTCAGCGTTAGTCAGGCTACTGCGGCACGGAAAACAGCACATCAGCAGGGAACTTCTTTTGGGTTTTGTTTAGAAATAAATTAGAACGTCCAAGCCCAGAGACAAGCTGAAATCAAAATGAACTTTTTCCTCAATTTAGTAAACCATACGAACACATCTTAAAGTATATATTCCAAAGAAATAAAAAAATGTATGTGTATGTAATACTTGTGTATTTTCACACCAAAGTTTCTTTCCATCCACTTCCTGGAAAACAAGATATTACAATATTTTACACCATTGTGTAGTGGGTGTCTATGTCGATCAAATGTCCTTCAATTTTCCATTCCCATGCGAGCAATATCCTTTTCCCACAGCAGCGCGCATCCTCATTTGATGTCCCCCCTCCTCATTTGTTGTCAGTCAAATCGACTCCGCCATTAAAAAAAAAAACCCTAAAGACCCGTTTCAATCGTGTATGTGTCATATCCATCCACCTACATACCAGAACACAAAGTACTCCTAGTGCTCAAATTGCTTGGGAACAAATGAACACCAACAAACAGATATGGATTTGATTGCGTATTCTACCTTCTCCACAGCAATCAGTAATATGCATTTTTTTTATTTAGTGAAGTACTAAGTAAATGCGTGTGCACTTCATAAGTACTAGCCTCTGTGACGGATACGTTTGGCCTGCTTACTGTCAGGGAATCCCTGACAAAAACCTCCTCACTTTCAGGAACTGCATACAGGTGCATCCACCCCTGCCTTTAGTTACAGACAGAGCCTTCTACATGCCATTACAGGCATTTAGCAGACGCTCTTATCCAGAGTGCTGTGCAATAGAGTGCAAATCGGAATCAGGGACAAGTGCGTTGAGGACCCTAGAGGAAAGTACAGTTCCGAGTCCTCGAGTGATAACAGATACAATTTGAACCCTTGAAGAGGACATAAACTTGCCAACTTACCAACTAACATACCACGGTTGGCAGCTAGAATAGAGAATACATGTATAGTATTTGACCATCTTTCAGAAGGGTGGCCACCAACGTGACAGAGGATCTTGGCACTTGCTCCAGAGGTAGCTCGACCCCTGGCCCATCCTGATGCTCATTAGGACAGCATGATTGAGGGTGTGGGAGGTCCAAACCACATCCTAACCACAATCACTACCCCCTTCATCCCCTTTACAGTCTTTTCTCTCAGACCGGGGCAGTTGCTGGTTAACCCTGTGTGGCTGGTCCCAGCCTCACCATTATCTGCCTTTAGAAGTTATTTTTACTGTGCAAAGAGAGGAAACCCACTCTTAATGATTTATTGGAGAAGCTATTCACTTAATTGCATGCCTCCTACCACACACACACACACACACACACACACACACACACACACACACAGACTGAGAGAGAGAGACAGAAACAGGACAGTGTAACTGAGTTTTATGAGTTAAGACTACATACACGCACGTACACGAACGTACACGCACACGCACGCACACGCACAAACACATGCATGCTCTCGCACACGCACACGCTCACACACACACACAGCTCTACATACTCCTGCCAGGCAGTGAGCAGGGACTGAAGTGATATGTGACTGATTGCAGGAAGTGAAGGTGGCAGCCCCAGGGTGAGGCAGAGGAAGGTCTGTCTTATAAAAACATCAATCAGAACCTCTCCCCCCTGAATGAGGAGTGTGCGGATATGAGACGCCGGGCTGTCCTTCTCACTGCCTGCAGGATGCAAACCTCCGAAAGACCCCCCCCTCACATTAGGGCCCGGCGATGAACCACAACGATAGTTATGGGATGCAATAACGGTCATCGCCATCGTGCGATGTGCTGACTTTCTTTTAATCTCTCCCTCTTTTATTCCGCCTTGCAGCTTTCATGTGACTATCAAAAACACATCACCTGATCACATAGGAGATGTAAGACCTTGCTGCTGATTGGCTTGCTGCTGTCTTTTGACACCCAACAGATAGCAATGGTGATGCGCTGGCATTTCAGGCAGCCTCTGAAGTGTGGATGTTTACTACTGCCTCAGGTATAATTAAAGGAGACGATGAAAAGGAAGGTGATGCTTCTCGTGGTGGCGATGATCGTTAATGCATTCTATAATCATCAGGACAGTGCTGCATATCGCCTAGCCCTACCGCCCAATGGCACCGCGGTTTAACTGCTTTCAACTGAACCTGACAACAAATTAATTATATGTCATGATTGTTAAGGCTTTAGCCATATACTGTAGCAACAAAAATGACACTAATGGCTTAAAATGATATACCCCTGGGTATATGATAGCATATCACCAGACAGGTGTGGGTCTCTCTACTGGCCTTCCCCATTTTGAATTCCCAAGAATCAGTTTGGAGTCCTTTGATAAAGAAATGCACATTTTTCGAAGGTTTGTGGATCAAAACTGGGCGAAGACTAAATACAGAAAGGAGGTGTAGACAACCCTATTGTCTAGTACGGTTCTGGTAAGGCCTGTCTGATTAGACCGCTTAGTCGGTTACAGAAATGCACCCAGGGTCTGCTGCAGATTCTCTGTCTGCCTCCAAACAGATGTCACATTAATTTACAAATCTGCGTCACGGTACTCATTTTTTGATTTGCCTGTCTCCTTAATTACTTCCGATTCCGTAAGTACAGTCGCAGGACCTAAACGGTTTTGGAATGGCGTTTCATTTGATAACTCCAGCTTAGAGGGCTGACATGGCCAGGGAATAATGTGTATATACAGTATCTGTAGTGCACTGAACCATTTATTTAATTTGAATATAAGTAGCAATTGATGATGACCACTAGGGGCATATAACTTAGAGAAAATATAAGAGATTATTTTTCAATGTTTGCTCGTGTTATTGCCATGGTTAATTAGCAGAGAGAAAGTACAGACTATGAAGGGGTGCCTCAGAGAAACTTCCAGCTGTCTCATTTAAAACACCAATGCATCCCATTAAGCAAATTAATTATCTTGCGTGCAGACAGTCGTTTTCCAAGTATTCAGACTTAATTTTTGAATATTCGGTTTCACGAGACTGGGTAAGTGACTGACTAGTGAAAGGAAAAGTGTGTGTGCATATGTGTTTGTTTGGGAGAGAGGGAGGGAGAGAGGGAGAGAGGGAGAGAGGGAGAGAGGGAGAGTGGGAGAGAGGGGGAGAGGGAGAGAGAGAGAGAGATTGGGGATGAAAATAGTTCTGGGGGGGGGGCGTACTATCGGACACCTCAATGCTAAAGTCTTTGTGTCATATTTATTCAAAGGTGCTGAACGCCATTACCCATTGCAAATTATAACAGGCCTGGAATTCCTTAACATAACAATTAATAATTGGAAGATACTTTCCTAGTAGTACAAGCGAGTACAGGAGTGCCACTGTTTTCTTTTCTTGGAAGGCTCTTCAACAACATGATCTCAAATAATGTTAAAAACAAGTTTGATTACATTGTATAACTATTATGATCAATGTTTTAACACATCTGTTAATTAGTCAACCAATTTCATTAACAAGACTAACAATAAACAATTGGTTGAGTGTTGTAAACACATTTTGTCATGTAAGCTGTAGCCTATATATAGTCAGTGTCAGGTGTTTTCACAACACACAGGTGAAGAAGTTGTGCTTCAAAATAAAATGCTGAATAGATGGGATCATTGACCTATTTTTGGGAAGCTAAGTACCATAGATTTGAATGCATGCTAGCTTTATGGCTTAGAGTGGCTCCACTTGTAGCAAAATACAGAAAAAGGAAGACCGCTACCGGTGTCTAGTACACCTGGGTGTTCGATTGTAAGTCCCCTTTACGGCTAATGCTATTGTCGGGCACTGTTCCACGTCTGAGCCAACATAGAATAACATTGGAAAGAAACTTTTAAAAATTACTACTGGAGGATAATAATCTTTTTTCTACTCAACTAGGTACAGTGTTGTCAATATTTTGCCTATTTTCATATACGGCCGAAAGAACGTTCATACTTCGTTGTTGAAGGAACCTGTCCAATAATAGGTGCTTGAGCGCTATATGTGTGTGCTATTGTTCTCCACAGCATACACCAAAAATACTTTTCAATGACTCTCATAAAGCAACAATAAGAGATTATGGTTTGTAATCCAGAAGACATTCTATTACATAAATGTAATGTAATGTGATGTATTCAATTCTTTGAGTCTTTCACTGAACTGTGGAGCTGTCATAGCTATGTTCACTTGTGCATCAGAGTCTTGTTTTGTTCATCAGAAGGAAATTAAGTGGGATAATTTTATAACATTTGTCGGTGGGAGGAAGAGCAGTCTGATTGGCTCATTTTAGATGACAACCTTTTGAATTTGCATTAAATTTGGTCTCTCGTATTGATGCAAAATATTTTTCACTTGCAAATGTTGCTGTCAAATTTTTTATATTACAATTTCAGAAGACTACTACTGGTCTTGGAATAGAAAGCATTGATATCACCATGGCAACATGCACTGGCCCTTCCATCAAAACAAATTCTTAGTTATTTGTCTAAGTATGTTGCCTCTATGTTTAGTCTTAACAGGTGGTTTGGGATGGGGATGACTCCTAATCTGGATTGTTGCCACTATCTTTTTTTATTTGTATTAATCATCTGAAAAGCCAGTGCAGCTTAACTGAAGTTGATGAAGCTGTAACTTTTGAAGTGTGAATTACATAAATAGCTATAAATAGCTACTTGCATAAATATCGAAGTTGGCATACCAATTAGTTGCTTCACCTATAGGAGCTATATCTGGTAATAACCTATAACATAAGATTATTATTATTTTCCAATGCAGGCAGCAATAGTGCAGCAATAGCCAATATGGACTGCAAGAGGATTAGGCAGTCAAAGTTAAAGTAATCTGAACTTCAACCCCATCCGTTTGCTGACTTCGAGAAGCAAATCAATAGGTTTACAGTGGGTGGTTTGGCTCATTGTTCCTTGCTTTTGTGGAACTGCTCCTGGGTTTCATTGTATCATGCGAGGTCTACAGCAAGAATCTTAGGGAATGTAGAGACATTGTAGATAATGCATTGCTGTGACAAAATGTCAACATTCAAGGTTAATCATGCCCTGCACAGTTATTCAAGTAGCTACTGCCAAGATAGGCATTAATAGGCAATGAGACAATTCACAAATCCTGTCATTATTGTGAAATATACCTATGCTCATGTGATTTCACCCTTTAGCCAATAGCCAAGTTGAAATGAATTGGCCCAAAATGAGTAATACATTTCTAGAAAATGTTGTGCTTCCGTATAGTTTGTTACTCTGACACACCCCGTCACTCACATGAAAGTAGCATTAGCCTGTCTATTGAGACTGCTCAGTCTCTCCTTCTCTTACAAAAATGTTTAAAACTGGCATTTACAAAATGTCATTGCCATTTTAATTTTTGAAATTCTAATGGAAGACTCTTACAAGACTCTCATGGAAGCTTATACTTAGCTCCGATGTGTTTCGTTTTTTTTTTGGCCAGACAATAATACACTGAGGCAAGCAAGTCAGATGAGTGAGTCATTTTCCAGGACTCAGAAAACCCTGTATTTTCAGTTTTCATTCACCTGAAAGGTTAGAATTAATCAAAATAAAAAATCCCAGATTTACCAGACATAGAATTGTGTACATACGTACATAAATGCATAATATTTAAAGTTTTCTTCCTTTTTTTCTGACATTTCTGTCCGTCTTGGCTGAGCCTTTGGTAGAGTGGAGACTGCCAGTCGTTGGTTTACAGTGAGTGTTCAACTGCGATTCTACTGGTAGCAGCCGTCTGGAGCCATTTGTCATTTATTTATATCATTAAAAAATATTTATTTAGTTTAACCATCCAAAATGGCTGGAGTGTCTTCATCGATAGCTTATAGGACAGCTACAGCAACTTTAACTGGCTAACTGGTTTATGAAAGCACAATGTCGGCTACTGTGTGCTGCCAAGATTTAACAAGTTAACTTAAAAATTAATGTATCCATTCCTGAATTATAATAAAATCGCAAGGTGTTGTTGTAGCTACATGTAGCTTCGCTGAGGATATAGCCAATACAACATAAAACATTTATTTTCCATAACTCGGGGGGATCATCCTTATGAACCAGATAAAATGCAATTCTGTGCAAAACCTGTAACTATGTTTTAACGCTGCTCCCCTCTAAACTGGGTAAGCAATCATCTACCGGCTACACGTGAAAGTGGCAAGATGTCAACATAGCACAACCGTTTAGAAAAATATGTGAAATATTGGTAACACTCTGTACATAGTTATGTAGAAAATACTGTCATTGTTATGCTTTTAGGGTAATGTTTTTCATTACTTATGTATATTTTTTGTCGGATGTGAAATAAGTTGGACATCACCCTGCTAAATGTATCAACATAATGTCTGTGTTCCTGGGAGTGTATGTCGCCCCACCCAGGTAAATGACCACCAGCCACCACTGAAACTGACATGATAGGGTACCCTCTTCACCAGTTTCAACCAGAGAAAGTTACTGAATTGGTCTTTTAATTTTTATTTTGCAGACAGCAGCTTTATTTGGCTGTTAAGTCAATTTGCAATCAGTATTTGTTCTACCCAAGAGAGTTTTTAACACAATAGCTTGCCAGGGGATCTTTTAAAGCCCTGCTTGAAAGTGACTGACTTCCATGCTAAGGATACTTGAAATATACAGAATGCAGAATATTCAATATATTTCAATCCACCAGTGTAGCTTTAGAGTAGCACCAGAGCCCTTCTTCCCTCTTATTATTTTGTATTTCTTCCCAAATATGTTCAGTTTGAGAATGCAATGCATCATTTCTAATGTCAACTACTGCACCAATAGATAGGGAAACCCTTTCACCAGATCTCCTTTGCTTTGTAAGAAAAATAAAAATAATAATATTTTATTTTTTAAATGTCGATGAATCTTTAAATCTTATTTTAAGTGATTGACTGTTGTGGCTTAAAAAAAGAATGCATGTAATGGATAAATTAAATACTGATGAGAAAGTAAGTCGACTATGCACAGAGCCATTGCTTGCAGTTTTAAAATAGCCATAAAATAACGGTCTGATTTAAGATAATGACTTGTCATTAAAAACTAAATTTTTCATGTACATCAATTTTCAAAAGCTAGGAAAATTAACAATGTACCCATGAATGTACCCAATGAAATTTTAAAGTAAACCTTGTTGCAACATCTTAAAATATATATATATATATATATATATATATATATATATATATATATATATATATATATATATATATTTACATCCTTCTGGTGTACATTTATGTGCATAAAAGCATGTTAAATAGTTGAGCTCAGTGCAGCTCAGCGTGAGCTGCTTATTTTAGTTTTTTGCTGGAGATCAGTCAGCTCAACCACTCACCGCAATGTAGCCAACTACCTGGCTGCTCATCCCGCACTAAGAACAGCAATTCTGATTGGCTGGCAGGCTGATGCAAACACAACTGCTCAAACTGCTCCGTGCATTGTTCACTTTTGAGCCGAGATGCACATAAATTTAATATCAAATTGCACTTTGCTCATTGCTATTTAGTGAGCGTCTGGCTCAGACCTCAGCTACCTAAAACACACATAGTCATTACTTTTGGCTGCTTTGCCTCCTCTGCAAAGTTCAGGCACTTGCAGTGTGAGAGTTTGATATGAGCCCAATTAGCCCGAAGGCTCACAACAAAACTATGGGGGTACTGGTGACACAGTGTGTGTTCTCAGAATATTTTTCGGTTTTTGCCTTATTCAGTTCTGCTATGACACACAGTTTAAATGCTACTTGAGCAGCATATTCCTAGCCTGGGTTGCTTTTGATTTTTGATTTTTGATTTTGATACTCGCTTCCCTTGTTTTCACAATTTATTACCCCAAAGTAAAGGGGATGAATTCCCATTGTCCTCATGGTTTCAGCTGTGCCTTTCCTAATGCTTCAGTGAGCCAAATATGCTGATTAAATATTGAATATGTTTTCACTGGGAAGATCCCCTATAAGAGGATCTGTGCCACAGAGCCGTACATAACCCACACATCCAAGTTTAATAATTTTAAAAATTTTCATATGTAAAACGAAGTTCCCAAAATTGGTCAGTCAAACCAAAGCCAGTTTAAATCACTTTAGTTCTCTCACATTCAGTTAGGAAATGCTCTCATGAAGACCAGCTTACTATATAGGAGGAACATTGTCACACAAGCACTGGTGAAAGTTAATTATGTTAATGAAGAACAAAATTACAAATTCTGAATACTTCCAGATTATATTCACAACCAGCTCTAAGAAGAGAAACTTAGCCTAAAACCATAAAAATACCATAACCTGAATTGGTATGAATGGTGGGAGCGCTACAGTAGGAGTTGGCATTTGTACCAAGATCCTGTCTAAAGAGATGAGTAGAGCCAAGGTGTCTTGACCAAAGTTATTGGAGGTAGAGTGCAGCTGTTCCATTTTCTGCTCTGTAGGCTAGCAGCAGGATATTAAAGTTGATGTGAGCTGTAACAGGTGGCCATTGATGTAAAATGAGGAAGGGTGTGACATTAGCCTGCTTCTGAAGATTACAATGTGCAGCTGCAATGTATTAACCGCAGGGAGTTTTGCACAATCAGGTAGACTGACAATTGCCCAGGCATTATACTGCCAAGCACTGGACTAGGATGTGTGTAGTTAGAGTAGGTGGCAAAGAAGGGGCAGATTCCACAGATATTGTATGGAAATGACATGCCCAAATTACAGTTGCTAGATTGAGGAGAAGGCGAGTTGGTAATCCTTACTAGGCTTCTTGCAGTCTAATAGCTCTGAGTGAATTATCTTGTAGCAACTAGATTGATGGGCATGGCTTGTAATGTTGAAGACTGACTGTCTATCACCTCAGTCTTAGCAGGTAGAGCTTCGGATGGTGGTCCTCCATCCAACACAATATGTCCTTCAGGAAGCACTGGATGAAGGGAAAGAGAGAAAAGGTTGCGTATTATCGACACTGGATGGAACCATGAGAGGCAGTAACAGTCCCAAGAGATTCTTTTAAGAGCACTACAGTACCTGAGATCCATTAATGTGGCCACAATGAAGAGGAACGTGTGTTAATTCAATCCCACATGCAACGCCGGACATTTACAATGCTGCCAATGTAAAAACAAGTCCAAATACTCAACAGGTCTGCAATGATGTACTGCACACTCTTTCTTCATGGCACGCATAACCTCCTAGCTTAATTTCACCCTTGAGGGCATGCCATTGCAATGGGTAATGAATAAGACTGCAGCTTATTAAGCCAAACCTACATTGCCTTTAAAACAGACTTAAACACTAACTTCTCAAGATGGCATTGGATGTCACAGGCTACCTAAGCATTGTTTCTACCCTTTTTTTCAAATGAATACTTGCAGTAGGATAAAGCACTGTGTCACAAAACATCATCTGAAGCTGGTTCCACAGACTTAACAGTGCCTTCAGTGTACTCTAATGGCCTGCACAGTCCTCTGATCTCCATTCAAGAGAGCACCATTAGGATGAGGTGGAAGAGGAGCTTGAATGTGTGGCCAAAACATCTGTGGGAACTGTGTGATGCTATCAAGTCAGCACAGACCAAAATATTTCCAGCAACACTTCTTGAGAATACAGGCTGTGATGGGGGTCATACCAGTTACTAGTTAAGTGTACCTAATAAAGTGTATATAGTGTGTAAAACCTCACGCTAACCCAATGACGGAATTTAGCGAGGGCCGAAGGTATCAGCATGCTTGTCCTTCTGGTGTTGCAGAAAGAATATTAGTAGGGTTAAATATTAGTGGCCCCTATGCGGAGAGTCTAGATCAGCCAATAAATAAACCATGATACAAAGACAGTAGTACCACTCTGCCTTCCGTGTCACGTTTCAGGTCTGTCTCGCCATGTTTTATGTTTATTCATGTTGTCTAGTCACGTAGTGTCTTCATGTATTATGTTAGTCTAGGTTCGTCATGTTGTTTAGTTATGTTTCGTTACGATTTATTTTTCTTGTCATGTTTAGTTATGTCTCGTTACGATTTATTTTCTTGTCATGTCTAGTTATGTTATCGTACGATTTTATTACCTGGTTATGTTGAGTGATTATCGTCTTAGTTTCGCTTTGTGTTATGTTTCGATGCATGTTTATTGTTACGTTAACTGGTCGTTGTTATGCATACACTTTTACATGTTTTTCCGCAAACCTTGCGTTCCGCCTTTTCTCTCTCTCTCTCTCTCGCTCCTTCTGTCATTCACTCCCTAATTATTTCCATTTGTCTATTTACTAAAACGACTAACGCTAGATCAGGATTGGATAGAAACTAACAAGACTAATCATGTGTTCATGTTACCTTACGTTTCTCGTGCATGTCATTTACTAATTTACTAATGCTAGGGCAGGATAGGTTTATTACTAACGATTACTAATCTCCTTGTTAAACTTGTCATCCATCGCACCTGTTTTCCATTTCCTTGCTACGCTCTAACTAATTGTCTACACCTGTCTACACCCGCATTTATAGCCCAGTCGCGCAACTGTTCTTCGCGAAATTGTCTGCCTCTGTTTACCACGCAACTCTTGAGCATTATTACTGTTTGATTACACGTTACGATCCACGCCTGTTTACCGACCATTGTTTATTGATTTCTGTTTTGTGACCATCGTTTGTTTTTGACTTCGTCCTTGCCTACCGTTTTTTTGTACTTTTGCTTCGCTGATTGTTTCATGGTTTCGACTCCCGCTTCGTCCACGACTACGCCTCTGCCTGCCGTCCGTCTGTTCATCTGCCCCGCTGACAGCTCTCCCGCTACCGGACCTCCCTGCACGTCTACCGACTACGAGTTTGCCTCTTCCCTCGGCACCGTGCTTTTTGTTTGTTTACGTTTTGTTTGGCTGGATCTACGTGTATGGACTTTGCTTGTGTTGACTACTCTCCTGGGATTCGTCCCTAGTAAAGCCCTGAGGGGTCTTTATATTACTATTGTTTCTGAGTCGTGCATTTTGGGTCCAACCCCCACGCACCCGTCTCAGAACAATTTCGCCAACATGGACCCGGCTGACTCAACCGCCATGTTCTACGCACTCCAGGAACAAGGCGCCATTGTCCAGCAACACTCACAAGGAATCTCCGAACTTCGTCTAGAGATTCGTGAGCTGTGTGCAGAGATGAGGAGACTCGCCATCGCGGTCCAGCCACACCCACTGGAGGAACCTGCCAACCCGCCTGCACCTCTACCTTCCCACCCCATGGGAACCTGGCAATTCCGGGAGCCACAACAACCCCCCCCGGAGAGGTTCGGCGGAGAACCGGAGAGATGCAAGGCGTTCCTGCTCCAGTGCGACTTTGTGTTCAGACAGCAACCTCAGACCTACAACAGCGATGACCGCCGGATCGGCTACGTGATGGGATTACTGAAGGGGAGAGCCTTGGACTGGGCGACAGCTGTGTGGTCCGGGGGTTCATTCCCTCCCCGGTACCCGGAGTTCGCCGAGGAGATCCGCAAGGTTTTTCAGCATGCTTCCAGTGACCAAGAGCCATCCCAACGTCTGATCGCCCTTCGCCAAGGCAGGAGAACTGCGGCGGACCATTCTATCGAGTTCCGTACTCTCGCGGCAGCCACCAGCTGGAATGATGCAGCATTGGCTAACCTGTTCCTGGCCAGCCTGAGTGAGGCACTCCAGGACGAGTTGGCACGTCTCGAACCCATCATTCAGTTCGACCCACTCGTCCGTGCTGCCATCCGTTTGGACAACCGTGCCAGACAACGCCGGATTGAGAGACAGGTCCCACCCACCCAGGCATACCCCAGGCGAGGGTTAAGTCCCCGACCGGAGGAGAAGCTAGCCGAAGGAGTCGAACCCATGGACCTTTCCCGTGCAGGCATGAAAGTATCGCCTGAGGAACGGACACGTCGGAGAGCAACCGGTTCCTGCTTCTATTGTGGGAGGCTGGGACACACCCAAGTTCGGTGCACCCTCCGGTCCAAGAACTCTGCCTCATCTGTTGAGGTGAAAGTGCTCAACAGATATGAAGGCGCTGCCAGGAACGACCATCGCTCCACGCTTACGGCCATGTTGATGCTTCCCGACAGAGCAATCCAGGTTAACGCGTTGGTGGATTCTGGAGCTGACGCAAACCTCATTGACGAAATGATGGCCATGGAATTGGACATTCCCACCCTCCCACTACCCCACCCCGAGAATGCTCGGTCATTGGACGGAAAGACGTTCTGCCGCATGACCCACATCACCAAACCCATTCAGCTGATCATTTCTGGAAACCACCACGAGATGATTCAGTTCCGTGTCATCCGGTCCCCTAACGACCAGCTCATTTTGGGATTACCCTGGCTCCAGAGACACAACCCCACCATTGACTGGAGTTCATGCCAGATTCAAGCCTGGAGTCGTGAGTGTCACCAATCCTGCCTACGATCCGCTCCTGCACCAGCAGAGGGTGCACCCAACCCACCACAGGTCCCCAAGCCCTCCCTGGAGAAGGTGCCCGCCCCTTACCATGACCTAGGCACGGTCTTCTCCAAGACACAGGCACAGACGCTTCCCCCTCATCGACCCTACGACTGCGCCATCGAGCTGCTACCCGGTTCCACACTCCCCTCAAGCCGTTTATACAAAGTCTCCAGACCTGAGAGGGAGGCCATGGAGAAATACATCCGGGACTGCCTAGCCAATGGACTGATTCGCCCATCCTCCTCACCTGTGGGCGCCGGATTCTTCTTCGTGCAGAAGAAGGATGGCTCATTGCGTCCCTGTATTGACTTCAGAGAACTTAACAACATTACAATAAAAAACAAATACCCTCTGCCATTGATGGACTCTGCCTTTCACCCTCTACACGATGCCACGATCTTCACCAAGTTAGACCTACGCAATGCCTACCATCTGGTTCGTATCCGAGAAGGTGATGAGTGGAAAACCGCCTTCAATACCTCCCTTGGACACTTTGAGTACCTGGTCATGCCATTCGGCCTCACTAACGCACCTGCTGTGTTCCAGGCGCTAGTCAATGATGTTCTTCGGGACTTACTGGGCCGACACGTATTTGTTTACCTGGACGACATTCTAATTTACTCTACCAATGCCAAGGAACATGAGATTCACGTCAGGCAAGTTCTCCAGAGACTTTTGGAGAACAAATTGTTTGTCAAGGCGGAGAAGTGTGTCTTCCACACCGACACTGTCGAGTTCCTTGGCTTCATTCTGGAGAAGGGACAGATCAGGGCGGATCCCAAGAAGATTCAAGCGGTCACTGACTGGCCTACGCCTTCCACCCGGAAACAACTCCAACGCTTCTTGGGATTCGCCAACTTTTACCGCAGATTCGTAAGATCATACAGCCAAGTTGTCTCCCCCCTCACCAAGCTCACATCCACTGCCATGCCATTCCGTTGGGGCCCCGAAGCAGATGGGGCATTTATAAAAATTAAGAGACTGTTCTCTACCTCCCCTATCCTGGTGCACCCCGATCCCACTCGCCAGTTTATTGTGGAGACTGATGCCTCTGACACTGGGGTGGGAGCCGTGCTGTCACAAGTCTCTGCCTCCGACAACCGGTTACACCCATGTGCCTTCTTCTCCAAAAAGCTCTCACCAGCGGAGAGAAATTATGACGTGGGAAATCGAGAACTCCTCGCAGTCAAACTGGCACTAGAGGAGTGGAGGCATTGGCTGGAGGGATCCGAGAAGTCTTTCATCGTCTGGACCGACCATAAGAACTTGGCGTACCTCCAGACGGCCAAAAGACTGAACTCACGCCAAGCCAGATGGGCGCTGTTTTTCGGAAGATTCAACTTCACTCTCACTTACCGCCCGGGTTCTAAGAACGTCAAGCCAGATGCCCTATCCCGACAATTCGACACCTGTCCTGAGCGTGAGGCACCTGAGAACATCCTCCCGGGTTCCTGCACTGTCGCATCCGTAACCTGGAAGATTGAGGCTGTTATCCAGAGGGCTCTACGGGAGGAACCCGACCCCAGGTCCAACCCAGGAATACGCCTCTATGTCCCATCAGCTGCTCGGACACAGGTGCTCCAATGGGCTCATTCATCTCCCCTGTCCTGCCATCCCGGCTTTACCCGCACTTTGGCGGTGCTTAAGCGAAAGTTCTGGTGGAGCACCATGATCCCCGACACCAGACACTTCATCAAAGCATGCACCACCTGTGCCAGAAGCAAGGCCTCCCACCAAGCCCCTGCTGGTCTGCTCCAACCTCTGCCCGTGCCCAGCCGACCCTGGAGCCACATTGGGGTGGATTTCGTTACCGGACTTCCCCCTTCCGAAGGTAACACCACCATCCTCACCGTGGTGGATCGATTTAGTAAAGCAGCCCACTTCATCCCCCTACCTGGATTACCCACCTCCCAAGAGACTGCCGACGTTTTGATTAAGGAGGTGTTCCGCTCCCCTCAGACATTGTATCCGACCGGGGCCCACAATTCATCTCGCAAGTGTGGAAAGCCTTCTGTCTGGCCCTCGGTGCCACGGCCAGCCTCTCATCCGGCTATCACCCCCAGTCCAATGGGCAAACCGAGAGGGCCAACCAGGATTTGGGAGCCGCCCTTCGTTGTGTCTCAACCCAGAATCCGGCTTCTTGGAGCAAGATGCTCACCTGGGTTGAGTACGCGCACAACACCCTGCCCTGCGCCGCCACCGGAAAGTCTCCCTTCGAGATCTCTCTTGGCTATCAACCTCCACTGTTTCCTGACCAGGAAGCCGAGATTGCTGTTCCCTCCCTCGCCACCCACATGAAGCGCTGTGCTAAGATCTGGAGGGATGCCAGGGCCGCGCTCTTACGCACGGCAGATCGTAATCGGCGCTTTGCTGATCGCCACCGCACACCAGCACCAGCCTACAAACCAGGTGACTCCGTTTGGCTGTCCACTAAGGACATTCCCCTCCAAGCCACCTCTCACAAACTGCAACCCCGCTTCATTGGTCCCTTTAAGATCCACAGCATTATTAACCCATCCTCTGTTAAACTGTCACTCCCTGCTTCACTTAAAATTCACCCCACATTCCACGTTTCATGTATTAAGCCTGTATCCTCTCACCCCATTTGTCCCCCCGATCCCCCACCCCCTCCCCCCCGCATCATTGATAACCACCCTGCATTCACTGTGAAAGAGCTTTTGAACATTCGTAAGAGGGGCCGTGGTGTGCAATACTTGGTTGACTGGGAGGGCTATGGCCCTGAGGAGCGTTCCTGGGTTGCTCCCAGTCTCATTCTGGACAAATCGCTCATCAAAGACTTCCATCGTGACCACCCTGATAAATTCCAAGGACCGCCAGGAGTCGGTCGTTAAGGGGGGGGTCCTGTCACGTTTCAGGTCTGTCTCGCCATGTTTTATGTTTATTCATGTTGTCTAGTCACGTAGTGTCTTCATGTATTATGTTAGTCTAGGTTCGTCATGTTGTTTAGTTATGTTTCGTTACGATTTATTTTTCTTGTCATGTTTAGTTATGTCTCGTTACGATTTATTTTCTTGTCATGTCTAGTTATGTTATCGTACGATTTTATTACCTGGTTATGTTGAGTGATTATCGTCTTAGTTTCGCTTTGTGTTATGTTTCGATGCATGTTTATTGTTACGTTAACTGGTCGTTGTTATGCATACACTTTTACATGTTTTTCCGCAAACCTTGCATTCCGCCTTTTCTCTCTCTCTCTCTCTCTCGCTCCTTCTGTCATTCACTCCCTAATTATTTCCATTTGTCTATTTACTAAAACGACTAACGCTAGATCAGGATTGGGTAGAAACTAACAAGACTAATCATGTGTTCATGTTACCTTACGTTTCTCGTGCATGTCATTTACTAATTTACTAATGCTAGGGCAGGATAGGTTTATTACTAACGATTACTAATCTCCTTGTTAAACTTGTCATCCATCGCACCTGTTTTCCATTTCCTTGCTACGCTCTAACTAATTGTCTACACCTGTCTACACCCGCATTTATAGCCCAGTCGCGCAACTGTTCTTCGCGAAATTGTCTGCCTCTGTTTACCACGCAACTCTTGAGCATTATTACTGTTTGATTACACGTTACGATCCACGCCTGTTTACCGACCATTGTTTATTGATTTCTGTTTTGTGACCATCGTTTGTTTTTGACTTCGTCCTTGCCTACCGTTTTTTTGTACTTTTGCTTCGCTGATTGTTTCATGGTTTCGACTCCCGCTTCGTCCACGACTACGCCTCTGCCTGCCGTCCGTCTGTTCATCTGCCCCGCTGACAGCTCTCCCGCTACCGGACCTCCCTGCACGTCTACCGACTACGAGTTTGCCTCTTCCCTCGGCACCGTGCTTTTTGTTTGTTTACGTTTTGTTTGGCTGGATCTACGTGTATGGACTTTGCTTGTGTTGACTACTCTCCTGTGATTCGTCCCTAATAAAGCCCTGAGGGGTCTTTATATTACTATTGTTTCTGAGTCGTGCATTTTGGGTCCAACCCCCACGCACCCGTCTCATTCCGCTCTTTACTGGTCCAGGCTGGTCAAGAATCTCCACAATGGGGCCAATACCACCTACACCTTCGTTTATCTGACTCCATTTGAATAATAATTTAGATTCGTTATCCACATTTGGTGGATGTCTTATTTATAATTTGGACTTGATCGCTACAGGAATCCTGTACCGTAACAGGCTCCCTGAACAATCCTCTGCTGGTACCGCCGCATGTCACATCGCGCGTTATGTGCACGTTTCACAAGCTGGCTAGATATCTGCAGTCATTTCAGAGGTCGCAGGAATAGCTACTTTTGGGTATATCTGTTTGCAGCCTAGGGACCCAAGAAGACCAACAAGCTACGGCTGTTCTCGACATGAATGAACTACCATGCGGAGGCGAGTGATTTACCATCAGAGGTCTACAGGTGCTATACGCGGTGATACAGTAAGCGTAAATTTACATCCTCCCTAGACCAACCCGAGGGGGTAACCGAGCATTCCCTGTGTAACAGTGAGTGTTCAGTAAGCGAAACCACACAGATCAAGTTTTAACAATTTATTTTACCAGGCAGGTTACATACGTAATTACACTCTAGTTCCAAATAAAATATACATAAAAGTATTACAAAAGAAACCAAATTACGGAGTCTTAAAAGTCATACCTGGTAATAAAAGCTACAGGGGGTCTGGCTACAGACACCCTGTACATAGAAGAGACGTGCACGGGAGTCTGATTGCATCCTCCCCGATTGCTTGGTTTGGTCCCCTTAAATCCAAAATCAGGCCTTTGATGTTGACCAGTCAAATGGGTCCGCAATGAACCAATGAACCATCTGGCGTTTATAACCATTTGGAATTCAGAGCCAGACCTCCCCAGGAAACGAGATTTGATCAGGGGGGTTGAGGCACATGGCTTTCACTGGGGCAGAGCTCCACACAGTTTGAAACCATTGCATCAGCTGACCAGCACACTGAGTGACAATGCCAGATTTTTATAATTTCCGCCTTACAAGTGTATGAGTATATAATCATTTCATTCTTTCTTTTATGAATTACAATGATTTGTACATTCTATTCAGGAACTATGTACGGAATAGACAGACACTCATATCAATTAATCTCAAAACACACTGCACCTTGCAGGAGTGGAACCTGTATTATACTCATGGTGGTCAACAGGTTCAAGGCTATGAACTGTGTAACGGGCGGAAAAAAGGCTGCAATAACATGGAAAAACAAAATGTCCTAATGTCCAAAAGTTTTGAAGAAAATGCAGACATTCATACAGTCTCCTTGCATTCATTATTTAGAGTGCATGTCCCTATACCACACCTTTCTGTACAGCCATGCAATTGGTCTCCCTTTTGTGCCTCCTTTCACAGTGTAATCATTTGTCATCACTATGTCTCAACAATATTCTTAAGACACTGTGATATGAGGGAGAATGAGCTAGTTAGAGTAAGACTTCAGATACAATCCGCAGAGAAACTCTGGGATTTACTGAGCGAGAGCAAGTAAAGAGAGGGGATGTACTTGTGTCAGTAGGACGTGGCTGCTTGAGCCTTTTCTGTTTTCAGGGGAGTGCAATCCTTCTAAAGGCCTTCCTCATAAAAAAAGTGTCATTTGAAATCGATACGCAGCCTATCTGCAGCTCCTCTGATGTCACTGCTCATGTACGAAAAGTCAGACGTCTTCCATTTATCCTGCTTTCTCCATTATCCTTTCATCACAAAATGCTCAAAAAGCTCTCAAAGCATTTCAAGAATTTCACTATGGAATTCAATTTTGGAATTTAAAATTGAGAATCACAGTAGTTGAGGATCAAATTAACAGACATTTCATTTCTAAAACTCTGGCAAAAGGATATTTGATGGCATAAAAATAACATTGACTTCACATTTTCTCCATTATGCATCTACAGTACACAGTTTGACAATTCTGGGCATATGTAATTATAATCGCTTTCTACTATTTGTTGTTGAAAAGACAGCTAAAGGTGGTTACACTTCTACTCTTATTGTGGATTTGCTATACAGTAACATGCTACATAGTTAGCAAATTGTAACGATTTGTTTCCTTCGTTCACTATATTGCATGAACCACAACAGTCGTAGAACTGCCCTGCTCTGTCTGACAAAATATAATGTAACCCCTGTAACAGAACCGTGACCTGTATGCCAGCTGTTCCTGGAGATCTACATAGATTTCCACAGGGGTTTCAAAGCTGCAGAACACACACATCAGGGTTGATGAAATATAGCTTCATTACGGTCATATTTGATTAGTGGAGCCCAAAGCGCTCAGGTCTCTTCACAGTGCCCAATCTGAATTGGCAGAATTTGATTAAAAAATCATTAGAGGAGTTTTGGAATATTGCCTTGGATACCATTTCCACTTAAAGAGCCATGGCTGAAATGTTCTGACCTGCTCTCCCGTTCCACTTTGCCAGTGTTGTCAGCAGTGGCTTTGCTCAGCCAAAGCAAACTACCCAGAAGAGGCATTCAAGCCTAACGACTCGATTATGTATATCCAGCTGAAAGTAGGCCTAAGTGTGGAATTCAGTTGAAAGTCTGTTGCTTTTCCAAAGAAGTTAAAGTTTTGTCTTCATGAAAGCCCAACGAAGATGCTACATTTCCAGTCCATGTATTTCTACTGAATGGGTAAGACTACTGATATGACAATTTGAATGGGTAGAACTAGTATGACTCGTGGATTTCAGTGGTCAGGTGTATTGAGGCTTCATGGAGAGGTTTTTTCTTGTGCTCTAGGGTTGCAAAAGCTCCTTTCTTCTGTTGAATGGGGACTAGAAGTGCATTGACAGGTCCAGATATGTCCATGTCTATTTAAACATCCCATCTCCTTGGACCCACTTTATGATCGGTCTTGGTGAAGTGTCTCTATGCCTAATGCAGCTGTCACCATTCAACACAGCACTGATATTGCTTCCACCATTAACAAAACTAGATTCACATAGCAACCCCATGCTTTCCCTGACAACCAGACAAATTCAACCAGAAGCACGTTCTCTGTTTAAACTGCTGATCCCCCTAGCTCCTACAGGAAGAAAAAAAAAAAGAATAGGAATATGGGAAAATGTTTGTCCTTTTACAACATGTACCTCAAGTGTGCAATAATATTGCAATAACACCCAGTCAACATGAACAAATAACAGGAAGGATGAAAAAAATAATTTGTTTCAAATCTTCAGAGGTTGTTATTATCTGGCCTGCTGTGTTTATTTGACAATCAGGACGAGGGCACACTCTAAACCCAGGACCAGTCATGCAGTATTTTGAGATATTTCCAAAGGAACCAGTTTAATGTCACTCATCAGAGAAACAGAATAACAAATACACTAAATATAGCCACGCGTAGAGATACATGGGGGTCCAAGTGCACACAGCTAGTGGCCATAGGGAGGGGGCTTGTACCACTGTACAAGCTCCCTAGGTCAGAACTGGGGACAGAGGAAAATGGCTAATAGGATTTCTGAATATGCTGGCCAAATGTAATAAACTTGAAATTGTATGTCAAACAGTTTGTGAATTATTAGCATTTATTTGATAAGCCACACGCAATTCTGAACGCATTCTGAAATGCCTCCTGTAATTCCTACATTCTGATTAGGAGTCTGTCACGTGATGCCTAATCAAATGCTTTTTGGAAATATAAGTATATAATAACATAAGTCCTGCTACCATCAAAGCTCTTGGTAGCTTCCTCAAAGAACGACAAAAGATTTGTCAGGCATGACCTTCCCTGAACCATGTCGTCGAGGTCTTCTTGTTTTTATTATCATGTTATTATTTTCAATATCTCTAACTTGTCTCTAATGCTAGGTTCCAGTATTTTACATGTGATGCAATATAAACTCATAGCTCCCTGTTTCTGTACAGTATCCTTTCTTCTATATTGGTATTGTATTACCTCATTTCCAGTCATCTGCTATTTCTCCAGTTTCTAACTACTGTCTAAAAATACTTTTAAGTGCTTTAAAGTGATCTCACTTAACTCTGAGTACCCATGGATATATGCCACCAGGGTCTGCTGCCTCATTTGTCTGTAGTTTATATAATTTATCTTGTAGTTCTTTATTCCTTATCTCAATATCGGCTAAGGCATTCTGAATGTTGAATATGCCCTCTGGCCTATTATTAATCTCCTCTCTGGTAAACTCTGAACAAAGTAGCCATTTAAGGCATCATCAATATCTTTATTCTTATTCATAGAAAGCAGTACGCCTTCAATATTCTTAATGCACTTTCCTTTTCCTACTACAGTATTGAAAGACATGTTGAGGATTACTTTTAGCATCTTTGGCAATTTGCACTTAGATACTTTTTTTAACCTTATTACAACATAAGCCTTATACTGAGTTAAAGTACTGCGAGTAATATCTTATACAGTTTATAATTTTTTACTCAAACTCTTCTGTATATTTTTATTTCTCCACTGTGAAGACTGTTTTATCAACTTTTCAGCACCTTTGCAATGAATTTGCACTGCATTAAGTATAACCCTTTTGAACCTGCCCCACTACAATCAAGAAGTTCCACCCTGTCTACATTACTTAAATTTGATTGCATCTTATTTTTGAAATCTAAATTTTAAGTCTAAAACTCCTTACATCCCACCGCCCGACCACCTGTCCTCTTGACCCCATCCCCTCTCCCCTCCTACAATCTATATCCAATGACATTCTCCCTTTTCTCTCCTCTCTAATCAACACCTCCCTCTCTTCCGGCACCACTCCCCTGCTCAAAAAACCTACTCTTGACCCCTCTGCCCTGAACAACTACCAGCCTGTCTCTCTTCTTCCCTTTCTTGCTAAAACTCTGGAACGGACGGTCTGCTCCCAACTGTCCACTTATCTTCTCCAGAACAATCTCCATCACCCCAACCAGTCTGGCTTCAAGAGTGGCCACTCCACTGAGACCGCCTTGCTCGCAGTCACTGAGGCACTCCACTCTGCTAAAGCCAAATCCCTCTCCTCTGTCCTCATCTTCCTCGACCTGTCGGCCGCCTTCGATACAGTGAACCATGAGATTCTGCTCTCATCGCTGTCTGGGATGGGTGTCACAGGGTCTGCACTCACTTGGTTTTCCTCCTACCTCTCTGTTCGCTCCTACCAGGTGACTTGGAGGGGCTCAGTCTCTGACTCTCACCCCCTACAAACTGGAGTCCCGCAGGGCTCAGTTCTTGGGCCTCTCCTCTTCTCGCTATACACCATGTCTCTTGGTTCTGTTATCTCTTCCCATGGCTTTTCTTATGATTCTTACGCTGATGACACCCAACTCTTTATTTCCTTCACCCCCGACATCCAAGTCACCACACAGATCTGTGCCTGCTTGGCTGATATCTCTGCGTGGATGACTTCCCACCACCTGAAGCTCAACCTTGCCAAAACTGAGCTTCTCTACATCCCTGCTAAGTCCTCTCCGTCAATCGACTTCTCACTGACTGTTGAGGACTTTGTAGTTTCCTCCTCCCGTACGGCAAAGAATCTTGGGGTGACTCTTGATAACTGCCTCACCCTGGCTCCACAAGTATCCTCCACTGCCAGAACCTGCAGGTTCTTTCTGTATAATATACGCCGTATCCATCATCTCCTGACGGAGAAAGCCACCCAGCTCCGAGTCTAGGCGCTCGTCATTTCCCGCCTGGATTACTGCAACTCCCTCCTAGCCGGTCTCCCAGCATGTGCCATCAAGCCCCTCCAGTTGGTCCAGAATGCTGCAGCCCACCTGATCACCAGTCAGCCCAGGTCGGCTCATGTCACCCCGCTTCTCATTGGCCTCCACTGGCTTCCTATTGCCGCACGCATCCGATTAAAGGCCCTAGTGTTGGCATTTCAGGCTGCTAAGGGGACTGCCCCACCTTACATACAATCCTTGATCACTCCCTACTCCCCAGCTAGACCACTCCGGTCTGCCAACTCTGGTCGCCTTATGGTTCCCTCTCTACGTGCACCTGGCGGTCGAGCTGCACGTTCATGCCTGTTTTCCGTTCTGGTTCCTCAGTGGTGGAATGACTTGCCTACCACTGTCAGGACAGCAGAATCCCTCCCCCTATTTTGAGGCAGACTCAAAACACACCTTTTCAAACTCTACCTTAGTCCTCCCTCCTGATTTCCCCTGCTCCCCCTTTCTGATATCCCTATCCTCCTTGTCTACCCAAAAAAAAAAAAAAATGGCACTTATGATGACGACTATATGTTTAGAACAGCATTCCATGTGTATTTTTCTAGTTATGGATGTGATGCTTTGACTTGTGGTAGAACCTATGCACTTGTAAGTCGCTTTGGATTAAAAGCGTCTGCCAAATGACAAAAATGTAAATGTAAAAATGTAAAAGTCTAGAAATGTTACTGCCGAGACGGAGTCACCGGGACCACAACTTGCACAAAGTGGCTCTGAACAGCTAGCAGTAAAAGCCGGAGAGGGAAAAGCCCCTATTACATTTCTAACATTAAGCGTTTAGTTTATAACACAAACAGAATGACCAGGTGCGGAATCAATCTGGTTATAATCAGACAACTTAGCTTTTGCTAAATAGCAGTAACTCAACAAAATGAAACTAGCTAAGTAATATCTTATTTGTCACACAGAGAAAATACTAAATTTATCCAGAAACTGTTTCTACAGACTATAGTAAACATTTTGACATATTTGGTTGAATTTGCAAGACCGTTGTTGCTAGCCAAGTGCTAAAAAGGGTAAATTCTCTCTGTTCCCTAATGGCAACACATGTTTTCACCTTTGGAGCAAATGCATCTTACCATGAGTATAAAAACAAGAACATAATTAAATCATCTTCTTCCCCAAATCATCCACACACAAAACAACCAAATAAACAGCCAACTCTCTCTCAACCACAAAACTTTAATCAGCGTGTAAAGAAATTATGTTGGTATACTTTCTTGCTGTATGCAACACAGAAAGAAGAGACACTGTTGCTGTATAAGTCATGATTCTGCTCTCATTATAGTCTTACAGTGAACTTGCAAGTCATTGCCTTATGATGTTGAAACACACACAACCATTAATTGGTATAATTGTTTGGAATGATTGTGAATTGTATCTCTAACTATCAGCATTGTGCTGGTCACTGTCCACAGCCCTGCTTTTGTAGCTGTCCAACCTGAACAGCTGTTTTGTTGAGTAAATAGGGTGGATCTGATGTCATGCATTGTTCCCCTTTACTATTATGAATGAATGCTGATGAGCATTGGACTGCAGAGAGACTAGAGTGTATTTCAGACAAATGTGCCCCAACACACACACACACACACACACACGGGCACACACACACACATGTGCACGCACGCACACAAGCAAGTCCACAAGCACACACACCTTTACACCCATAATAACATTTTGACGAACTGTCCTGAAACTGATTAGTGGCTTCACAGGTGCTGTGGTGCTGAATCAATGCTCCCAAACACATTGCAAGGATAAAAATCAATTGCCGTTTAAATACTTGCTGGCTCCTGTATCCAGGGATCAATATAAGAGATGTTCTACATTATAGACAATTTACTACTATGAAACATTCATCGTTTTAAGGAGGACAAAAAGGAAATTGCTGCAAGCCACAAACCTTGAGAACATACATGACCTATGGTGCAATGGCCATGACAAAAATTGGGTGAGGTGACTGCTCCTTGTGCACTATAATGTGCACACATTATGCAAGCTTGTTTGTTGTTGCTAAATTGCTGTGCTGCAACTGTGCTATGTTTGTATACCATCACTGTTGCTATGCTGTGACTGTGCTATGTTTGTGTACCATCACTGTTGCTATACTGTGACTGTGCTATATTTGTGTACCATCACTGTTGCTATGCTGTCACTGTGCTATGTTTGTGTACCATCACTGTCGCTATGTGTGACTGTGCTATGTTTGTGTACCATCACTGTCGCTATGCTGTGACTCTGCTATGTCTGTGTACCATCACTGTTGCTATGTGTGACTGTGCTATGCTTGAGTACTGTCATTGCTGTACAGTCACTGTGCTATGCTTGGGTACTGTTATTGTTGCTATGCTATGACTCCGATATGCTTGGGTACTGTTATTGTTGCTATGACTCCGATATGCTTGGGTACTGTTATTGTTGCTATGCTATCACTTTGCTATGCTTGGGTACTGTTATTGTTGCTATGCTATGACTCTGCTATGCTTGGGTACTGTTATTGTTGCTATGCTGTGACTGTGCTATATTTGAGTCCTGTCACTGTTGCTATGCTATGACTGAATAAGTAGGTGTACATAATAAACTGCTCAGTGAGTTTATTTTATGTGTGATTAAAAAATAATTAATTAATCAAGTCAAGCCAGTTCACTGCCTTTTCAGCAGCCAATGATGAATTATGTATTTGTGAATGACATAACATATTTTAAGATGTACAAGTGTCTCAGTAATATGCTAATGCAGTCTAGTCATTTTTCATGTGTCCATATTTTTGCTTGCCATTTGTGCCTCCTGTTGTCATATAGTAACATGACCACATGCTTATAAGCTGGTGCTTGTGCTTAACTCACACAAATGAGCCACACAAATGAGTGTGGAAATGGAATGAGTACCCAGTTTCAGTTATCAGTTTCTTTTTCTCCTGGTGCAAAGTCTGGTGCTATTGATAACTTGAACTTAGGTCAAGATACGCAGGCTCTAATGACAGGGACGACTGGTGATTAAAATTAGGATTTAAAGTAATCAGGCAGGCAGGTCAGGTCTGTGATCCTCCTACACAAGAGGCCTCAAACACAATGACCGTATCAGAGTTTTTGCAAATAACTTTGTTATTCAAAAAAAAGAAGACCAATTTCCTTTCTTCCTTTAGCTTTGGATCAAAGCCATCTCTTGTCTGTTTTTTTACACCAAACCTTCCCTCTTCTAGAGCCGTTTTTCATTTGAAGATAAAAATCAGATTAAGAGGCACCAGCGCATCTCCGTGTAAAGAGCAACTACTGCAAATCTCAGCCCTCAAAGTTCTGAGTATGAGTGCACCGCCATTACTGCCAATACGCGACCCTGATTTTAACACCTGCTGTGTAATGTGAAAACAAAATTTATATTTATATATTTTTATAATTTTTTTATTTTTTTTAGTCGCTTCATTTTCTATCTTTATACACCTTTATGCCCCCAGCCCATAAACAATTTGAGCATGACATAATGCTCAAATTACAAGCCAGAGCTGGAGTTGTGCACTGGTGTAATGCACTTTGACTAAAAGATAAAACGGTGAACCCATGTCAGGTTCTTGTCAGGTTTCCGTGAACGTTTTCAGTGTAATTGAGAAACAGTGTAATCATTCGCAACGCATTTCTTGTCATCAAAGTCGCATTAAGAATCAAATCGAGATTTCATCAATGAGGATTCTCCTCATAAAAAGGATTGGCACGCTTGCTGAACTTATATCCTGCTTCGCCATGTGCTTGTCAATCAGCATAATAGGAAATGGCTGATTAGATTTGAAATGCAGAACACAAGGCGGTGCGAAAAGGAAGACGCTAACAGATTTGTTTCCAGCGAATGTACATATGCATTTTTAACTTGCCTGCATCAACAAGGGCTAATTAGATTTTCTTTACTGCACATCTGTCAGTGGATTGCAGCGCACAGCAGGAGGTAATCTCTTACCCCCTTTCCCCAATCAGAATGCAGCCGGTAAACTAATTAATTACCTCCTCCAAATTAGCGCGAACGCACCGGGGGTGCTGTCCCAACGTGCCGGGTACAGAGACGAGACGAAAAGCCGTCCCCCATCCCCTGCGATTTATATGTCAAGATTCAAGATAATCTGTCCGCAAACCCTTCACTTCGGAGGCTCGGATAATAATTACGGAGCGTACGCGGCGATGGAGTGAGCGATTACCCGTTTAACAGAAACGCACTGATCCCTGACAGGGGGATGCTGGCGGTGGGTATCGTCACCATGCTGACAGGCTGGCTGGTACCAGAGCTGGTGTACTCCAGGGTAAGAGTAAAGAGCAGGGTAAATCTAAGATACTTCTGCAAATCTAAGATGAATATGCTAATCGAAGATGGCAGGGGAGATGATGGTGAGATGTAAGGTAACAGAGCTGAGATAAATGACATTCTGATAAAGTGGAGTGGCTGCATAATCACCCTGTATAATCCACCCACTCATCACCCACTGACATACACTCTTATTCACCACAGTGCTGCACTGTAATAGTAACCCTAACAGTAATAATACAGACCAATTGTCCTGGGTTTCAAATAAAGGTATTAAAATTAATGCTTTGATTTAAGTTGATGATATTTAATTGTAATTAAATCCATGCCAGTTGAACACTGATGTTCCAATATTGCATATTACTAAAGCCTTTTTGAGATGTTTAGAAGTTTTAGGAACGCACATAGTTGACAGAAGCTGCATAAATGTAACGTACCATTTGTAATAATCCACCCAGCCAAAATAATCTGGAACGTTTTTCATTAAGAAAGTGCGCACATTTACGTAGATTGTGCTGGAACGTTCGCATAGCCCAGCTGCGGCAGAAGGACTTCCCTGTTTTTACTTTGCCCCGGTAAGTGCAGAGTCTCCCCCAGCAGCGATCAACCTGGCGACACGCTTGTGCCACAAGGCTCGACCTCAGCAATAATGTTTAATTCACCATCGCGCAAAAGTCAAATTGAAAACAGCGACCTTTGACACGTCATGTTTTAGACGGCAGGCGGAGCTGCGTGTGGTATGCATTCGTAAACAGCGTGTGGGCTCCAGTGTTTTGGGCTCTCTGCCGGCCTGGTTTGGCCCGGTTTGAAGGCCCGGACACTGGTGGAGAACGGGGGTGGGCACTGCCCTGAGGACAGTGCAGAAAGCAGCTTGTTTGCAGGTGCTTCCACAGCGATGAAGACGGGTTCGAGCAGAGGTTACAGCTCCGGGACCGGGGCAGGAGCAGCCGAGGTGCCTCCTGACCATCTACAAAACAACCCACCCTCGGGCAGACTCACCTCTGCTCCCGGTTTACTTTCCAACATTTAAATGAGAAAAAGTAACTGTGAGAAAGAGTGTGAGAAATGGAAAAAAATCTAGTTCAATTATTTAAAAATATATATAGATGCAGAGATAAATGTATAATAAAATATCCCAAAAATGTTTTAACTAAGGTAACGATAGTGAATTTGATTTGACAATTTTTTAGTCAATTATTTCAATTCCCAATATTAAATGACTAATTGTGCCTTCTTGAATCACTATTTTGCCACCGGCATCTGGACTAGAATCAGTGCTAAAGCATGTGCTCTCCTTCAGCGGCATCAACAGATAGTGTTTGCATCACAGAGAAGTGATAGGGAGGCTGGTGCATCATGGGAGAAGATGTGATACTGTCATATGAAGCTTCTGTGGGCCTCCAGTCATGGTTGGCTGATGACATGGCAGTGCTCAAGCCTGTAGTTATGGGGTCTGACTGCACTCATGGTGAGTGTCGGCTGACTAGTCCTTTTTTACTGCTGAACAGGCCTTGCAGTAAATTAAATTCAATACAAGTCATTTACAGTTCACCATCAACTACTTCAAGATCTTATCTTGTGCACAGAATTGGTGATATTAGTGAATATACTGTATACTTTGTTAAAGGGACTCCCCCAATCTCATAAATTACAAATATCTCTTGTTTGGTTCCCCTTAGTTCTAGGCTATAGATAATTTTTTAATAGTTGTCTATAGTTTAGCATTTAGAGGCCTTTGTTTATAAACATAATTAAGCAATGGCTTAATTAATATATTAATTGATCCCGTTTTGGTATGGGGCGGGGTTGCCGACATGCCCAACCAACAGCACTCCTCTGGGTCCGCCATATTGCTCTATGTCCATGGAAGTGCATGTCTTTCACTTTAAACTGCAACTTTCGTCAGCCCAGCTCAGCTTCCCCTCTTTAACCCCGCTCCATCAATGCCAGCAGCTCTCCGTCATGATTCTGCTACGCTCCCGCACCCGTGTCACCGCAGCGGACAATGAGCGTATTATCTCCAATAGGTTCCACACCATTAGTCCACACAACAATTCACTTTGCCTGTGCTGGTTCCTCTCCGGGGCAGCTGAACCCCCCCAAACGGCCGTTTGAGCCAGCGTTTCCTGACCCGCGGAGTCCGGATTGTCATCATCGTACTGCTTCATCCATCGCATCTGCACCGAAGGAGTGAATCTCGGGTGTCAACCAGGGTAAAGATGTGGGCCTTCAGCAGCCTGGACAAAACCTCTTCACGCTTCAGCTGTGCACGGTGAGCCTTGCATAGAACTTAGTTGTGGAACTTCTATGCAGGTCCACATATTGTCTGGTTTCTTAATAATCACCATATTACTGATCCAGTCTGGGTTCTGTGACATTACGTTACATTACCTTACAGGCATTTAGCAGACGCTCTTAACCAGAGCGACATACAATGAAGTACAGAATGAACACAGGGACAAGTGCGATAAGGACCCTAAGGACCCTAGAGGACAGTACGGAGTCCTAGCATGACCACTTCAATACAATTTTAATCCTTGAAGAATACATCAACTAGCATACCACGGTTGACAGCTAGAATACCGAGTACAACAATAGTTGTATATATGAGTATATATGAGTGCCATTAAAATCTATGGCAGATCTGTGACATATCTGTAAGAGACCATGGCTACATTCACACACAGCTTTTGGAAGTGACAACCATATTCATTTAGGAAAGTGAGTACCGTTGTGTGTTGTACACATTGCAGCAGAGTGTTGTGAAATGAGGTCACTGTGTGTGTATGGTAACAGGAGTCACTCTCCTACTCAAATCTCACCACAGCTGTAAATATAGTCTGTAACCATAACAACGTTTAGTAGAGCACAATATGGCAACTTCCATGATGTGTTTAGAAAGTGTGATTCATTCATTTGAAAAATAAAAGAAAAAGAGGCCTGAGTTAATCCGTTTCCGCAGTACGAACCCCCTGCTGACAGACGTTGTACAATGTTCATTCTTACGTATTTGCCAATATTATACCAATGTACTCTGGGTATACAGCCACATTTCAGCATACAATTAGCTAGTTGTGCTCAGACTGTACCGCATCTGCACTGATTCGAGAGTCAAGCCTGAACTTTTCAGCTTGTGACCTCTGCGGCAGAATGTGGTGCTCACTGTCTTTCACAACCAAACTTTCTCTGACCGTAACCGCATGTAGCACTCCAACGGGGAGCGGCGACTGCATTTAGCCGCAGGGTGAACGCAGCCAAAGCGGTCGTCCCTTTCAAGTCTATTTGTTCCTGGACCGCGGTCTTCAAAGGCACAGCCACACACGGTGCACACTGCGCTGGGGACACGCTGTCACTCACCTCACTGGACACTGGCCAAGGAGGCTAACTGACAACACTGCCATTATATTATCATGAGGTAGCCTTGCTTTGGGCTACTGACAATTCTTTCCCGGACTGTAAATGCATTCATCCTTTTCGTCTGTCATGATAGATAACTAAATTGATCATTCCCTCACTTTACTGCATAAAATGGTGCTGCGTTTGTGCTGAAAATATTCAAATGGTAAATTAATCTGCATCTCACACTATCGGTTCTGTAGATGCACTGTGAAATATGTATCTCTGCCATTCCTTTTGGATTGAAAAAGTATATCAACAAACACATCAAAATGAAACCGCATTGAACAAGAATTCAATTTACTCCTAGGATGTTTATGAGTTCCATTTCTTGGTGAGCTCGCTATAAATACATTTAATAAATGATTATGGAAAAAAAAATATACAATTCTTCATGGGCTCAGATTTCCCAACTGATTTGTAGGGTATTTGCAATGCCTAAGTAAACACACAGAAAATATCAATCTTTACATTACATTATTGGCATTTTGGCAGACGCTTTTATCCAGAGCGATGTACAGTTGATTAGACTAAGCAGGAGACAATCCTCCCCTGGAGAAATGCAGGGTTAATGGCCTTGCTCAAGGGCCCAATGGCTGTGCAGATCTTATTGTGGCTACACCAGGATTAGAACCACCGATCTTGGTGTCCCAGTCATTTACCTTAACCACTATGCTACAGGCCGCCCTATAGGGTTAAACTTATTCCACTCATAATAATATAATAAAAAATACAAATACATTAATGGGTAACAGCAACAATAAAAATAGCCATATCAAGAGACAATGCTATGAACATGAACATGAACATTAAAATTATCATTGGAATAGAATAAAAACCCATTTCACTGTCATGTGTCAGCCACATGACTAAGTATGCCAACAAATTGCCATGCCATTATTTCTTATTTGTTTCATCAACTTTTACCTAACTACATATAAACAGGCAATATTATGGTTAGGATTGAACACGTTTCAAGATAAATTTCATAGTAAAGATTGAAAGCTCTTTAACATTCCATACCCTCTTAAGTCTGATTTATACTCCCTTGGGTGTTGTATCACGAAAATGACATATTTTCAACTGAAAAACATTTAGTACGACACTTTCTCAGTGCTGTGCACCTGTAGAATTTTGTTATGTTGCAGCCACAATCATACTTTGTCACACAGCGTTGATTGGACAGCCAGATGGAATATCAATGAAGATGATGGTCATGGATAGGCTAAGCCAGGCTCTGCCGTGTTTTCAAAAATGTAAACATCAGCTGTTTGACGTCCTGTTACCATTGAGACAACAGAACCTTCACTTAAGTATAAATACAATACATTGTGTGACACTCATTTTTGGAATATGACACTTGTCGCAAGGGTTGTGCGACAAATATAAATCAGGCTTTAGAAAAAAAAAAAAAAAAAAGGTTCCAAAAGGAACCCTGTAATTCCATAGAAGAACTCCATAAAGAACAACAGAAGGTTTCTCTATGGACACATTTATCTGGGACTCCACAGTGAGAGCCATTATCTCCAAATGGAGAACAATTAGAACAGTGGAGAATGTTCCCAGGAGTGGCTGGTCTGCCAAAATTCCTCCACGGGCACAGTGACAACTCATCCAGAACGTAACACATGATCGATCCCAGAAGAACATTCAAAAACCTGCAGGCCTCTCTAGCCTCAGCTATGGCAGTATTGGTCTCAACTTTTGTTCGGCCCAGCCAACCGGGGTCATAACAATGACTCTGCTATAAGAAAGAGACTGGGCAAAGAAGGGATTCATGAGAAAGTAATAAGGTCAAACATTGCTAACCAAGAGAACCATCACTGCTCACCTCACTATGGCAGAAAAGCACCTGGGTGATCCCCCAAGCCGATGAGTCAAAAGTGGAACATTTGAATGATACAGGTCACATCGTGTCCAGCATGAAGCAAATAGAGTATTTCACAATAAGAATGTCATACCAGAAGTCCAACGTGGTGATGTTAGTGTGATGGTGTGTGGATTCTTTGCTGCCTCAGGACCTGGACAACCTATTACTGAAGGAGCCATGAACCATGAACCATGAACCATGAACATACTTCAGGAGAATATCTGGCCATCTGTCCATGAGGTAAAGCTGAAGCATAATTGGGTTATGCAAAGAGACAACAATCCAAAACACAAAAGCAAGCCTAATTGACTGAAAGTAATTTCAAAAATAAAGTTTTGCCGTGTCCTGACTTGACTTGAATCGAGATGCTGTGGCAGAAACTGAGAAGATCAATTCATGCTAAAAAAAAACCTTCACCAAATTTGTGTTTATTAAAGTAGAAGTGTTGGTTAAAGTTCCTCCACAGCAAAGCAAAAGACAAATGTAATATTATAGGTTGCAATTATTGCTGCTACAGATTATTCAATTAATGGCGGCAATTACTTTTTCACAGGACATAACTTTTATTATTATTATTTTTTTAATGTTTACTCAGGTTCTAACATTTCATTTTGTCTGAAGATCTGAAACCATTCAGTGTGACAAATATGCAGTAATGGAGGACATCAGGAATTGAGCAAATCATTTTTCACGCTACTGTACATATAAGCAAGCTCATAATTTGTTCAGCTTTTACCCAAATTCCTTTTCCTAACTTCAGAAATATGATAACCTTCCTCTAAGCAATACATACGATGTGGCACACTGCAAAAACAGGAGCCTTGTGCAGTAAATTAGCGCATTAATGTGAAAATCCTGCTTCTCTTCACATTTTCACATCTCTCCCTTCCCTGGGTGCAGTGTCTCCTTTCACCCCTGACCCAGCACTGTGCATATGCCCACATTTACATTCGACTGCTGCAGCACCATGAACTCCCATTTCAGCCACCTCTCTCCCTCAGTTACACACTCTGTTTCCACTATTCTGTTCTCTCTTGCTCCCTCTCCCTCTCTCCCTTGCTCTCTCTCTTGCTTCCTCTCTCTTGATCTCTCTCCCTTGCTCCCTCTCTCTTTCCCTCTTGCTCCCTCTCTCCCTCACTCCTTCTCTCCCTCGCTCCCTCTATCTCTTTGCCTCTTGCTCTTTCTTCCTCTCTCACTTGTGTGTCCTCTGCTGTCATTGTCAGTAAGGAGCTAAGATAGTCAGAGCTTATTAATGGGGTTTGATGCGGAGACTGACGACAGCATTATCGAGAGCTCATCATTTTCTGTGTGCATGTTTCTGGAATGTTCTTAGACGCTGTGGCCTCCACAGTACCCTGGCTCTTGGTTTAAATAGGCAGACTTATTGAGCATAACACACCCATTTTCAGCATGCTTTTCTCACTTTGTCTCACTTTAAGTGTCCTGAGCTGATGAGGCATATTCTTTGGCAAATGGACAGAGTGAAAATATGCAACTGCATTGGGTGCACTGGATAGCAGGAGGAAAAAAGACCACACCACACCAGCACATTCACAAATCTGGGCTGTACTTCTTCACGTGTCAGGGATTTACATTAACCAAACTAGTTCCTGACCACCAATTCAATTAATTGGAACTAATGGGAAGCACAGATCAATTTGTGACACTCTACTCTTGTATGCATTAAATATTAATGGCCATCAATTCCCCTGTAACATACAGGAACTTTAAAGGGCAACTGAAACTCGGTCATTTTCTTGATTAATAATAGCTGGTCTCCTGGTGTGACCATGAAATGTGGTTGCTGCCATGTTGTTCATACATCGATTGAAAGAATACATAAACTTACCAGACAAATGAGGAATAAAGTCAGCAAATTTATCTTTCAGGTGAATGAGAGTATATTTAATTAAGTGCGTGTCAAACATGCAAGCTTCTTGTTTAAAACACCCAGTATGCCATTTCTTAACTGCTTAACTAAGGTATGTTTCATGTGTGTATTGTTTTATAAAAATACAGGCCCAATGTACAGGGGGACATGCACGTTTACAGATGGCTGTAACAAACTTAAACCCCCCACCCACACTCATGACACCCTCGTATCCTCCCGCATTGGAAACTGAAATTATGCCCCTGCTAGCAATAACTGAAAGCAATTGAGACAAAGTATGAATAATCTTTTAGCCACCTACTGAAATGCTTATAGAGACAGTGTTGATTAATGTTATGAGCTTTGCCAGCCAGCAATAAAAGACAGTACAAACAAAGACTGAAGTGCCTCTTGGATTTCATGCTGGATAACATGCTATTATAACATGTCTGATGTCATTAGGAGTTATGAATCATGAACTGTGATTCAGGCTGGGTATTTGTCACAGAAAATATTGGCTGAAGTTTCAGAGGAGGCAGGACAAATCTGTCGAAAATCACAGAATTCTGGAAAAAAGCAGAATATATATAATTTTAATCATTAATACATTTATTACTGAAATGAAAAATGAAAAACTGAAATTTAAAAATCAACAGACAGTAACAGCTGCTGGGAACAAATAGCCTATGGGTAAAATATATTGACAGCCTGGTGTCTTTAATTACTTAATTCAGTCCATCACAGAAAGAAAAAAACATACTGCTTTCCCTTTAACAGAACTTTTTAGATATAGGGGGGATCAAATTGAATCAATATTTAAAAAAAATAATCGGTTACTATGTATTCGTTTTTATTTTTATTTATTTCATTTCATAACACTACAAATGCCAGAGCCGATGCCATCAAGCATTTGGACATTAAAATGTAAACTGTAAGGCCAGAATTGTAAATCCAATGCACTCCTCCTTCCACAACTTTTCCTAAATATTAGAAAATCTGAAAAATTGACTCATTATAAAGAAATACAGCTATTTTGTGGCATTTGCTTCAGGAAAGAAGTACTGGTTTCCAGGTGTGAATGCTTCCCTCTCCATTCCAACTCCACCCTATTCGCCAGTTGAATGAATGACACTTTTATGGAAATTGCTCAATCAAGGGCAATCTAAACTCATTTTGCACATATAATCATACAGAATTCATTAATTGGAATTGTGTGATGACATTGGTAAGAATTTAGGGTGGGATACGTAACTGTGGACACTGCAGTTATAGAAATTATCGGTTTATAATTCCGTGGAGAAAAAGCCTCCAATATATTTTCAGTTTTTCACTGAAACAGAGAATTTGAGAGCAGTCTCTGCTCACACAAACAAGCAAATGTTTGTGCATTCTCTGTGGAATTGATGTACGAGAGGAGATAGACAGCGTGTTTAAAAAAATACGCTGCGAGCTGAACTCATTGAGTGAAGTTACTTTATTTTAAATGATGTAAAAAATTATTAACGTTCTCTGTTCTCATTATAGCACTTTTCTCAGTGTGCCATTAGCCTATGCCTTGACACATGTTTCCCTTATCCTATACAAAACCGCTATCATTTAGAAATGTTAAAATCTATTCTATTTTTGCTTTCATACAATAAGCATGTTTGTTAAGCATGTTTGTTTTGATGGTTGTGCAGGGTTGGGGTGCCCTGGGGTGAGGCGGTAAATCTGCATGGGGCTCGATCCCTAACGGTGCCTGTCTGCAATACAGAATTAATACAGAATTGATACAATATTGATATTTTACTGAAATATATACATTTAATGTATGTTATTTGTTCCATGATTTTACCACCCTCTATGGATTGCATTAAAAGAGGAGAGGACCCTATGTTCTTGAATGTTTTTTTTTTCTTATAGACTGTAAATGTTTATTGTGTCAATTTGCAGAAGTAAAAGTTTACAGCACGCCTGTAGCCCTGACTACATTCACTGCAGCACTACCTCCTGCGCCATATTGTAGAAATATTTAGCCGTTACTGGTAAATAAACAGTTTCAAGTAACAGGAGAAATTAAGTGGATGTTGTCTTGTGTTAGGAGCTTTTATTACTCAGAGCTATCAAACGGCAGCGGCAACCTTTTTTTGCATCTCATTCTGTCATTTCAAGCCTGATTGAACAAGGGGTTTATTCCCCTTTAAGTGCACTGTGGAAGCGGAATAAAACACACAAACTTAATTTCCCTCCATTTTCTGCTTTTGTTTTTCAGTTTTACCCAGGGCTATTTTCAGCTTGTCTAGTCAAGTGCTCTAATTTAATCTGCCATTTATGGGCGGTGAGGTGTTGTCTGCAAACAATAAAGAATGTACTTGTGATCAGATAAAAAAAAAAAAAAACTACCACAGGAAGCCACAACAGCGTACGCATTGTAAACCGATCAAGGACAGGCTAAACGCCGTGACTGTATAACCGCGGTTTTGTGAAGAAAACGGCAACTCGGCAGTGAAGCAAACCCCAAGTGAGTGGACCCCGGCTGGGATTTCTTCTCCCCCGCTGTCGCCGGGCCGTGTTAAACGCAGCGGACAACCCGTGTGTTCTTTATGGAAATGTGAGAGAATAATTAAGGACAGGGGGTTTTAAAGGTACGCTCATAAATAATGTAAATTCAGCCGCGTTTCATGTCCGTGACAGGCCCTGCTTGCGCGGCAGAAAGTTACTCTCAGAACGCGCTGAGCTATCTCTCCCATGATCGCATTCATTCCTCCCAGTGTCGTTAAATTGGCAGACTGGAGGACAGCGTGAGATATACAAGCTGGCTTGAGTGAAGAATGATTCCAATTAACGTTTTCAACAGGAGATCGCATAACCTGCATGAGTTTGGAAGATTAATAAATAATTATATTATACTTAGCTGTCATGCATGGGGGTTTTTTGCCGGTGCTGTGCAAATTAAATTTAGTGATTGATAGACGCCACTCCTTGGGCTTAATTAATTTACTTACTTTTTATGCATGTTGTTATGTATTGCCAATTCTCGTTCAGCCATTCGTATTTGTATAACCTGCACGTACACCTTGAAGTACAGTTTTATAACCTCATCATAGCTGTATCCATGTCTTTATTAGTTAAATTGTGTATATTTACTTGCAGCTTCTTATCGCTACAGAACAGGCCATGGTTCACAGAGGAAGTTGGGTTCCTCCATATCAGCGCATTGTTATCATGTGTAATAGAAGTTAAAGGGGTTTGGAGGACACTCACCTTTTGTTCGATTTTCTAAAAACACGATGGAGTTACAGCGAAAAATAGTTCTCCTGAAAAATACCTGCCATTCATTATTTTCATTCATACTGTAGTACCCACAGCAGCTCCTGTATTAGGTTTATAATAAGTGGCAGTTAATGTGGCAAAATCACACCGTTTCCACTTTCCATGTTAATGCTCTTCCAATCTCAGTTCATCCTGCTTATCCTACGACTTGTGTGCCTAATGGACCAGGGGTTTCATAACATTAATCTAATAAACCGCCCTGCCTATTCTGCATGTCCAGTGTCTTATCTTTGCTGTGCAGGGTATATATCTGGAAAAAGGGCCCTAGACATGTCACTGGGTGCTAAAGATGGTGGTGACATCAGATCTCTCAATCAAATCTGTAATAATTATCACTTTGACTTGAACAAAATGTCAAAAACGTTGTGAAGCAATGCATATACTGTCATTTGTAAAAGAATCAGAGCATATTCAAAACAATTACTTTATTTAAATAAATGTGTAAAACTACTGCTGGTACCACCTTCCTGTGAAATTCTGTAAAAATGTGGAAATAAATTCTGAATCCTTATGGAAAAAAAGTATTTTTCAACTTATCCAACAGACCTTCATCAAATAAAGACACTAGTATATTGAAATTTGGGCAAGACATACAGGTAAGAAAACATGCCCCAACATGCCACAAAAAGAACTTGCTGTACCTACATACATAGTATAACAAGCGTTTGATTTAGGCCTGTTTGCTTTATCAGCTATTGTCAGCAAAGTTGCGCAGTGATTTAAAGCCTGTAAAGTTGTGTATAAAATGTTATTCCAGGCTGTGAAACTCCAGGAGAAGAGTTCACTGACTAGTGATGCCCTCACAATCACTCTGCTGTTGCTACTAATGCAGACTTACGGTTGACGTGAGGGGAAAGTACACTTTGAGCAAAGCGAAATCCTCCCTGGCAGAGCTATGCCTTAAAGTCTGAGCCGTACAGCAGGCAAAATCTTCCATTCCACACTCAGGGCTTCTATTTTAGACAAACTGGCTTTTCACTCCCAGTTTGCTGGAGACCACTGTAAATAAACCGCAACACCAAGAAATGACTTTGTTGCAAATTGTCAGACATTTTAGACCATGCCTTCGAATGTACCATTTTTGCCTGAAATATTTGTAATAGTAAAAGGATGTTTATTCTTTTTTTGATCCAGAAACACAACTGACTCATTACATTGAAAAGCAGGTGTAATTTTGAGCAACAGTTTACATCGCTGCTCTTAGTGACACGCATTGATCCAATACGCCCTGTTTGAAAAACAGTTGATAACACCGACTAGCAGCCCACGGTCTTGATAAGCCCCTTAATGGCAGTCACAAAATGGAGCTACGGTCACTCTCCCCACCTGTCTCCAATGCTGTGGTCATCGCCACAAAATCAGAACCCTTCCGTTTTATTAGGAAAATCTAATTTGTGGTAAAAGGTACATAAGTTACATCCCTGAAGGTAGCATTACAGCAGCCTACCATTATCTCAATTAGCCCTGTTATTCCCACCATTAAGAGCGATAATAAGCCGCTCTCGTTACCTCAGCAGGCTCTAAACCTCAGACAGGGCCTGTGGGGCTGTGCTGTGATTCTGCTCCAGCAGCATGTAGCTGTGATGTTCATTAAACCCGTGTGCCCGACTTCCGTGTTTACCAACTAATGCACGCATACACATGTGTTTTTCATTTCATTTTGTTTGTTCAGTGCAATATATTGCCATTATATATGGAAAAGGCTATTTGTTCTGACATACATGATATACGTAGCTTTATGGCAGTGGTCACCAACACTGTTCCTGGAGATCTACTGTCCTGTAGGTTTTCACTCCCACCCTAGCAAAGCACGCTTCGTTCAACAGCTTCAGATCTCATTGAGCTGCTAATTGGTAGAATCAGGTGTGCCAAATTAGGGTTGAAGTGAAAACCTTCAGGATGGAAGATCTCCAGGGTTGGCGACACCTGCCTTATGGGATAAGAAACTCAAGTGACCTACTTTTTGACCTGTCCCTGAATTTTTGTCTTCTTATAATCCAAACTTTTACAAACTTCATACCGCCCATAAGCTTTTTAAAGCCAACAGTTAATTTCCCAGACAATTGCATTAATTAATCATAAATTATAGTCACCTATTAAACAGAAATTATGGAGCACATTAATTGTTTCATGTGGCTTTATTATCTTTTAATTGGTTCAGCTTGTTAGCACTGTCTTGGAAAAATGAATCGGCCAAAGTGAAAATCAATCAGGTTAATGCCAGACATCATCTGATCTTTATTCAAAATTATTAATTTAATTTTGTGAGTGTATTAATATGGACTAAGATGCCACATCAGTTTAATATTTCATGGAAAATGCCAGCAAGACCGATTGATCGCATGAAACACATCAAAATGTCATGTTATAATCAACTGCCTTTTAATTAGTGGGCTTAAATGAAGTAATCTCATGTAGTTGCCATGTGGAAGACAATCAATGGTGATATGCAGGTATGTCAATGCAACTGCGTAAACGGTTTCTCACATGCAGTGACTCCTGTAGAGTTTGAAATGGTGGATATCTGGATAATTAGGTATTTGTATAATCTAAGCAAGTTTACGGTTCCTTATTTAACTATTCTGGATACTGCAGCACAAGGACAGAGACTAGGAATCCAATGGTTCTAAACGTCAACCTATATTGCTAATATAGATTTAACAATATAGGCCATCCTGTTCGTTGTGCGGGGGAAAAAATGCCAACCACTTTGGACCCAACCTATGTTCAGAACATTTTCCAAACATGGTCTGAGGAAGTCAGAAAAAATCCTTGTTTTCCAGAATCCAACCACCAGTGGAGTGGAAACGCCATTAAGGAGCCAGAGAAGCGGTTTTCTTCAGCCACCAAACGTATTGTCACTCCTCGGACCTTCAAGGTGGAACTAATTTAAATGCCTTGGCCTTCACCTGTCTTCACCTGTCACCACGTTACTGGAGTGGAAACAGGCGTCTTATTCACAATGCTCCATCTCCTTCTTTATTTCAATTCAAGACCCCCCACCCCCCCCCCCAACTCGCAAATTGAGTTGTTCGTCCCCCTGGCTAGCTGTCCGCACACGTCTGACAGGTCGAGAAGGCCATGGAGATTTCCTTGATGACCGTCTGTCAATTCCTTAAGTAGGGAAGTACTGAGGCCCTTGTAGGGCTGTCCACTGTAGAATTATTGATAGAAGTTTGTGACATCTTCTTTTACTTAGACAGGTGCTAAGAAATAGGTACTGCCAAGAAGATTTAAGCCAGTCCTTACAATAGAAATAGTGTAGGTCCAGTCTAGATTTGAGGCTGACAGCTGGGACACTTGGAACGTATTTTTATTTTTGCCACTTGTCTACAGGCATCTTCAGGTTGCATCTCTGCATTTTTGTGAACAGCAATCCACCACAAAAGCGTAGGACAGAATCCTCTCAAAGCCACTATAACATAATGAAACAATTACAGAGCTATACTTTAATATATTAATTCTCAAATATGGACAATATTCTGCTTTAATAATGATTTCATAAAATTGCCCAAAATAGCACTTTTTGCAAATGGTAAAATAAGTTTCAAAAAAGGTGTTATGTATATTCACACCTCTGTTTCAAGTACTTTGTGCACTCTCCCTTGGCCAAGGATAAAAATTTGGAGTCTTCTACAGTGATGTGAGATGGGTGAACATATTGGGTCATTTTTATGATCCTTCAGTCCTTCCAGCTGCGGACTGCCCTCTTCAACTCAAACCACAAATCTTTGATATGTCTGAAGACTCAGAAAATCATCGCAAAACAGTACTTCTGTGGTCAAGTAACTATTTTTTTGTAGAGGCATGGGGAATGCTTTGGATCATTATCTTGCTAAAAGGTTTATTTGTATTTGTGTCCGAGTGTGAGTTTCCTAGCAGAGGGAACCAGGTATTTGTATAAACAGAATTTTTATTATGAGACGTTTGGCTTTCTGAATAGCAGAGTCTGTGGCTCTTTCTACAGTTCTGACACTTCAGTCTGTTTTATGTAACCTGTGGGTTGACAGCAGAATATTGGAAAAAAAAGCATTCAACATTGCCTCACGCTTGTGAAATGGATCATGCATCATAAAGAACTTTATGCAATAGTTTTGCAGCTTGTTCAATATTACGTACCAGGAAGAGCAAGTCTGTACATTGCTTATATACATTATGAGAATAACGATCAGGCTTAAATTTAACATATGCTCTGGGAAATGCATATAGAACTATCATGGTGATATCATGGTGAAACAGAAATTAAATCAGTGAATTAGCTGATAAATGTGCAGTGAGAACTTTATTACATTTATATTTATTAGACTTATTTTTTATACTTATTGGTCTTCTGCTGCTGTAGCCTATTCACTTAGAGGTTTGATGTGTGTTCAGAGATGCTCTTCTGCATACCACTGTTATAATGAGTAGTTATCTCATGACCAGTCCGCTTTGACCAGTCTGCCCTTCTCCTCTGACCTCTTTCATTAACATTGTGTCTTTTCCCACAGAACTGCTGCTCACTGGATGTTTTTTGTTTTTCACACCAGTAAACTCTAGAGACTGTTGTGTGTGAAAATCCCAGGAGATTAGCAGTTCAAGAAATACTCAAACCAGCCTGTCTGGCTCTAGAAATCATACCACGGTCGAAACTGAAGCTCCTGACTCATATCTGCATGATTTTATGCATTGCATTGCCGCTACATGATTGGCTGTTTATCTAATTACATGAATAAGTAGGTACACAATTATTCCTAATAAGTGCTTAGTGAGTGTATACTGTGGAAGTATCTAGTGAGCCTACCCGACAGTACAGTAATTAGGAATCACAAATTCCATACCGTCTTCCCAATTTTGAAATCGCACGGTTGACTTTGTTTCTTTGGGAATTAATTTCATTTCTCATATTTCTTAAACGGTTAGAGATGAAACCGTTTTACCTGGGCGGCTGACCTTTAATTAGAAAACTTTCCCGATCCCTAACCTTCCTTTGACCAAAACTGACATTTCAAAACAGCGAATGTCCTGCTGAATTGCCTTTTGTTGATGTCACCGTAATGCTGCTCTTGATATTATCAGGCTGTTTGTTAAGTGAGGGGACTGTGAGAGATAATACCACAGGCTACACATCAGCTCATACATGTAAAGGACACCACGCGCCGAGGGGCCCTCTGCGGCCCTATCAGTCACGATGGCGATAGGAAGCAGAGATAAAGAGGGTAGTCTTTCCGCTCCTCTGTTTGTGTGCCCTCGACAAGAAATCAATAGTGCAGCCCTCCGAGACTCTTTTACAGTCAGGGCCCCTCTCCGCTTAAATGTTTGTCTGTTTTAGTCAATGACACTTTCTCGGCAAACTATTACCCACCGGGAACGGAGAGCAAACAGGAAACAAATAAAGCGGCCGCCGGCCCATCCCGCCTTTGTTTACGCTTACAGATGGAATTCGGATAGTGTGGAAATTTGCTTTACACAGAGCCGGGGAAATCTATCACGGTCAAGATGCCAGCCATTACGTTGCAGCCTTTGATGAAATATTGCTTCCTTTTTCCCCCCCTCTCCTCCTTCTGCCCCACCCCGCGGCATCCGTCAGACCTGACGGTGAGGGAGGAGAATGCTGTCTTCCTGTAGAGGTGGATAGAGGTGGACTCCAAAGACACGCAGGTTAGGCTACTTGAGGGGGCATTAACAGGGCGTTGCTGCAAAAGAGCATGCGTGCTCAGCCAACCCTGTATAAATAAAGGTTTATAAAAATTATAACTTAGTTATGCAGCTGAGCTTCTTCAGATCTGAGCTTTGGTTTTGATGACAGAACCCACGACAGCAGTTCCACCTGAAATAAATAAAATACATAAATAAATCAGATGTACTGTATATACTTGTCTATTTAGGTATGTTCTGCACTGACAAGGGCATTATTATTTGTCTTTGTCGAGCTAAAACAACAATGGGTTGATGACCGTACGTGGTTCATTGTGGTATGCACAGAATCTTAATATAACCTAAATGCACTTTCAGTGATTTGCTTGGGGTTTTGATGCTGTCTGGTTTTCATGAGTGATCGATATGTGTATAAATTTACGATGTTTAATAATGAATGTGGATGAAGAGGAGGGTATAAACAGTGATGCATTAGCTATTTTTATGGCATATATTCAGATTTGGGCGTATTCTTCTCTATATTAACCGAATGCCATTGTAGATGTTTTAGCAGACAAACAGAGCTCCAGAAAGGCTATATCTGTGCACTCCAGGAGCATACACTGGCCCTACAGAGCCACACACACACACACACACACACACACACACACACACACACACAGGGAAGCTCTATGCCCTGCCATTACATTCAAACCCACCGGTTTCCATTAAGATGTTTTCAAACATTCCTACATCATTTCCAAGCAAATTGCTTTCAAGCAAATACATCCATGGCTGAAAGCTTTGTTTCAGACCAAAAAAAGGTCCTCATTTTGACAATTGTGTATAAAAAAAAATGTCAGAGACTGAAATGCAGTGGAGCAGACAGGTCCCAGCTTGGCATTGCTCACCTGAAATCAGGCAGGATATAAATAGAAATAAAAGCACTCTCTTTCTTTGTAAATGTTCTTCCGAATCCCCGTCTCCCCCATTACCCCTGTCACCGCAAACCTCTCAGCGAGTCTCTCAAAGGGCCATGTCCACCTCCCAGCCCAGAGCATCTCCCTGCCCAATTATTTTAACTGTCCAGTTCAAATGCCTCGCCGCTACCTAGCTCAAAATGTGAGCTGTGTCACTTCCCACATCGAGTTTTACACACCACTGATGCAACAATTTTGCTTCATTTTTCACTGAGGATGATTTTCAATCTTTTCTACAGATTTTTTGCAGCATGTTTTTGTGGCCTTCAATAAAATCAAATCATTTCTCTGTGTCCTTCTTGATATAAACATACTGCATCCGATTCAGCGGTATGGTACAGTACACGGTAATAATAATGAAAGCTGAGCTCTAGATATTTCTGCTACTAGACTGCACCTTCATATGTCTCACATTTTACACAATCCAATCCATTTTGTTACGTTTTAGGAGCAAAAAAAACCCCCTCTTCTGTCCTTATTAGAGACAGGAGTGTTTAAAGAGTGTGGTTGAGGCGCAGTGAGAGCGGGGATCCAGGCTGCCAGCCGTGACTTCTGACTCTGAACACCAATGAGAAGCCTCCCACACGGAGGAGCTGGGTCTCTGCAGGCGGTCTGGATTGATCGAGCAGACCTCGCACACGTCCTTCAGCGAGAATCATCCGGAGACGAGCACAAGGATAGAGTCCATCTGCAGGGGCCATCTCCCGCTAAATCGGATCTCTCCTTTTCCACGACACACTCTGTGTTTGAGGTGCAGGGTCTGCCCTCCTCGGGCCTGGCTTCTGTCGAATGGCCGAACGTTAACCTGTCCCTTTTCCCCCCTCGCAGCTCATTATATGTGCCCTCTTTCAGGCTCAAATCTCGCCACTTCTGCTGTAATCCTGTTGTGCAACTGATCACCACGGACAATTTCTGAAACCTTACTGCATAGCTCGTTTCTCACTCGTGGCTCACTCACCATGACTTCAATGTCTTTTTGATCTCAGAAACTATTAACCCAGCAATGTAAACTCACCATGACGCCAACTCACCGTGTTCAGAACACCAAGTTAGCTCACCATGTTCCGAACAGTGCAACTTTGTGTTTTTGTGTGTGTAAAAACCTTCAGTTTTCATAAAAACCTGGTACGAGTCACATACGAAATCCAGCTCAGCATAAAGTGACATGGTAATAGTGCTCCATTGTGACATTGTGGTGGGGAAGCTGTTGCCGATGAGAGAAAACAAACCGGGTAGGTGTTCGGACCATCATGAGCTAACGCGGTCTTCTGAACACAGGGACGTTGTGCCATCATCTGTCGTTTTCTCTATAATTATTTGTCCAATTCACATCAGTCAAAGTGTTTTAGAGTCTGAGAGTCAAATAAGCAACCATAATCACTGGCATCGCTGACACATTCCTCAGGAAAAAAAACTACCATTGAACAAACGCTAACTTCTGGGAAGCAGAACACGGTGAGTTTAAATTAATATACACCCTTATAAGCCCTTTTTGACGCTTCCAGCTTCTCCAATGTAATCACAATCAAATACCTTGTTATCTGTTTAGAGTTACAATTGAGACACAAAATAGAGTAGATCAATGGCCAGTTACCTCCCAAAAAATGCTTGCTGGACCTCATCAAGGCATAATGCAATTATAGAACATGAATGTACTGTTAGAGCATAAGCAGTATGGTGAGGAACAGGATTGGCAGACTCACTATACAGGGCTAGTTCCATGACCATCTCCACAATAGCCCTTTGTTATTTCTGTTTGTGGGTGCTGGAGTTGTGGTCTTTCACTTCATAGTGGTGATTCATTTTCAGCCTTGGCCACACGTCACTGCAGTTACAGGTCCATTTTCTCTGAAAAATGATATGTTGCAGAATTGTTTGTGTTGCTATTAATGTCATCTCCTATATATCATTTGTCATGCCTTACTGAATTTCAGATTTTCTATTTATTCTCGTTTTTGACAACTGCTCTAAAAGCAAAAAGCAAAAAAAAAGCAAAAAAAAAACAAAACAGTAAACACCTTAGTAAACACTTAAGGTTCAGCATCAAGCTTAAAAGTGTGAGACATGCAATGTACAGCCATTCAATACACAAAGCAATGGGCATATTTACATGGAGATGGTGTTCATCCCTCAGCAAGCATGACATGGTAGCTTTTGTTTCTTTTTTCTTCGCTCTTTTATCCAGTGCGGTCAGCAATCAGTTAAACCGCAGAAGACCAATGCAAAAACACAAGTCCAAACATCACTCCCGTAACAAATGAGCCAGCGTCTCCTTTTAAATGTTAATCGCCTTCGCTCACACTTTCACATTACACCAATCTTAATTGATACTCCTGAAGACCAGCATTTTCATTTGTTCTGAGGATGGCATTAGCTATCAGAATATTGCACCCTCCTTGATATTTGGCACAAAAAAAAGTTTTGTTTGGAAGTTATTAGTATTGTCTGCAACACGACCGGTTATTTATTTCGGAAAATGAAAGCATTTTTTCCCCAGTGTCCTGCATGACCGTATGCATAATAAAAATGTATCTCATTAAGATGCCGCAAGGACGTCTGTTACCTACATAACTGTTCTTTCAGCTTTAATACAGCTTGATCTATGGGACTAAATCATTAAAGATCAGCATTTCCTAAATGATGTGTTAAAAATGGATAATGGCTCAATTTTATAGGCAATATGTTTAACAGAAATAAGTGTTTTGTGCATTTTAAATGAGGTCTGGAAATGTATGAAGGGTAGGAAGGACATTTCTCACGGATCACGGACATTTCTCCGTCAGGTCGTTTAATCAAAAATTGGATTCTTTTTTTTCTTTTTTTGTTCCAGTGTCGTGCTAGCCTGTCATCCTTGGATTTACATGGTCAGAGGGAGTAAAGAGACGGAGAAACAAACTTGCGGCGTGCTTTGTGTTGCGTAAGGCAGTGTTTTCCACAGATCCACCAAGACGGCCCAGTGTCAAACTCATTACGGAGAGGAGGATGAGTGAGCCAATGGGGAGGCAGGCGGGGTCGTGCCCCTCGGCCTGCAGGGAAGGCTCCAGACCTCACACACCATAATGCCATCTGGCAGAATGTTAAAAACAAGCCTGTCTGAAACTGGGGAACAACCCAGCTTACTACTTGTGCAAACTGAGAAAGCAGTAATGCGTAATATACGGTCTCTCCGGGCTATCAAACTAAGGAGGGTGAGCTGGTTAAATTTACTGCCAACACAGGTTAGCCGAATTGACACGCTGCATTATCGCTTTTCCCTTTTCAACTGGAGACCCCTCCCTCCCTCCTTTGGGGCGCCAGTGTTTAATGTATCATATTAATGCAAAAGACTGATTTAAAATTTGTCATGATAAGTGACACTGATGGGATTTCTACAGAGCAGTCTTAAACATCTTGTGAAACCTCCCTCACGCTAACACTCTTGTAATTAGAGACACATTAAAATGTCTGGTGAACTGACACAGATATTTTTATCTGCCTGTGCCACCTCGCCCGCTCAGCTGTTTTAGTTGCCGTCCAGTTAAACAGCAGATTCACACCTTTTCTGAAGTCCCCAGCTTCTCTCAGAATGAAAAGCTACTCTTTGTTTTTTGACCTTCTGAAGGTCATGACTGAGTGGCACGATCAGACCTGTGAATCTCAAGGCTTAACATTGAACTGACATGGAGGCTACTGCATGTCACAAATGTATATTTCTGCACAGTTCAAATCTACAGAAGAACATAAATACGTGATTTGTTCCTAGGAATTAATTTTAATACTTTTATTGGCTTTACTATTTATCATTCATAAGACCTTAAAAACTTTGTCGTTTTTTATTTTATTTTTTATATTCACGACAAGTTTAAATGTTTGGGGTCACCTTATCTTTCAGCTTTTTTCTGATTTAATATTATATTTTCTCTGCTTGTAATCAAATAATTCATATGTGGTCAAAGTGCAGACTCAGAGCTGTTATTAAAGGGTATTTCTCATGTAGTAATTACAACACTTTTTATCCATTTCAATGTTTGAGTGAAATTAATACAATATCAAATAAAATAATCATGTTTTGTATTTGTTTGCATATCCTTTGCATACCATGACATTCTGATGTCTATGACCCATCATGAGTCTGGATATCTTATTGTCAGGTTGACCAACAAGCGATACAAAAACTCTTTGCATCTGAATGGATCCCAATGGGAATTATGGGGTGGGACTAGATTCAGCTGTAAATTACACTGATACAGTATGGAACACATTTTTTGGCTAAATGGTTTTAAGTCATCAAGGGTCCAAGGTATCAAATGAGCCTCAAACCACTGTGCTGCAGTCAGATATGCAGTAGATACTACAATAATTGTTTCTCCTGAATATTATTTTCAATGAGTTCAAATGAATCTATCCATAATTTGTGCCAGTAGGTCTACTGTAGCTATAATTGTAACCACTGTCACGTAATCAAAATTAGGATTGTTCAAGTTGTGTTATGCCATTATTCTCATTACAGACTGGTGTAAGAAAAATAACAAAATACAGCAGCCTATCCCAGGGATCACAGTCTAGTATAAGAATAGCCACAAACAATTAAAACAGAAATAAATACAGGATTTATAATTATAAAGAAAAACTGAACAATAAATGCAATGTCGCCTATACAATTGCTTGTGGGATTTATATCAAAGAAAAACTGAACAGCATGATAAACAAAAACTGGCTTTTGAGTATTTGCATCATGCGCTCATTGCATGTGGAAGCCTGGAAATTAGCAATATACCATAGACTGGGCTGTGACCTGTCTGATGGGAAAATTACAATAAGCTCCACCAAAATGGCAGTGATCTGCTCCCTCTTGACTGACACATCCCAATCAGTAGCTCTCCTCCCACCTCGGCAGCGAGTCCCGGAATTACCAGATTCTTGATCGACTGTTACAGCGTGCCAACTCGCAACACGCCAGACGCCAGCCAGAAAATACGGCCCTGAATCTTAATCAATCTGCCCAGTGGTGAATACGTTGTGTAGGGCTGTTGTTAAAGTTATATGCTGATACACATTGATGGGCTGAACAATTTAATTTCCTGTCTTTTTGGCAAATGCCAAAACAATTTGACTTTCTTGATTAATATTACAAATGACCAATTATTATGATTGCATTTCCTTTTGTATTCTTTTTTCATTTTGGACAGTTGAAGAAATACTGTTGTGATATCTGGAAACTAACGTCATAGTACAAGCTGCCTGGGAGAATTCAGGCACTAAATAAATTATTACACTTGTCATGAGCTTTAATAGACTGTCAGATGGTAATGACATGTGTGATGTCGATTATGGGAGAATTATACTTTATGGCAGGGATCAACAACTCGCAGTCACCAAGGGCCCTACCTTTTTCCACCCTCCCTTTACCTGGGAGTCAGGTGTGAAGACAGTCAGTAGCACAAATTACCCTGGAGAAAAGAAAACCAGGGCTGGATTTGTGGGTCAGAGTTGATGATCCCTGCTCTATGGTGTTTAGTTCAAGCATTACAGTAGCTAGAAAACCATTTATGTAAAATGTCTCCCATTTCAAACTTGTACACAATGATGCTCGATTTTGAGGTGCAGATGCGAACTTGGATAAATTTTTTACATTTGAAATGGAAAACATAAATACATAGTACAAGCTTAATTTAGTGCCCCATTTAATCTATAATGAAGATAATGTTCCCATTATCTTACACTATGTTACGTTACCTCCTTGAGCAGCTCCCATGGAGAACTCATTCTTGAGGGGAAACAGATTTAAACAAAACTCCAGGGGGCTCATTTTGTGAACGCATGATGCCAGTACTTACACTTGCAGATTGCATTTCTTTTTTTCATGAAAATGGTTTTACAAAATGTTATCACTTGCATAACATGAATAAATAAAAACATTTTACAGCTTCAGGGTTATAATAAATAAATACATTTTACAGCTTCAGGGTTACTGCAGATCCCCCTTCTGCTCGCGAGTTTGGCATTCATGTTGCTTGTATCGAGATGGAAGAGAAGACAAACACATTTTGGACCAGAGAGAATCTTTCATGAATACACACATCGACTTCATTCCTTTTCCGATAACTGAACTGATTTTGAAATTCAGATTACCCAATGCGGGAACTGTTCTGTTATGTGATATTCTGGATGACAAACTCATTTTAGATTTATTTGATAGTTATTGATACAACTTTGTGAGCACTAGTATTGGGCATTGTTCTTTCTCCTTCATAATTGCAACCGATGTGTAATTTATATTCTGTTCACGGTTCCTCTGTCCCCAGTTTTGGCTTAACCGCAGGGGTGAGACATGTGAAACTTGCCAATTTGGAAGAGGATCCTTCTGGTCATATGGCAGTGCTATGCTATAACTTGAAGGGTTCAAATTGTCTTCAAGGGTTCAAATTGTATCTATGTGGTCAAGCTAGGACCGTACTTTCCTCTAGGGTCCTCATTGCACTTGTCCCTGTGTTCGATTTGCACTACATTGTACGGCGCTCTGGACAAGAGCGTCTGCTAAATGCCTGTAATGTAATGTAACGGAACTGTCGTGACAATTTCCTTATCTGTAACATATGTGTTGCCACCATCTTGGATTGACCACCATTTTGTAAATGCTGTCATCCATTTTCCTCTGTACCTTGTTTTGGCCTAGCTACGAGTGAGACGTATGCAACGTAGAACATTGTTAGAGCATATCTCAGTATCTATTGACTGAATTTGATGAAGATAGGCCACGTGGTGGCACTATAGTGATCAACTGAACATCGAATGTTTAAAAACAATAACTCCTGCCATATTTGAATTAGGGATTTAAAAAGAATAAGAGTAACAGATATAACCATGACAAATATAATCATACATAATGCTAGAAATGACATTGCTTTGGTTAACAAATACAGTGCGGAAATACTTCAGCACCAATTACCATACTAAAGGTTACGAAAGGCATTACAAAAACGTTTACTAAGATAATAAATGTCTTTGATAAACAGTTAACTGCATAACACCTGCACAGTTAGTTCCTAAAAAAATGATCTCGAGTTGTCTGTTTTTTGGCTGCTCACCGCTGAGCCCTGGCAAAGCCAGGAATCTTTGCAGCTGAAGAATTTTATCACTGCACAGTGGAGTATGGTAGACAGCCAAGCGACCATGTTATATCTGCATTCACTTCATTGTGGGGTGCATTCACAGTGCTTTACTGCAACATTGAGATGGTATTTTAGTCAAATATTTGAACATAATATTTGATTTCTTTCCAAATGGCATTTGTAAGTAATTTGTTAATTTCTTGGGGGGGTTGTTTTGAAATTATTCAAGTACACATACAATACTTAAAAGCAGATGCTTAAATGTGCATGTAGTTGCAGGTATGGTATCTAACTATATAAACAGGTACATTATAAGAGAGGCTAATGTGGTTTGTATAAGTGTTCTTATTCCTTATTATCCAGTGTTGTACCAGCAATGTTTTTATGGTTATAGTGACTGAACTGAAGCACTGAAGCCATAAAAAGCCCAAGTGCCTGTGGTGATCTTAGTTACTATGGAAACATTTAAGCTTCAAGTATTGGACAGAGTGAATCCTAAAAAGAGCAGCAATAAAATAAAAAAAAAGAAAACAATAAAAACTAAAATGAATTGGTTTTGGACCATCAGACATTTTACTGTCCAAATAAGAGTAGGTCGGCTTCAGACAAATATCTGCAGGTTTATAATATCAAATCACTCGATATTAAGACTTATTAAAGGATGCCGAAGTAACCCTTTAAACTTAAATCCAATTCTGTTGCACTGCAGTACACCTCGTTGGCAGTTAAAAAGAATATCTACGTAAAAAAAAACTCATGAAATCCCTGCTCCAAACGAAAGGGGAAAGGTGGTTATTTAGAGAGATGCCGCTCTCAGCAATGAGCACTAAATCCCTGCATATCTGACTATGACATTTGCTTTCACAGCACATGCTCCCTCAAACCCCAGTACCAAGGTCACCTGCTTATTTGTGTCCTTTTCTGGGCTAATGAGATCGCCTGTTACTTCAACTCAGAGCACACAGCTGGGTGGAAATAAAGGGCCAGTGAATACTAGCCTCTGTATAAGACTTTGTGGGGGGAAAAGATGGATGTTATATCGTACTTCCACCTTTATATATACTCACTGACCGAATTAGTTTGTTTATGCAACTGATCGGGCAATCCTGTGTGAGCAACTCAATGCAGAAAAGCACACATACATGATATGGAGGAGGTTCAGTTATTGTTTAGACCAAACATCAGAATGGGGAAGAAATAAGATCCAAGTGACTGACAGTGGAATGATTCTTGGTGCTAGATAGGATGGTTTGGGTATCTCAGAAACTGCTGGTCTCCTGGGATTTTCCATACACAAGTCTCAAAAATAGTGAGTGACAGTTCTGTGGGCAAAAAAATGCCTACTTAAAGAGAGAGGATAGAGGAGAATGGCCAGACAGGGAACTTTAAAGCTGACAGGGAATGCAAATACCCACGCATTACAACAGTGGTGTGCAGGAGAGCATCACTGAACACACAAAATGTCAAATCTTCAATTGGATGGGCAACTGAAGCAGAAGAGCAATAAGTGTAATAAATACCAAATAAACTGGTCACTGAGTGTATATGTATGAATTAAAGAGGGCAGTCATTACCAAATGGCAATGCAATAGGTAGATAGAAAACTGAACTTAAAACAAACTGCTGTGCAGTCTGGATGAGATCTACTGGTCCAGATCTATCCATAAAGCAGACTTTCTCAGACTTTCAGCTGCTTTTGTCAAGTCGCAGATCTTGCCCCATTGTCATTCAAAACAATTTGTCAGTACACTCATTTATTGCACAGACAATTACAGTCCATATCAAACACATTCACATTTCATTTTTAGGCACTGCCTTTTTTCCCTTACCTTTTTCCTTAGTGTTTACCTAATGTGATATTGTGAGGTGTTCTGCATCCAGCGATTCATAATCGTGTACATTATGAATGATGAATGATATGATTGCAGTGCTGTGATATACCAATTTGGTAATGCTGCAAAAAAATCTCCCTACGGGGACAATAACGTGGGAGTATTAAAAATAAACTACTAAAAACAAGGGTGCCTCCAATGTTCTCTGATCAATTATTAATATAGCCTTTTTCAAGTGGCAATCATTTTGGTGGGTTCTATAGTTTACATGTGAGCTTTCCTTCATACTCAAATCATTCACTACAGTAAATGTGCTAGACCATTAGACGATGAAGACGTCATTCTGTCTTCCTCCACTGCTTCAGCCATCAGAAACAAAATGGCGGCATGTCCTTCAACAGAAGAACATCACTATCTGTGTCCATGATGAACACGACTCCCAACCTTAAATAAACAACTAAACAAACCCCCTCTGTATGAAGTCTTACTATTTAATCAAGGAACAATCATATCCACCGGTTTCTTGGAAGCAAGACGGAAACAAAAACACACCAGTGAGTAGTGCTATAATTCAGAAACTGGACGACATGCAGTGTTCGAATCTGTCAACAACTCCCAAGACCTTTTCCAGAACTCAGACATGGAAAAAAATAAGTTTCCCCCATGCAAATAAAGACACACTTTTCAGAAGCGAAGGCATATTGGACTGTATTTTTTTAATATTTTTTTTGAAACCACTTTCCCTCATCTCCGTCGTGTTCCCCTCCACGTGATCTCGGTGTGGGGTGTGAATTGGGCTGAACGATCCCTGGGTCTCCCGGAGAGCTCGCGGTAGGCCCCAGTGTTCTGCTGAATGAAGCGTCTGAGTGGCTAGGCCCATGCAGGTTCCTGCCTGTATGGAAGGTGATTGAACTCGCACGGCCAAAGGAGGGGGGGGGGTTCAATCACTCTGCCTTTCATGTCTTTGTGCTTCCAATCAAAGCGCTGTATTGAAGAAATCTTATGCGCCGCAGGCCCGCTAAAGCAACATTACTGTCCTCCCCACTCGGGTTTAAAACCAGTGTTGTGTCGGCTGAATATTTCAGGAAGGTAATCACCCCTATTGTTGAGCAATGCTAACAGCCGTTGCTAATGGACCAAATCCATTCCTTCAAACCTGGGGAGGTCTTTCAAATTAAGAAAAGGCACCACCTGTGTACTTTCTTTGTGCTGTGCGATTCTTAACTGACATTTTCTCTGAACGACAGCTTTCCTTTGTAATACTGGAGGTGTAATTAAATGGCAAGTGATAAGCGGGAGTGGCAACAGAGATGCTAAGAAATTAAATTAAGTGACAAAATGCATTTATATTTATTATTTGCCTCTTACGTCAAAATAACAAGAGTGAAAATACAGGTAAATGAGTGATTATTATTGTGACAGTAGAGTGTAGACTGTACAAACAATAATTAAATTCTGGAATATTCAATATTTTGCTTCAACATATTATCAACATATTTTCACCAGACCCATCTTCATATTCATACTAACCCCAGATTTCTCAAAAGAAATATTAAGAGGTTGCTGTTCAGTAATTTTTGTATTCAGAGAAAGTGTGAATATGCAGGAGTCCTATGCAGAAACCACAGGGAAGAGCGAGCTGTGTCGTGCCTTCGGGAAATGAACCAGTCCATCAGGTGCGCCGCCCATGAGAAGTAATGCTTTTTTTTTTTTGCAGTGTTTTTGTGCTTCCACAATGCCATTTGACATCTAATTTAAAACAGGTGGCCTGAGGCACGCCGATAAACAGTAATTATTTGCCTACAGTATGTATGAAATGTCTGCCTTGACAAAGCATGACGGCACTAATAAAAGTAATTCCATTGCAGAGAATAATAAAAAAAGAAAAAGCAACACAGAGGAAATCCCTGTTAAATGCTGGAGGACACTTCTGCATCCAGTCAAAGTGAATGATGAATGGTCGCAAGCCTTTGCCAGGAATAAATATTGCTGTAATTTGTTGATGTGATTTGATGAGTTTATTTTTCACTGTTTAATTTCAAAGGAGGGAAAAGAGAGGCAATTTGAGTCAGATGACAAAAGAGCAAGTGGTCCTGGATCTTGGCTTTTTGAGATAATGGAGACTATTAGCTCTGGAGTGAATTGAGAAGGCTGATAAGAGCTCAAATCCAGCTGAAAGACCCCGATTAGCTGAGATTTTAAACCACAGCGAATTGTAATACAGGAATTGTAGTTTTTCCACCATCAAAGAGAAATCCAGAGAATTGGAGCCTTTTTTGACTGAGTTGTAATGTTCACTATGGCCGTTACCATTTTTGATTCGTCAAATATATGATGAACCAGTGTTCCTGGTCTGAGGAATATGCACTTAATATAAATGTCAGTAACAGAACACCTTATGATGGTCAATCATACCCTCACCACTTACACTTGTCTTAGCTCACCCTTAATTCATTTCTCATTGCTTACAGCCAATTGTGAAAGTCAGGGGTGTCAAACTCCAGTCCTGGAGGGCCACAGTGTCTGTAGGTGTTTGTGGTTTCCTTTCAATCAGCAGCCAATTTAGGCCTTGAGAACAAGGTGTGTGGACTCTTTAGCCAATTAAAGACTTTGAAATGTATCTCTCATGCTGAAACACACCAAAAACCTGCAGATACTGCGGCCCTCCAGAACTGGAGTTTGACACCCCTGACTTTCACAATTGGCTGTAAGCAATGAGAAATGAATTAAGGGTGAGCTAAGACAAGGAAGCTTTGTTAAATTTCAGTTTGTACTTTTGTGCATTTCATTATAGAAGGAGAATCAAGGCAAGGTCAGACAAGGCCGGAATGGCCGAAATGGTTCTGAATATCATCTTTAACATTGAGAAAACTATCTGAAATGGTTTTCAAGATGGCCGCCAAATAGCATTGATTTCAAGGGTAATGGGACTAATAAATCAATTTTTAAGCATTTTCCTGTTGTTAGCCTACAAGTGATATATTTCAAAATGGTCACAATCGACTGTTTGGGACATAATACGTTTAACTGGGAATTGCCCTTTAACTGATTTATATAACACTACTGTGCTATATGAACATTTGCAGCTCCCTCTGGCATTACCACTAAGTAAAGGCCTCTCTTTACTCTAGTATTTTGTGTATTATTTACCGTAAATATTGATATAATTCTTACTTGATACTTGGTGCCAGACTTTCCTCTTGTCTTGATCCAAGGACAAGAGGATCTTGAGTACAAAGGAAAAACATTCATGAGGAAAGTAACAAGGTAGGTTTCCATGTTGATGCTTATTCATGAGAAGCATCACTTAACCGACGTGAGTTTGTTATTTGCAGTGCAATCCAACAGTCTTATTTGATTGAGCTGTTGATAATGTATCTTTTGTAGCTATTATTTTATATTTGTAAAGCACTGGTGTGAACATTCATCCAAAATAATAACAATTAAATAACAAGCTTATTCCTTTTAAGAACTGCATGCACTTGAGATTTTTTGTGTTAATGAAACTACAGCACATGCACAGGGAACTCCCCAAACCATTCACCCTTCTTTGAAGCTACACCTGATGAAGTATGAACAGATTTCCCGTGGTGTAAGTTCAATCAACTTCAATATTACTCATAAGAGTACAACCAAAATGGGAAATGGTTACATAGTTATAGTTCATAATTTGCCATTTCTACTCATAACTTTTGTACTGTCCCATGTATTTGTTTATCTTAATGCGCTTTGTGGCTACCAGAATTAGTTTAAGAATAAATACATAATTTATTACATTAATGACATTTGGCAGACGCTCTTATCCAGAGCGACGTACAACAAAGTGCATACCCATAACCAGGGATTCCCCTAGAGGGAAGTACAATTTCAACTGCTACCTGTATAACAAAGATATGGACCAGGGCCTATTAGAATTTCTTTACTATTATTATTTTTTTTTTTAAAATAAACAAACAAACAAACAACAAAGCAAAAGTGACCAAACTTAACTATCCAAACACTGCTTACCTAGCCAACTAAAAATGCCGATACACAAAGTAAATCACAGAAAGACAACAATTAAGGTTCACAGGGAGGTAGGGAGGGACGGGGAGAGGTGCTGCTTGAAGAGGTGTGTCTTCAGTTTGCGCTTGGAGGTGACTCTCAACAGTCATTACTATGATCATAAAGTGTCTAATGGATGGTTATTAAATACGTTTACTTGATGGGAGCTTCGTGTGCTATCAGGGGTTAATACAGCTTTGTGATCTGGCTGCTTTTTCACCTTACATATATAGTCTTATAAGCATTCTGCTACAGTAAATTAGTAGTATTACTTACAGTAGTCTGCTTGAATAGCAACCCAGCATTTATCTTTCTTGCAAAACTATGGTATGTGATACCATGAATCACATTGCTACATTATTTAACCATTAATCCATTGATCCTATTAGGGGAAAAAGGTTTACTGTCGTGGAAAATAGCAACTTCATTTCCCATGTGATTAAAACGGGAAAGGTCGAAATAATCGACTAATACAACAGGTTTTCAGTTTTTTGTCCTACCCCAGAAAACATTCTGTAAAGAGAAATATAAAGTGTAGTAGATTGTATTGTGATTTTTTTTTAACATGTTTACCCGTTGGGATTTATCATGTTCGACAATGCCGTCAGTGTCACAACCTGAAGGGAATGTAATTATTCACAGGTCTCTCACAGGGCTGAGATTTGGATTCAGTTTGTTTTTGTGTTTTGATATGTTAACACGCAGCTTGCAGCATGGTCCCGGGAGGCAGAATGCATTTCCTTTCCCCTCGAATGTTTCCAGAAACATAGTCTGGGTTATTTCCTTGATGTGAAAAGGTGCTTGGAGCAGCAGACTTAGGACAGTCACATAGCTCTGCAGAGTGTAGTGCTGATCCCTGTAGCATGTTGACATCGCTGTACAATAAGAGCACCAGCTATTAAAATTTCCAGGGAGGATTGAACTGTATGTACTTGATATGTACTGTACAGTACACTCACTGAGCACTTTATTAGGTAGACCTGTACACCAGATTGTTAATACAAGTATTTAATCAGCCAATAATGTGGCAGCAATGAAATGCATGCATGTACACAAGTATATACAAGTGCATACAGCAATTCCTGCTAGAAATTCTAATATTTATGTTTTAATATATTTCCGGCACAAATGGATGTACTAGTTCATATTCCATATTCATCATCATATTCCAAATGATTGCAGCAATAATTAATCCATCAGGAAAATAATACTTTTGAAAAAGGTATATAGTCTCAGTGATCACTATTATCAAGACCTGTACACCAGCTTGTTAACTGAAATATTTAAATGAGCCAATCATCAACTAAATGCAGGAAAGCATGCAGACGTAGTCAAGAGGTTAAGCTATTTTTCAGATCAAATGTCAGAATGGGGAACGAATGTGATCTGAGTGACTTTGACCATGAAATGATTGTTGGTGCCAGATAGACAGACAAGTGTTTGCAGAGAATGGTGCGAAAAACAAAAAACATCCAGTGAGCAGCAGTTCTTGGGCAGAAATGTGTTGTTAATGAGAGAGGTCAGAGGAGAGGAACCAGACTGATCGAAGGTGACAGGAAAGTGACAATAACGCAAATAAGCATTCATTACAACAGTAGTATGCAGAAGAGCATCTCTGAACTCATAATGCGTCAAACCTCAAAGTTGAGGAAGACTTAAGTCTAATAAATACCTAATAAAGTGCTCACTAAGTGTAGGACAAACGTGTATCGGAGCAGATGGAAAGAGTCAAAAAGTGAGGGTCAGGTCAGCAGCAGGAACAGGTTCCTAGCCACAGACATCCAAAGCAAACCACGTTCCCATGACCACACAAGCCTACCAGGCACAACCACCTTTCTGTGCCATCAGTGACCTACTTCAACTAGCTGTACAAATAGGCATTCTATTCCAAAATGCCCTACTGCCTGAATGTATTGGTACACAGTAGGCTAACCCAGGCAGAACAGATGCAAGCCATCCCCCATTGTACATGATCTAAGGAATATATTTACAACAAACTTGCAAGATGGACAAATAAAAAAGAAAAAACATAACGCATGAGTGTGGGCATACTAGCCTTGTCTGACAAAAATAACCAGTCAAAGGGTTTCAGCAGAGCCTTAAGCTAGAATGGTCAGTGAACAGTGCAAACGACCAAGTGAAGGGCGTTTTGCAGTAACTGACGACTGATAGTTAATGTCATTTAAGGAGTGCGCCTTTGTTTGGATTTCAGAGGCGTGTAAGTGTTAAAATTCAGTCTGGTGGGCATCATAATTATATTTCCCATCACAGTAATCACCTGACCTCCACACCACCTCAACACACAACCCTCTCAATTCGGTTAAGAACAGGGCAGATTGCAGACATCCTGTATTTGCACTCTGGAAAAAACACCCACACATTTTCACACATTTTCTAATTTGTATCACCCAACACGGATTTGGTCACCTGGGAGATAATTGTCCCCCAGCTGAACAGACAGGTCTGGAGATTGAGAGAGGCGAAATAAGGGCTAACCTCCATCTTGTGTTCCACTGATCACCTTAATTGCACAATCAGTCACACAGGCCTTCCTAAAAACATTATCTGCAGATTAATCATATTTCATGTTTGCTACTGCATGTCATTGATATTATATGTGTTAATAGATAGGTATATACAACTTTCACATATTGCAGATGTGCAATTGTAAATACAGTACATCAACTGCTTGCCAGAAATATTACACTCAAATATCCATGACCACTTATGTTACATAAAAACAAAATATGCATAAATGCAATAAACGTACATGCTAATTTTATCAGTTGTCACATTTTGTTTGTTCCATTGGCATTGGTTGATAAAATGTTGCTCAGCTTAAAGAACCTTTGAACCTATTTCTACTTATTCATACACAGACAGTGTACAGTTCTATGAATATGTGAACAGATAGCCCTTCTAACTAACTTCATTGTTCTATGGGAGATTGTTAAACTAAAATGTTTACTCTAAAGTCAAGCATGAGGTAGTCCTGTTGTACTGCACAGTGAGTGAAAGGAATGTACACAGAGAGCCATTCCTTTAATAAAGAGTAACTCTTGACTATCAGAACAAATGATACAGTTGAGAACTAATTAATGTCCTACTAAATAAAAAAATCTATCAACAAAAGCCTATGGTTGTGCACACTGGAATCAGATAAGAGGTGCACACAAACAACAGATATTATTTCTATCACATGTTATTTCTCCTGCCAAGCATCTGTTGCCTTTCTTGTAGGGTCTGGCAGCTCCCCATTATTAAACGCGTACATAAACACATTTTCACAAGATACAGTCACTCTCAGATAGCATCAGACTAACACCAGTTACAGAATAAATTACTGTAAATTCAAATTACCACAATAAACACGCACAATATAACAACGACCTTGAGGTCTTGGGAGTTAGTTTGTTTTGCTGTGTACTGTTTGGCCTTGCAGCTTTCATCGCCACGGTGAGCATTGCTATGCAACTGTTTACACGTTCATTCATGCTCTCTCACTTCCCTCCAGTCCAGCTATGCTAGCTTCCATCTGTTCCCACCTGTTCCTAATACTAATGAAAGCCCCCCCCCCCCTTCTTACAAATCATGACTCGAGGTTGGATTATCGATCTCCACGCAGAGATGATACAGCAACATCTGATGATTTATTCAAGCTCTGATATATTGTGGCATAGCCTTCATAGGGTGCCCAATATTAAATATTTTTTTACTAAATACTAGCAGGAAGCAGCCGTCGCGATCCATACCTCGCTCACACAGCCGTCGGATGTTTCCAGTTTTTATTTGACCGTTAAATGTCTTTTTGCTTTCTCTTTGTGGTTAAATAAATGTGGATTGTCATTTCTACTTCATTGAAAGTTTGGATTTTAATTAGTGTTCAAGTAAAACCTACATTAGCACTTCAATCAGACTGCAATGAAAGAATTAAATCAAAAAAGTGTGCCGAATTCCTGAGACTCATCATGCACCTACTTTTGGTTTTGTTGACACCATGAATTGGATAACTGCATATTCCATTTTAATCAATATCATGCAACTTGTTGTGTAAATTCCAGTCAAGTCTCATAGATTTTATTGATTCCTGGTGTTCATAAAGCTCATAACAGCAGCTCTAACCGTAATGTTGTCCGTATTCGCTTTCACGGACAGCACTGACTGCTCTCTTCCTGTTTCTGAGAGGACATCGGCCCTGAACAGACGCTAAGCTGCAATCCCATGTCCCCTCTCTGTAACCTGGCAGTTAAACACATGTGTTGATACCTTTGTTAGATAAATGTCTGAGTAAAGATTTCACCCGGGAGCTGGAGGAGGCGCGTGCCCCCGGTCAGGAGGAGAGGAGGGGAGCTGAGGAGGGTCGGGGGTGGACTCTGATGGATGACTGTTTGGGCTGCTGATGGAGGGGTCAGCAGCTTCACCAAGGCCGCGCTCTCTGTCCCATCTGTCCCACTCTGACAGGGCGCGGGCGGAATAACAAGTCCGCCCCAGCCCCGCGTCCAGGCTTTCACCATCTCCATCTCCATCTCCATCAAAACCGCCCGTTTCATTACAGACCGCTCCTCTGCCAAATAGGCACTGATCTACCAGCCCATTCCATTACAGACCGCTCCTCTGCCAAATAGGCACTGATCTACCAGCTCATTTCATTACAGACCGCTCCTCTGCCAAATAGGCACTGATCTACCGGCCCATTTCATTACAGACTGCTCCTCTGCCAAATAGGCACTGATCTACCGGCCCATTTTATTACAGACTGCTCCTCTGCCAAATAGGCACTGATCTACCGTTTGTTTTCACCAGCACCTCCAATCCACAGGTTGATATTTTTACGGACATGGGCAGTAACTCGAATCTGCTGCCAGATGTACGGTCTCGTATATTTCTCTTTCGCAACAGCCCTCTTCGCTCATACACTGCCGTTGCAAGTGTGATTGATCATCGTGCCGTACGAGAAGAACAGGGATGTTACCATAAATACGTCTGACATTCTCTTTGCTATTGCAGTCCAGTCGCATATTTTTCAGAGCATATCTTCAACGCTCTCCGAAACCCTCTGAAGATCGTTCGTTATTATTACCATTACATAAAAGATGATTTCAAAAAGCACATTGCTTATTTAGAACTGAACAGTCCAAATTGTGCCTAAATGAATATGTCGGTCCTTGTCCTGACATTTTCTTGTCTTACCGACAAGAGGATGGGGCTTTTCTTTTCTTTTTATATTTGTCATATTTTATTCCTCAGTGAATAACAAAGATAAACAGAGAGAGAAATGAAAACTGACTCATAGAAGCCAGGAGAAAAACACCCGTCCTTCATAATAATGTGTTTTTTATTGAGAGATGATGGCTATTTTACTTATTACCTCATTAAAGATAGTATTTATTGTTGCCATTTACATTCCACAATTGGGGAGTTTGCACTGTCAATGCGCAGACAAACTGTCAGACTTAGCCTATAGCATAATTTATTATATTATAACAATCATTGCATTCACATAATTGAATGGACAATTTCCCTGATGTTCGACCTTGCCAACCAAAACTAATATTATTTATTTGCCAGACAATCTTCTCAAGGCCAACAAGGCACATTAAAGCCATATTTCAGGACAAAGAATATTCAGTAGGCATAAGTGCAGCATGACCATAACCACAGCTTTTAAACAACCTGAATGGCAGAGCTAAAATATGATCAAATTAATTGGTAAGACCAGTTGTTTTATCAAATACAGCATGTCGACATTTCCCTGAGAGAAAAATGCTCTACCATCATCACCATGACCTGTACTGAAAGAGCAACAACATATACACAACATAATCATCTTCAAAGACAGCATCCATTAAAGCAACATTACCTGAGATTTGGGTCTCGGAGTGCCTTCCTTATAGTGACCTTTAAGAACAAAGATCTTTAAAAGCATGTTTAGTATGAACTGATGAGGTTCTTGGCACAACGCATTAGGGATGCTTTCAGGTTGTACGAACAAGGTTTCGTCTGAAGAGCAGCACAGCCAAACGTGCAGTGTAAAATCGATCGTGAGAGTGCATTTTACTTTCTTTTCATTGTAGACTAATGTTAACGGTACAATAGGTAAAAACATCATTACAAGACCATTGTAAATCCCTTCCTATCATTGAAAAAGGCTTACTAACATGGTGACTCTGCCTGTGTTTATAGTCCTTAAATTCTGGTTTCAAAATCTAGAGTTGACGGACCGACACTCTGTACCAAAACATTGTATTACTGTACAATAATTCAAGCTCATTGGTTGAAAATTGTTTCTAATTGCCACAGCCAATGGCATTTCAACATCAGCATGCTCACACAAATGGAGGAGGGATGAACAGTGCTGTGGTTTGAAGGTGTTTGTTGCTGCAATTCCCCTCTTGACCTTTAGGAGTCACCTATTACAAATTACCTATTGTACCTTTTAAGCTCTGCTAGCTGTTATTAGTCCGGTTCAGTCGACAGTGAGTTTTTCCTATGGTTGCAGGTACCCCCGTTGACCACTAGGGGGACAGTGATGTAAAGGGGAGAGGTTGGGATGGGCAGCTAAAGAGGTTACAGGGGGGGGGGGGGGGGGGTGGCACACAGGTATGAAGTCAGATGATTGATTGACGATAGGAACAAGCTGAGCCCTAGAATGCTTGGTTGGCGATAGCACTGGGGCCTCAATTTCACACCAGCAGCAAATGGAGACTAGGTAAACAGAGGCAAGCGAACTGGTACAACCACAATGTGTGCATACAAATAAACAGCTTTAAAAAATGCTCTGAATAATGGCCTGGAGTGCTGAACTGCAAAGACCTGTATTTTTGAGGCAAACTACTCAGTGAGTTTGGTTTGTGTTTCTTGAAGAGCTTATGTATCCCTGTACCCACATTTCACTCATTTTCCTTAAAGATATCCAGGCACTCTGATTAGCGTAATGAGAGATGTTTTTCTACCATCTCTCTTGATTGCAAATTGTAGCATATTAATGACCCTCTATTATACTAATTATGTAAATGCAAATGAGGACAAATATAATTTCCTTTTTTAATTTTTTTTAAGCTATGAATCAATCAGAACTCAAAGGCCAAGCTTCTGTAATCGGGCGCTGTATGCCACGGATGCAGCGTTCCGTTTCTAGAATTATCTGGAAATTCACCAACTGTACATTTTTAAAGGGCTTGTGAGAGTAGAAATCTTTGTGACTTCAGAGATGCTCTTGAGGGGTCAAAGGTTGTAGGCCCATCCCACCAAGGATGGAGACAGGTAGAGTATTTTTAGGTAGAGACATATATGAGTTTTGGTGGAGCCATTACCTCATATGAGTAGGTATAAGGGCTTAAGTATACACACTACAGCAGGGATCATCAAATCATGGTCCTCAAGGTCTGAGAACTGCTGGTTTTCCACCCTCCCTTTACCTGGGAGTCAGATGTGAAAACAGTCTGGCCAATAAGTAGCATTAATTGTTCAGCTAATTACCTGGGAGAAAAGAAGACTAGAGCCAGATTTGGATTCGAGGTGCTGATTTGATAACTACTCTACAGTAATTGGGTTGTGAATAGCCTTATCATACATACATACATACATGCATACATACATACATTATCCATAACCCGCTTATCCTGAACAGGGTCGCAGGGGAGCTGGAGCCTATCCCAGCATACATTGGGCAAAAGGCAGGAATACACCCTGGACAGGTCGCCAGTCCATCGCAGGGCACACACACCATTCACTCACACACTCATACCTATGGGCAATTTAGACTCCCCAATCAGCCTAACTTGCATGTCTTTGCACTGTGGGAGGAAACCGGAGTTCCCTGGAGGAAACCCACGCAGACACGGGGAGAACATGCAAACTCCACACAGAGAGGCCCCGGCCGACGGGGATTCGAACCCAGGACCTCCTTGCTGTGAGGCGGCAGTGCTACCCACTGATCATCATCAGTGATATTATCTGTCCCAGCATACTCCACAGTAAATGGCTATTATTTTGAGCCAAAAATTCAGGAGTAGAAAAGCAGTCTTATCCAGTAAATGAGCTGAACATGTTTCTTTTCAGACACTGATGTCTGCTTAGTTCTCATGTTTACAGAAAGTTCAGAAAACTTCACCCCACCGTAGGGCTGTGCTGGTAAATGGTTAAAGTAACCATGGTAACATGCCCCTGTGATTTTAATGCCCCTATGACAGTCAAAAATGCACATACATAAAAAATGAAAAAAACTCAACAGCAACGTTGCCTTCCAAATATCATGCCGCAGTGACATTTGTCAATTGTTTTGATCAGTGTTTTAGCCAGCTGTTTTCCGTGCTTGGCATGCGTATGGAAACATGAAAGTGTATGTGTTATGCCAGATGTGAACTGTAGTTATCAAAATTGTGCCAAGACAATATAACAACTCCTTTAGCTCACAATGTCGGAATTCCAAGAAGACATGAACACTTTGCCCCAGAATACTGGTGTGCTTTGGCGGAAATTTCTACTTGCACAGAGACAGATGGTTTCGACAGAAGAAATACTGTAGTTCAATTAAAACATGTAGTTTTGAGCTCTGTTGATGATTGCAAGTTACGGTGGCATCATATTTGGAAAGAGATGCTGCTGTTGAGATTGTAAATATTTGGTACATTGATTATCAGAAAATGAAAAAGGTCTATTATATCACGGTGAACGCGGCTAAAAAAAATAAGTGGTCAAGTCAAGTTTGTCACATCTCAGCTAAACTGTCTGCATGGATAGATAATAATACTCTGGGTAAGTGGAAACATTAATTACATTATTGGGTGAATGGCCCCTTTAAAGAAATCCTTGTTGAGTGTATTAAACTGGCATTGAGGATAAAAGCCGTTTCACACCGGTGCAAAAATCCGCCAGACTAATCAAAAGACATTTGCGTTTTTGTCATCATAATTTTACAGTCATCATGTCATCATATGAATAGGCTGCGTGAGTTTATGATGTGAAGCAAGCAAATTGTGCAAATCAGTTCAGTTACTGAAGGTTACTGAAAAGGTAAGGTTACTGAAGGCCTGATTCTACAGCTTACGGTATGCCACTGGATAATCTTTTCCTCAAGCAGAAATGCAGCAGCTCAACAAGGTTTATTGGAAGCTGCTGTTGTGTTTACTTTCATAGCTTCATTTGCTTTTGGTTTTATTGCTTATCACCTGTATGGAAGGTTTACACAACATTGTTCTTTATATTGACTGCAGTCACATGTAATCTGGGCTACGGGTAATTAAAAAGTAACAAACGTGTGTAACACTCAACCGAGTCCCATCCCTCCCCACCATTCCCCCACTTTAACCGTATTGTGGTTACTTTAAGTCCTGGCACACACACGCATATTTGCTTTGTATGAATGCTGAAATTGCTGTCTGACCTTTAAAGAAGTGCACTCTTAATGTATGCTGCAATTATAAAAACACAAGGTTCTAACTGAGCTGCTGAGTTCAGCATTAGCTAGTGTAATGTAGCAGTACATGAAACGATCAAAGCTACAGAGGGCGTAATGATGCTTCTATTAGCCGGAGAATGTGGAGATTCCTTCTCTCTGTATGCATGCATACATTGGCGAAGAGGAGAAACAAATGTGAAGTTGGCTCATTAGAATTGCCATGCCAAGCACAGATGAGCAGAAGATTGAAGGTACGTCGATTTCTCTGAAATCCTCCCGGAATGCCTTCACTGGAGTGTGCATTTGAAAATGCATCCAGGGTTGTTTAATGCATATAATTCCTCATTTATTAAAATCATTTTTATTATTATTTTGATCTTCTTTTCTTTCTTTAAAAAATGCGCCTAATCAGCAGATCTGAAGTGCACTGAAATACGTTGGTAATGAGGTTTGCATAGGTCACGGAGAGTGCGGAGTCTGCAATCTTGGCCGTACGGCAACACTATTTCTCAGCAAACTGATGAGAGATTGAGGCCAGTAGTATCAACTCCCAGAAAAAACAAAAGTTACTGCGTAGGTCAGTGGCCGTTAACCTTCTAAAGGAAAACACTAATTCAGTATTCAACCCAGGTCAAGAATCTCTGAGACAATGGTGCCTTGATAATGCATAAATAAGGAGCGGGTCAATGTATCAGAAGGACACCAGGGTCGTCTTTGCTTTAGGTGTCACTTTCAAAACTGCCTGGAACACTGTGAAGGAGCTGATTTATGTTTTTTCAACCCATAGCAGGGCTATTTGGAGGGCATGGCTAGATAGGCTGTCAATTACTACGGGATATGGTTCACTTCAGCAGGTGTGAAAGCTTGTCTCAGTCAAATTATAGCTTTTCATTTGTGATGGTCTTTGGTTGACTGAAAACAAACTACACTGTGAAAGATGACATATCATAGTTCACAGTAAACCATGCTTCATGGAGTGTGGAAATCAATAGATGCCATAATAATGGCAGTACACACACACACGTGGGCACACACACACACACACACACACACACACACACACACACACGTCTGGCCTTTGTAGTGTTAAGTAAAGTCAGGTGTCTAAAAGCACACACACTGTCCTTTTTGGATAAGATTTATATGGATTTTTGTTTTTACTGCAATGATGCTCATTCCTGGTCCTGGAGAGCCACATAGTCTGCTGGCTTGTTTTTCCTTTAAGATCATTGACAAATTCAGACCGAAGAAAGCAGGTGATCTGAGCTAACTGTAATCGAATGCTTTAACCCCTTAATTAAATGCTTATTGCCCCCTTTTCTTAACACAAGGTTGGAAATGACATACACAAAATAAAATGGTTACTATTCTTGAAGCCTTTATCCCAGTCTCAACTGAATGTTAACCCTTCAGGGTTTGTTTCCCAAGAGTTAGAATTACTGTAAATATTGAAGCAAAATAAAATCTATAAAAGTTACAGAAGCTCAAGCAGTGGAAGCTTTTTTTTTTTTTTATCAGGGCATCCAGATGCTTGCGGCTGTGGTTGGAGGGTATAGAAACACACAGTCGCACAGATGGACAAATCCCCTTTCAAAATTGATGACAATATCACCAAAAGATTTGCATCCTGTATTGCTTTTTCTAAACTATGTCTAGGCGGGTTTCCAAAAACACCATTTGGAGACTCCAAAAGCACACTAAATTATCCTGGAAGTGTCCAGAAATGTTTCTGTAAAAAAAGTGTTCTCACCCTCGCCGTACCCCTTTCTCAACCTCCCTCTCCTTGCTCCCCCCTCTGGCAGCAGCAGATCCAGGACATTGTAAAAATAACTATTATAATTACAACTAACGTACTAATATATTGAGAATGAGACTGTATTTTGAGAATGTATTTAGATGTTCAATGATTTAGATCCCCCCAATATGAAATGGGGTCAAGTCACTGAAAATGCTCTATTGTCAAGTGTATTTTAACTTTCTTCCAAGGCCTCCAAAGACAGTCTTTTCTATGTTGACATATGGGGTTAACTGAGCTGTGCTCCTTATGTGCTGAGGAACAAAGAATGGCTCATTTCGACTCGATTGTATGAATAGCCAACGGTGCATTTGGAGTGTCTATGGGGAACCCTTGAGTGTAACCATTGAAATACAAGTTTAAATCCAGGTCACATGGTGGAGACAAACTGGTGGCCCTAAATTTACAGTAAGCAATGTAGTTAGCCTATAACAATTTAGCTAAGTATTTTCTTATCTAAAGATGCTGAACAAATAGTTTTTCTTACAGAAATCCCAGATAATTTTTCCTACACAAATTGGTCTGGGCGGTTGGTGACATCTGATTTTATTAGAATGGACGATAATGTACTGAAAGCTATCATTCCTCCTTCACTGCATCTTTGCAAGTCTGCATTTTACACCTTAACCTAATAAAAATAAAATATCGCTCACAGCTTGACATCAAAGTTCTATCTTTTTCTCTCCTCACCTGAAATTCAATACATGAATACTACTAGAAACCAAGTCCACTCTTCCCATGAATAATAACTTGCGATCAAAGCCCTTATGATGGGATGCACATAAAGGAGGACTGTCAACCTGATCTTTGTTGTAAGCATTTGTTTTTGAATGTAGGTCAGCAGAAAACCTCAGGCAATGGACTAACCTGTGTGCCTACACTGAACAGTTCTACAGGAACAGGGGTTGCAAGGAGCTTTTATAGAGGACAAGTCATTTCAATGAATGTGAATCTTAGCAGATGATTACTTTTGACCAATGTGTCTGTTCTCCTCTGAGGGCGTTTAAAAGGCTGCCTTGTTTGTTCAGCTGTCAAACAAAAGTGGCAAGATTCATTTTTATTCCAGTATTCAATATTATTAAATTTATACTTTTACAATATATTGTATAGGTTTCATGCAAGTATTTATACAGACTACAGACACTTCTGAAAACAATTAATCATTAAATAAATATTCAGTTCAGAGGTAGCAAAGAAATAAGTTATTTGGTGAAATAACTGAGCTGGCCAAATACATTGAGCCATTATATGGTTGCCTTAACCACCACCAAAATGGTTAATATTAGTTCATCTGTAATAGGGGAGGAAGTAAAATATATTCATTATATAATGATTCTATAAAATGATGACCAGTCTTTCGGAAATCATCATAGGGGGCATTACCTTCAATTTCCACACATTCAATTTAATTTAGGCAGCATTGACTACTCACACTTAATAAAGTTACATTGATATCTTTATATCCATCGGCCTTGCAGAGAAGTTAGATTCATACCAAAGTGGTTGGATTAACTGCAGCAGCCTGGAAAGGCAGTGGTTGCTGTCATAAGTATGCACTTTATTCATCTTGGCAGTTAAAATTTACATTGATTCCAGTGAACAGTAATATGCCCTTCAACCTGTACAACTTGCTATGGATTGTATGGCAGCTCCAGCAGTTTACATTTCTACAAATTGCTACTCTCCTATGAACTCATGTCAATCTACATTAGTAGTCGTTTGATTTTCAAACATGAATGACTGTACCGTATATTGTAAAACGTAATTTCCTTATAAAAATGTATAAAGCTGAAAGGTTATTGTGGATTTGGAGACTTTTTTTCATAAGTTATGATAAAAATATCTCCGACTGTCAAACCTGAATCATCTCTTTCTTCTGAAAGTGAGTGACGGCGGCTGACGTAGGAGTTTCTCTCCAGCTGCTTTAAGCACTTCCAGGGTTTGGCCTTCCTGCCTCAGAGTAGGTAGCAGAGGTGTTCTCCCGATGGCTGGGAGCCATTATGTCTGCTGCTGCTCCCCCTCACAGAGCTTTAAGGGGCTGTCTCAGGTGCGGCAGGCTTCCATTTTGTCTGGCATTATTGGAAGCAAAACAAACTTTGAGCTGGACTATTTTGTAGCATGACTGACCAAAACAAATTAGTTTGAGTTTTGGGAAAGGTTGTTTGGAGCTTTTATGTTCAATATTTGTTTTGGTGCTGTACCTTGGTTCACAAAAAGCAAGTTCCAGTTTTTATACTTTTGGCCTATAAGTTATGACACTGAACAAACTGCACGACAATCGATTTTGTCTTGCTTACACGACACAATTACCTTACCGATAAGCTAAAACATGAGTGTTTTCAGAATTGTTTGGCAAATAAAAGGCACCCGTTACATAATGCCCGGAATAAGTGACGCAGAGAGACGACTCCGCTGAAAGGTCTTGTTTTCAGACCGTTGACCTTAAAGTGGCAGAAAGGTTTGCCTGTGCTGTCGTTTCATTATTCAGCACATTGTCTGAAGTATCCGCGTGGCTGGTGCTGTGGCTAAGGATGTGGACAGATTCCATGAGCGGTTCGATCGCCTGTTAATTCTACAGCATTGCAAACATGCCTCACGACTAGGAACAATGCATAACTGACCTGGTGGCTTCGTTACTGTTCACAAGACCTTGGCTTCTTTAAAATGATTCAACTGGCAGCTTAGAGTACACTTCGTGTTATGGATCATGTGCTTTGCAAAGCTACACAACATTGCAAGTCCAATAAACAAAATTCAGTTGGTATATTTTATCAGCATCGCAAGCTTCTGCATCCATATAGCCTTAGTTGAGATTAGTTGCTTACTGTGTCAACCCCTTAACGGTCACTGACTTGACAGAATACAACATCCCATATTTTAACCACTGAATACCGTGATCTTGGATAATAAACAGTCAAGCAATTGGGAATCATCCAGATAGCAATCAGTTGCACAAATGTAGCAAATGTCAACATACTGTCCTCATGTATGGTACACAGACAGAAAATCATCTACTACAGAGTATGTATGATCTCTATTGGACTAGTATGCACTCTGTTAGTGTTTAATACAGACATTTTAGTGTGTACGATAGCACAGGGATTGTAAATTCCGTACCTGGAGGGCTGGTTTGTCAACAGGTTGGGGTTTCCACAACTGAATTACCCATGTCGACTAGCTGCATGTACAGGTAGTAACAACAGTTCACTTGCATATCCATCTACACTGGAATCCCCCATCTCTGTCGCATTTTAAGAAAAGAAGGGAAAAGCACAGAAGCCATTTACATGCATCATATTAAATCTAAATGTCAGATAAAATATTGTTTGAAACACCGGGGAAGGTTTTTTTTTTTACATTTCCAATGTGAGAGTGAATGATTATTAGGTGGTGAGATTCCAGAGGCAATCATATTGGCTGCGCTCTCTCCAGCTCGTATGTGATGTGCTGTACGTAACCCGCAGGAAGATTACACCCGGCGGCACACCACAAACACAACAAACATCGCACACTAATATCCAAAGCACAGATCTGAAAAGTGATGTATAGCCCACAGGTATATATTTTTTTGTGTTTGTTTGATAATATGATTTTCAATATTTGCATTTCTCGGGGTGGATTTTGTCTCAAGACGGCGTTGGGCTGCAGCCGACCACGCTTTGTGCTTGACCACTTCATTCAAGCTATCTTCCTTCTGTACCGCATTCATCCAAGCACAAAATGCATGGAATTGATTTGTCTATTTCTGTACTTGTACACCACACTCCTGGCTCTTTAAACAGCAACCAGAGCAAAGCTTGTATAGAGAGACTGAATAAAATGGTACATAATGTTTTTAATTACTGAGAGATACCTGCCTCGGGGAATAGGAAGGCCAGTGAGTCGGACCATGGTGAGGGAAATATTCCAGTGCGTCTTTAAGGGCTGCAGGAACAAACTGTGAATATGTATCTGGACTAATGTATTCCCACGGTTTGCATTTCACTCCACTGCCGATGCAGGGATACATTCTCGTTTCTCATCTGCCATAACAGCAGCTTAACTTGAAAAAAACAACAAAGAAATCATTGTTAATATATGCACTGTTAATATAACACTCTTGAATTCTCCTTTTGTTTTACCATGATAACTTTCTTGCTAGTTCTACATACAGCGGGGGGGGGTTAACAGTCATGCACTTTATTTCACTGGGGAAGTTTATCGAAGTGAATATATCTGTAACCCTGTGATAAGAACATGCATTCAATGTACTTTGTGCTTTGACGGACATGTTGTTCCTGTCTGCGGATTGTGCTGTTTGGGGAACAGGAATGCAAAGGCTCTTATCCACTTCTCCCCCATATTTAATTCCTTTTTCTTTGCTTTTTAAAAGAAAAATCTAATAATACTGTTCGGCTTTGTTCAGCCTGACAGAGGCTCTCAAAAGAGTACGGCACCCACATATTTAAAGCTATTAAGTTCACCTTTAAACGCTCTTTTTCTCCGGGGGTCTGCGCCCACCCTCACGTGCCCTGCATGACTAATCCGACAGGAGGAATAAATTGCGCATTAGAACGAGTGCTTTTATGTTTCCTATTTACATAATTTTGTTTGGCAATCGGGGGGGAAAGGCCATTAACGGTGAGGAAAGTGCACTGTAAAAGCGGGCGAAAACAGGGAAATCGATACTTTATTTCAACATCTCTAATGTCGTCTCGTTACACATCTGAAGGCTGCCGCTAATTTAAATTCATTCTGGATGCTTGTGATGCCACCATTAATTCCCCGTAAGAAAAGGGCCGTTGTACTGCCTGCCCTAATCTCTGACAGATGCTCCTGCCGGATCAATAGTCTTTCATTTTATTTCGGTTCCGAAGAGAAGATTGATCATGAAGAGGGGCTTGGTGTTCATTTCCGCTCCCCTCATTTCCCATTATCGTTCCAATTAGTCACTCACGGGGGACCTGGGAAAGAGCGCTAAAAAAGGACCCTCCCTGCCCCCTCGCAACCGCCCGCCCCCCCCCCCCCCCCCCCCCTCCCCGCGCGGGACTACCGTGGGCCCGGGATTTTTCAGCAGAGTAACCTTCTGGCACCAACTCGACGCAGTCGGAGCAACAGAGCGGCTCAAACAAGTGGATCAGACGGCAGGACTTTCTGCGGGGAGAGGCTGCAGAGTGGGAAGTCTCAGCTCTCGCCGGAGAGAGAGAGAGAGAGAGAGAGAGAGAGAGAGAGAGGGGGGAAATAATCACTATGTTGCTCGCTCATGAATTATTAAGCAGCCCCCGGCTTCTTTTGAGTCCGCTCAAAATGCTGCATTTTCATCTGCGGGTCTGAAGTAGAGGGCTGGGGCGCGCGCCGGGTGTTTTTTTTTTTGACAGCTGCGTTGCCGCTGATAAGCAAGGCTCGGTGAGCGGACCGGAGCGTGGCGTGGAGACAGGGATCCAGAGCAGCGGCCAGCGGCGGTCCGTAGCGGCGAGCGCAGGCAGGCAGCGGAGACGGCAGCGGGGACTCTGCCTGCTCTTTCTTTTCTGGAGTTTGTGAGATCAGTTGGGGAGAGAGAGAGCGGAAGCGGGAGCGGGAGGAGAGGAGCCCGGGCTGACCGTCGTTATTGAGAAACCGGCCCCCCACCCCCCCGACGCAGACCTGGCTGCCCACATGCCGATCGAATTTGTGTGCAAAATCAAGTTTGCCGAGGAGGATGAGAAGCAGAAAGGCAAGCCGGACGGGGACAGGGAGAGCCTGATCGAGGAGAGCGGAGCTCCCCCGGCCAGAGACCTCCTGGGCTTCGCCAGCTCCTGCTCCCTGCATGGGATCAACCACGTCTTCGTCTCCGGCCGCCTGGGCATCCGGCAGACCCTGTGGGCGCTGGCCTTCCTGGCCTCACTGGTGCTCTTCCTGTACCAGGCGGCCAAGTGCGCCATGTCGTACCTGGAGCACTCGCACGTCACCTCGCTGAACGAGGAGGTGAGCAAGGAGATGGTCTTCCCGGCGGTGACCATCTGCAACATCAACCGATTCAGACACAGCGCCCTCAACGACGCCGACATCTACCACCTGGCCAACCTGACCGGGCTCCCGCCCAAAAACAAGGATGGACACAGGCCCACCGATTTGGAGTACCCTGCCCCCGACATGCAGGACATCTTCAACAGGACGGGGCACCAGCTGGACGAGATGCTGAAGAGCTGCAACTTCAGCGGGCAGAACTGCTCCAGCGACGACTTCACTGTGGTGAGTTCTGAAGTTTACCGGTGCGAGCCGGTTTGCCCGTCACTGTGTTTTCGTCGATAACGCCCCCTGTCTTTACACGTGTGACTCGAGAGCAGCGAGAAGCACTGCTGGTAATAAGAGCTTGATGCTAAAATGTGAGTTCATAAGTTGCTGTTCAAATCTCAAGTGTGTACAGTTAAAATAAATTGGATTCACTGTCCTTTGAATAGACTGTGGTGGATGTAAGAGAAAAGCAGACATCCCATTAAGTTCCCTTACAAAAAGTGCTTACAAAAATATATAAATCAGTGATTCAGTCAGGTGATTTCTGTATGAGAAACTGAACTCCTGCTTATAAGCTTGCCTCGTGGTTCCGATTCCCACCCTATGAATTTGCACATCCTGTACGATTCCAAACAGGACACAGATCTCAGCACTATTATTGTGGAAAGGAGAGCATCAGTGTTTCAACTGCTCAGATCGTTGAAAAGGTTCGAAAATATAACGTCTCTGCCTGCGCTACTGCCAGGGGGGAAAAAAGGCAGGAGAAGTGGCGTGTTTACTTTCTCCAGACAAACTGTGGTTTTATACTGCCTCCAACGCCGGCAGCTGAGAGAGCGCATGGCAGCACAGTCTACTGTTTAAAATAACTCTGCCTCAGTGACCCCACTTAAGCCCCCCTGCTCCTTTCAGGAGGGGAGAATAATGTTCTACTAATGTCGCATTCCAATCTTGCCAATGTTCAAATGAAATATTTACAGGTGCCAACATGGTTCTTGCATTAGCCAAATTGTCAAGGATGAATAAAACAGCGTCAGGGGCTTTTTACATCAGACCGAGGAGAGCCCAAGTGTGTTTGCGTACTATTTATTAAAGGTACAGTCCAAATGGGAAATGGATTTTTACCTCTCCGGACCAAATGGAATATGCGATTGCTTTGGGATGATTAAGTGCCGATGTCAAGCCTTAATAGGACATGTTGCACTCCGATACGCTCACTTTCCGGAATGCTGGGAGCTGTGCCTTATCGGAGCCATTATACAGAATTAGCTTCGGAATGCCCTATTACTGACAGGGGAAAAGTTAGCGAAATAACCCTCTTTCGCCTTCTAATCTAGGCAATTTCGGAATGCCAGTTTTCGTTTTCCGTGATGTATTTATTTGTCTTCATCAACCACATAGAAGCACGATGGAAATTAATTACTCTCTCGTCCACATAATTCAAGCAAAGCAGTTTTTTCTGGCAAATCTTTGCAAAATTTTGGATGCTTAATTATTTAAATGTTTTACATAACAGTATTAAGAGACAATTTTTCATAATATGAGATGTACTGGAACATTTCCTAACCATGCTTTACAACCTTGCAAGTACTTTATTTTTCCACAAACCCATGTGTATTGCATATGGTCCTAAATCCCTGTTCAACCTCATTTAAGGGGTGGGTGTTATTATTGCATCTTAAACCAGCTGGCAGATTTATCCACTTCTTTGCCAACTTATTTTTGGCTGTTCCAAGCCGAATGCAATTCTATTCTTCTGATGTTTTTATTAAATTAGTTTGCAAATCTTGCACTCGACAGACTTCTTGCCATCGACTCAGATATTGAATATAAATAGACTTTGTGACCTTTTTTCTGTTGCAGCTTAAATGTAGCCTTGCGGTATTGTAGCTTTTTCTCCCCCAAGATAAAGATTATACAAAATTATTAACTGAATTATTCTTTCAAAAAAAATAACATTTATTTTTATGTTTGTTTGGAACAATTACCTGTGGTGTATGCCACCTCATATTACCAAGCTCAAGGAACGTATAATTGGCAAGATATAATAATGGACATTTACAATTGTGAACAAGCACTATACACTAACTGTTCATTGTTCATATGTAACATAAGTATACAAGCTGATTGTGAATGATTTGAAGTGTTTAAAACCACTAAATACCCCTGACACTGGTCTCTTAAAGCCAGCTAATTTTCAGAAACATCTGTGTTTAAATGACCCCTCATTGCACATAAAAACACTCATCAATCCAAGACATACAATAAAAGAAAAAATATAAAAACTAAAATTAAAAAAAATTCTCAGAGTGTGAACTATCCCTTTAAGGGGGTCACACCTTAAAGCCATGTAGGCAAACAGAATAACCGACAGTCAGTTCTGTTCTGTGGAGGTCTGTGGACTGCTCTGTGAAGTGTACAGGACTTTGAGTTCCTGAAGTGGGCCACCCCGCACTGCTCTCCCCCAGGTTTGAGAGGAGACTTCTTGGTGCATTAAGACCCTCTGAATTTTTCACATGGCCGTCTGCTCCGTGATAGCTTGTGATGTGCGTGCGTGTGGGTCTGTCAGGCAGATGTTACAGATTTCCATTTCCCTTCTCGCTCCGTGCGCGACAACCCCGTTCACACTGCACCCCCGGGCAGGGCGGCGGGGACCGAGGGCAGTCGAGCTCGGAGCACTGGGAACGTGCGGCTATGCGGTTTCTGCTAGGAAATGTGTTAATACCGCCTTTGGGTTTTTATCCTGTTCCTGGTGTGACAAGGGTCTGTCTTGAAGGCATATCGAGAAGGCATAATTTTATCTTTTTTAACAAAAGAAAAGTCTTGTCATGGCAAGGACGGTCAAAGAGCTATATGTAAATACACACACACACAGGACTGTATATTTATGTGCATGTGTGATGGTTGATTTGTCAATCTCGGCTCTTCATGAACAATGTTTCTAAAATTACAAAAATACAAATGATTTTCAGTTCTTGCCATGGGTCATTTCTCATTAATTTTCTCTCTCTGTAATGTTCAGTGTCAGCTGAGTCTTGGGGCATTAGTTCTGCTGGTCCACTTACAACAAAGCTGAGAGTAAAGCTAGTGTACTGCAGAGCTTGCTTATATATTATTTCTGCCATCATGTTCACTTCTCAGCATTAGGAATTAGAAACTGTGATTAATTATGCTTTTGGAAGGAGTCAGCACGCTCATGCATTTTTCTAACCAAGTAACTTAGGTCTGAATTGCTACGGCAATGTATGATCACTGTTTAACTGAAGTCCAAATCAATTTACAAATTAATCAGTGCTTCGACCAATTATCTACAAATAAACTGCACGCCTCCGAACAAGACCGACTCAGAGGTGTATTCCTTTCATGAATTACCGGATCCTTTACGAGACAATTTCACGCTTAAAATTGAGATTTGACCTTTTGAAAAACTGTCTGGTTGCTGAGACAATTATGGAAATTTGCATTTTCATCGGATGATATTTCACTCATCTCTGCGCAATGAAAGCGAGCAGATAGAGAGTTCTCACTGTCCAGCTGGAACCAGTTTATGCCACGGGTCATTTCTCATTAACTTTCTCTCTCTGTCCTGGCCGGTGGCACCTCAGTCTTGGGGCATTAGTTATGCTGGTCCTCTTACAACAAAGCTGTGGTGAACGCTAGTCTACTGCAGAGCTCGCGTATACATTATCGCTGCCATCTTGTTGGGGAATAAGCTTTTGGCACCAACTCTCTTGGAGGAGTCAAATACATTAGGAGAAATGAGCTCACTATCACTAAGAATCACTGGTGCAGTACACCATAGATACAGGCTCGATATTCAGTTTTATTTATTTATGTATTTTGTCAGGGCAATGTCTGCCGTAGATGACTACGCATTAATCTTGATATGTTCAGAAGGAAACATTCACTGCATCATATGTTAAAATTGTGCAATTAAAATGTGTTCTTGTGTCCTGGAGCAGGCTGTTTAAGCTCTGACTCATATTGATATTTTTTTTGCCTCCAGTGGCGGAAAAGCAGGATAAGAAAAGAAACCATAGAAACGGATTCATGTGTAAAATCTAATGACTGTTATAAGCCGTGTATTCAGTGTAGTTCTAACTGTTAGGTAGCAGACGACTATATTTCACTTCTCAGTATTAGGAATTAGGCATTATGCTTTTAAAAGAAGTCAACATCCTAATGCATTTTTCTTATTAAGGGCAGGAGTTTGACCAGATAACATAGGTCTGAATTGCAATTTATGATCGCTGTTTAATTGAAGCTCAAATCAGTTTCTTAAACAAAATTGTTTGTGTTCTTCCTGTTCGGATAAGGGGTAAAAATGATTTCAAAAACTGTTACTGAAGGCTACTGGCTGACTCATTCTGTGAAGACACTCATCCTGTTTCATTGTGTGGATGGAGTGTAGACAGTGATGACAGCCCCAGAATGTGATTTATAATAGGCCGGCGTGTTGGCTGTGTCATCACTCGCCACCGCCCTCTACAGGTTGTTCAGGTGCCTGCAATCTGCTTGCACAAGCTGCATGTGAAGCATATTCAGAGTCATGATCGTTTACGCTCAACTTCCCGACCGTGGCATAAACCGGAAAAGTGGTGCGACATCACGTTTCAGAGGAGAGAAAGTGGCAGTCTCTGCCATGCCAGATGTATAGTGGACGGTATAGCAAAACGCTGGTGAATGATTGCACATTCAAGATTGAGGGGAAAAAAAACAAAAATACAAATAAAAAGATAATACATTTCGCATACAGTAATTGTGCCCTAACCCAGGATTGCTGGGTTGCTCATCCGGTAAAGGCCCCGTTCCAGTATGTGACATCGGATGAAGAATGTGGCCAGTGGCCTAACTGGGATGGCTCAGAACTGGCCAGAGCGTTTGCCTGGACGTGGATGGGGTGACCACGTCTCACCAACAGTTGTGATAGGTTGGGTTCCTGCAGTCTACCCACACGAGCGTACCGCTCCAGTGCACTGCCTACATTAGCTCAACCGCTGATCTGTGGCCAGAAAACAAGAGGCAGCACAGCGCAGCGTGTTTAGGGTGAGGCGTGTCCTCGACAGCGCAAACCGAACAGAGAGGCCCGGAAACAACACTGCACCAGGCTTAGGAACACGACTGGGTATTCTGAATTGGAAGTAAAAGGAAAAACTTGGGTAAACATGGTTTTTCATCAACAAACCGGTGTGGCACTGGGGATTTCGCAGGAGGGGTTTGGAATCATTGGCAATGTTTTACAACTGCGTTCTTAGTAAATAAATACTTTCTCCCTGTACACACAGACAGTCACTACAATTATTGGCTTCCTTTTCCAAAATGATCTGTATCTGAACTGAACCTAATTACACATGGATATAAGTTCAATAAAATTTTAACTGTAAGGTTTTCTGCTGCCAGTTTTGTCTACCACTGTACACAGAAAAGTGAGGGAGATTTGCATAGAAAATCAAAACAAGAGGTTGTTTTTGGTGCAGCATTAAACTTCCACTTCGACAGAGTTTTATATATTGTGTGTACCCACACACACACACACACACACACACACACAAATGTACAGCAAGATTATCGGATTTGTGTTCAGCAGCAAAAGTGTTTAAAGCTCTCATCTACAGTTAATCATGTTAGCTTGTTAGATTCCTGTTACAAGGTGCATGAATTTGAAAACAATAATTGGATATTTAATAACAAGCGCAACACGAGAAGGTGACCTGTCCATAATAACTCCATCTATTCCATGTGGATCAAATAATTAACATTTAAACACTATTCAATATGCATGGGAACCATAATGATTACACTTCATGTATCGCCAAGTTCTCTGTAAGACTGTGGTTTCAGAACTGCAGGGGATAACTCATTTTTCCCCCAATGTAGTTCAATACATTTTAGCAAAGCATTGGACCCAGTAACCAGCTTAACTGGTTCCAGTCCCCCTCGCTGTAGATCTTCAGGGGAGAAAATAAGGGGGCATAAATCTCTGTGGTGATGGCACAGATTAGAGATGTCTGTTCAGGTCACAGAAGTAATAGAAACATGATGGTTAACTTACCTATAGTTTGTTACTTTAGGGTTAACTAGATCAATAGAAATCCTATTTGAGTCTTGAAATACTTCTCGCAAACAGATTTGCTTGCCTTTTATATGCAGACGGTGCAATGAAAACACAGCCATTGACAATGTACTTTCACAAACTGTACTCATAACTGCGGTTGTATCAGTTTTACGGGTCGTTGCATCAATCGTCTTCAAAAAAGATTTTTGTTGGTTTTACAAGTTGGTCCTGCAGGTTAGTTTGAATTCATATGCATTTATGTGAGTTTTAGTGGTGGATCACACACAGTTTAGAAGAAGCTATGTAGATAATTGCATAGTAACCATTTTGTGTAGTTCACCTAGGCTCACTGCAGTTGCAGATAAAGATCAGTGTGTGTTTACCATCCAGGGACAGCAGAACTTGGCTTGATCGGGCCAGAAAGTACTGACATGCTTGCCATAAAATGATTACCTGATCTGGAAAGAAAACTCACTTTTCATGCAATCCATTGCAATTCCAGTGAAGCTGAAGTTGCTGATTGATTTAGTTGAAATTGCCTGCATTTTGTCGGTGTGTTCTTAGACGTTTAATTTGCAGCAGACTAAGTGAAAGGATGCGGCTGTCTCAGACACAGGTGTAAGAAGGAGGGGTCTGGATCCTACTCAGCCAGCCTAGTACCCTGTACCCCTTCCCCCACTCCCCCCTTCTCTCTCCTGCTGGGATCCCCTGGAACTGCAGGCCTTTAGAGGACTGCGGAATGCCCAGCATCAGTCTTTATGTTCTGTAAGTATGGAGGACAGTGGAACAGCACCTGTCTGAACTTTCAGTCTGAACCTCATACAATGGCAATACTTCTAAAGAGGGTTTCAAAAAAACACTTTTACTTGCATATACAGCAGGGTCCAAAAGTCTGAGACCAGTGCTTCTATTTTGCATTCTTTCCTAATTTAATAGACACATTACAAATTACATTATCAGCATAATAATTTAAGTGAAAAGTTTAATCTTTGAAAAATGTACATGAATTTCAGAATTTTAGTATTTGGTATGTCCTCTTTGCTTTATTGGCAGCATGCACTCAAGCTGGCATGGACCACAAATGGCATCTTGTAATGTTACTGAATGCTTGGCTTTTGTCAAGTGTTGCAATAAATATTCAATGGGGTTGAGGTCAGGCGATTGTGGATTGTGTAGCAGTCCTTTCTCTTCTTTGGTCTTCAAGCTTTGAAGTAACTATAATTTGTTTTACATTTTTCAAAATCCTAAAACTTACTGTTCATTTTTATGATTACATCGAAAAAAAGAAAGTTTAGTATGGTCTCAGACTTTTGTGCCCCACTGTACATTCTGGTCTTCAAGAGGTATTCTTCGTTCTCCTCAGCTGGTAGACAACAAAATTGGCTCATTGGCTCACAGTAAGAAGTCCAGTGCTCATTCAACTCTGACAGAGTACAGTACATATTAACCATCAGGAACCATGCGGTATATTATACTCAGAGTTGGCACTGAACATTTTACTGAGCTATACAAGCCTATATACAGTAATGGCCCCATTACTCCTCAACCCATCACTCCTCACCTCTGCAAACTTAAATGTCTGACTGCCGATGACATCATATATAGTAGCCTGTCGATCGCGTGCGCAGTTCCACTACGACAGTATGCATCACCCTGGCCTGAATGACGGCATTCGCTTTCCCAGACTGCAGTACCTTTCACTGGTAACAGCTTGGCGGGCCACATGCCACTCCGTACATTTCGTGATTCACCGGCTCTACCGTAGACGCGTGGAGAAGGGTCGCTCTCTGTCTTACTCCTAAACGCCCTGCAGTGAGGAGCGGCGGCTGGAGAAATATCAGCCCATTTCAGCGGGCGGAGCGAGATTCTGCTCAACAAAATGGATGGGAGAGCAGCCCGGCTCCATTCCCTCCCACGCGCCACCTTCTGTGCTCTTACACTGCTTTGGACAGCCAGGATCTAAATCAAAGTCAAATTAGCGCACCGCTTGACTTAAAGTGCAGCACTGCTGCGTCTTCTCTCGAAAAACCCCCAATGCCAGAGCCAGGCAGCCAAGTGTGAGTTACAGTACGTGGAAAATGGCTCATTAAGCGTGTCGGGATCCAGAGATTTAATAAACCCAACATGTTTTCAGAGCCTCCTTTTCTGAACTGCAGACTCTGGACTTGTAAGCCCCTCCACTAGGAAAACTGCATCCTAGGGCATGACGGTTGCCCTAGCAAAAAAAAAAATATATAACCTTAATTCTGTGAAGCAATTTCTCCTGCAAGGGAAACACCCCTTACAGATAACTCCAGCCTGACCCCGGGGATTCTTTAACCCGCAGAAACATTCATTTCCTTTGACAAACAGCACATACATTAGGTGAGCGTGTTCCCTCTAGATGATGGAGCTCTGTAAAAGGCTGAAAATTACCAACTTTTTCTCCTGCCCTTGGATCGATACATCATTCAGTCAGATTGTTTCCCAGCCCTTAAGCCGTCTGTGACTAATTATACCGTCTCCATTTTGGTGGAGTAAGGATTCCCAGCCATATTTCTTAACCCTTGTAGAGCTCGGTAGGAATTCTCAAATACGTCCGTTTCTGTAAACAGTAAGACTCCCAGTTAAATCAATATGAATGTGACTGATAATGTAGTAGCTTTCTGCGATTGACACATGCTTCAGCTATTTTCTCTTCTTCTCCTTGTTACATTATAATTCTATTCATGCAAACACCCCATAGGCAAAGAACATTTGAATAGGTCCAGTTTGTTACATATTTAAAAACAAAGATATGCCAGGTATGCTTCTTTACTCCTGGGAATACTTAAAACTCCACACTGAACAGATTGTTAAAAAATTATGCAGAAAATTAATTACCTCTGCTTTTAGTCTGAAAAGCATAATGGAAGTTATTTTTGTCTATCACCGGTATCTTTTAATACTTTGAAAATGATAGTGTGTTTCTTTCCTACAAAGAGACAGATATAAAAGTCATTGCCCTGCTGAAATTTGCATTCAAATGTCACAGTTGAAATGGACTTCTATTCAGGAGGAGGAAATGGAGGATCTTAAATGTCATGCAAAATGTCCGCCCCCAGGTCGTTCTGCTTGAAGAACTGGGGTCTGCTTGGCTGGACAATGGGCTCATGTTCTGTGGACTAACATTGCGCTCATAGCTCTGCCTCTCCCCTTTGTCTTCTGTGTTTATTCTCAGTAATATTCCCAATGAATCATGGGTCACCAGCGTGTCTTACACACAGCCTTCTCTGACTGTATTCCTTTGTGTTGCTGGTCCCCTTACTGGGTACATGATGGAGATGTTTGTGTTCTTTGCAGCAGTGACTCACCCGACAACAAAACTTGCAACCTCTCTAATAATGAGAATCGATTGGGTGTATTTACTGTAACACCATTCATCGTGTCTGAGGGTCTAAAAGAGCTTTGCAGAGAGGGTGAGGAACTAAAATTGTCCAGTACCAATGCATAGCACCCATAGCAGTGATTAAAAGGCCAAACACACGGGATGAGGTTAATCTGGGGAATGGATAAATGGTCAGAATTGGGAGAATTTGGCCAGGACTTTGGGGCATGCCTTCCACTACAGCATCTCCAGTAGCACAGAGTACTGGGGAAATGGATTCCTACTGGCAGACAGAACTCTGCCAACAAGTCAAGATATTAGACCAGGGGCCACAAACCTTATCAGAAAAAGGCCAGTGTTGGTGCCGGTTTGTGTTTTAGACCAGAGCTACAACTCGCGATTCAAATAATGAACTAATCATGGTCTTCAATCAAGATCTTGATAAGTAGAATCAGGGGTCTAAGTGCAGGGCACACAAAAACATCAAACCACACTGGCCTGTCGAGGACCCGGCCCTAGGCCCCCCTGATGAGAGATTGACAGGGATGGGTTAGGAAGGAATGCATTGTTAACCCCTCGCACACGCCATTGAGGTGGTAGCAAGAACACCCGTAAGAGGAAAAATATGCGGTTCAGAGATAATGAGCAGCCCTACTTGTCAGCGGAGGAGTCTGAAGTCAGGGGACTTAGATTTAGAGTACTAAGGAGCAAGGTTAAAGTTCTGACTGAGGCCATGCACAGAATGAGTTCCAGCATAACCTTGGAGGAGATTCAACATGCTGAGCGAGCAGTCAGGGAATACCCCAACCCTACAGGGGAGGAGCACAATGCCTGGCTAAAGAAAAAAGATAAGGAAAACAGAAGGGATGTCAATACCGAAAGAATATTAAGGGCCTCCCTGATTATAATCTGATAATGTATTGGATAGATTCAAAGGACTGACTGTAGAGGAGTTTGGGGATGATTTACACTCAGCTATTGGCTGGATGTCCTTTGTAGATCCCTTAAGGCGCCGCGGAGAGGGGCACCTGAAGAGTGTGTCGAGATGGTGGAGGGCACTAACTTCTGGCTTGTATGAAGTCAAAGTTTGGAGAGAGTCCAAGGAGAGATTATGACAGGGAGACAAATACCAGTGATGAATAGGTTCATTGAAAAATTACATAAGAGCTAGTGTTTTTCCACTCGTATATTGAGATGGTGGAAACTCCCAACCGGAGGGGCACATGAGATAAAGTATTGGGGAAATTTCCTTTGAGGTATGAGAAAATGACAGTGAGACAAACAGAAGTAATGAATATGGTCATTAAAAAAGTTGCATAAGAGATAAATGTCTTCCTACTCGGTATATTGGGGACATTTCTTATCAAAAAAAGGTACACTTTTATACGAGCTAAGGATATATAAGGAGTGAGCTTTAAGACGTTAAAAAGCAGAGAAAAAATAAGAAGAAAGAAGGAGAGAAGAAAAAACCCTCTTAGAATTTCGCTGTTGAAGATATCTAAGGGCTGTTGAAGAGAGAGCAACGCAAGACAGCTGTAGTCAAGCTGGAGTGGCGCGCTCCCTCTGCGCGCCACTCCAGGATATGGATATGGAGAACGGAGTGACGTACGCGGTGCGGACTTAGCCCAAGAGTTGTGGCAACAGGACTGATGTCGAAAGAGCAACGCAGAACAACTATAATCAAGCTTGAGTGGTAATTATAATCTATATTACTTGTAGAAGTAGGAAAAGTAATACATAAAAGTAATACATTATAAGTTTCTTTTTATTTTTATGTCTTTTATTTCTCATTAAGGTACTCTATAAAGTAGAAAAATGTAGAGAAGTTTTTAGAGTTTAGATCAACATAATATTCCAGGAATAGTTTCTTTTAAACGTCAGGAAGGGGGAGCTATAGGATAAGGCTAAGGCCAAAGATGATGGGTATTTGAGGGGTGTACCTTGAATTTTAACATCATGGTGGAAAGGTAAATTAGAAAGAGCTAAATATAGAGCTATATGTAACTTGCATATGATCAGCAAACTGAAAGATGATATATATCCTGTAATCTGTATAACTCTATTCTTTTGATTGATTATAATAAAGTATATCTTACTATAATCATATGTGATAAATACACATATAGGAATACATTGAATACAGGACATCGTATACCAGATTTGCATCACACCCTTCACGAGACTGGGCTGGAAGTTCAGTAGAACTTACCAGGGCTCCAGAACGTTCGGAGTACTTGAGTTCGTCCCCGAGACACCTCATGGTGAGGTACTGCTCGTGGGAACGTGAGGTCTGAGCTCGGCAAGGGGTCCGTGGCTAACGACAGGCCCTTTTCAGACAATACTGGGGACCCCTGGTATAATGTTAGACTGCTGCTAGCTCCCAACAGTGTTCCTTACTATTTTTAAGATAGTACGCAATAAATGTGTTCGGTAACGCACAGGCATACAGTAACATTCAATGTATGCCAGAATCTTCTAGTGTTCCTTTGAACTGGGCACAAAACACTAAAAGGTACAATAGGTAATTTCAGACTTCTAACGGTCAAGAGAAGAGCAGCAACAAACACACTCAAACGACACCACTGTTTATCCCACCCCTTCTCTGAACGTGCTGATGTTGAAATGCCATTGGCTGTTGCAATTAGAACCAATTTTCAACCAATGAGCTTGAATTATTGTAAAGCTATATAATGTTTTGGTAGAGTGCCGGCCAGTCACAGCATATTTTGAAACTAGAATTTAAGGACTATAAATACAGTCAATATGCCAGTGAGCCTTTTTCAATGATAGGAAGGGATTTACAATGGTCTTGTAACAATGTTTTAACACAAAATCTTACCTATTGTTCCTTTAAGATAACCTGTCAGGTTTCATGAACTTCACAGGCGTTTTACTGTACATGAGCTGGCGTGTCAAAGCTCTGGTCAGGGAACCAGGTCCAAATGCAGAGGCCTCTCAACACAGCCTGCAGAAACCCCTCAGTGTGGTCAGCTGGTCTCTATGTCAGATAGCCTTGATGTTGAATGCTTTATAGCATTTGAGTCCAAGCCAAATGATAGTGCAGCACTTCAGCGTTCAAAAAAAAAAAGAAAGAAAAGGAAATCTACATTTAGTCATTTTCTCTGACAAGGTCGTGTTGACTTAGAGTGGGGACACCACGATGGATGTAGATGATGGAAGCTTTGTGGTAATAACCTGAAAGTGTGCTCTTGAGGAGGATGTCTTTTTGGGCCGGTTAAAGTAGTTTCCCTCAACAATCCCTCACAGGAGCCTGCAGCTCGTAGCCTGAAAATGAAATGCCTCAAGGCATCTTATTTGTGTGTCTATCGATGATGCTGTAAAACACCATCCATAGCAAGCAGAATCTCATGGGCAATAAATAGAATATGTGCTGCCACATCGTGGTTTAAGGACCAGAGTTTATAACGAGAACATCGACAAGATACAATCACAAGTATGGCAGTGCTGTATGCTTCAGCAAAGCACTTGACCTGAATCATCAGATAACGTGCATAAAAAAATATATTTACATACTGTACACTTAGTTTGTTTGTGTCAGCATGTTGATTCAGTTTATCACAAACCCCGCTGCCTATTTCACCATCTGCTGGACATCTCCACGTAGGGGCCCGGGGCTTCTGCCAATATTACTTTACAGATCAGACCATCTATTCACCATCACAAGGTGTAGATCACATGAAACGGTAATTTAATCTCACAGTTTGGGTGGTGCTGACAGCTTGTTCGACCTTCAGTTGAAGATTTAGTGTCATCTAAATCTTCAAATGCCAGTCCGGTAAGAGCGCAACATTTCACTTATGTCTAGATCTCAATCAATTCATTATGGAATAAAAAAAAGGGCAAAACTATAATATCCAATTTGAAACTGATTAAAGATTAAATAAAATGTATGCAAATACAGTCATAGTACAGCATATGATCAGAAGAAAATTGATTGCCTTCTGGTTATTTGTGACCATCTGGTGCAATTCCTTGCAGTTAAGGGTGGTAAAAAACATAATTTGCATTAATATCAGAATGTACAAGTCTAGTGATTATAAAACTACAGAAAGAGTCAACATGGCTTCTGCATGTAGAGCTCAAGTGTTAACCATGCCCACACCTGCTTAGCTTCAGCCATTCAGAAGAACCAGGGGGGCATGGTGCTATGGCTGCTGGGGATTGGATGCAGTAGCCCAACAAAGCTTAAAAGGATTATTGTCTTTCCAGAAAAGGAGGGAGAATAGACTTCAGCAGAACAGTGTTTTTCACTACAAGGTTTTTACAGGGATAGGCAACACCATTGTGACAGTTCTGCATAGACTTGGTAATACATTTCATTACACAGACTTCAGCATGTCAGTTCAAAGTTGTACTTATCAAACATGCATGCATGAGTAAGACTAAAAGCTACAGCACTGCTAAGCTGATAATGACTACTAAAAAAGAGACTTTAATGTGAATTTTACTTTTCCACAAAATGTAATATTCTATCACAAGCAGCGCATACAGTCAGCTCTACATGTCTTGAAACAAAAATTGTTCTTTGATTATTTTTTTATATATTTAATTTCACTGTGTAGAAATTGCTGCAATAAGCACTTTTCATAGTAGCATTTCAGGGCACCATTATGTTTGGGACAAATGGCTCAACAGGTGTTTCAGATTAGTCAGGTGCATTCAATTGCTTCCTTAGTGCAGACACTGGAGAGCTTTCAGTATCTAGTCACGATTCTAGGCTTTTGATTTCTTATTGGCATGTCAACATGAGAACCAGAACTGTGCAAATTAAAGTCAAGGAAGCCAATATGAGGCTGAGAAAAAAATAAAAATAAAAAAAAAGCCATACAGCCAAACCGTATGGCTTACCAAAATCAACAGTTTGAAACATTAAGAAGAAAGAGAGAACAGGTAAACTCAGTAATCTCAAAGCACCCGGTAAGCTAAGGGAGACCTCCATGGTTGATTCAATTCAGTTCAGTTTCATTTGTATAGCTCTTCTTACAGACTGCCACAGACATGTTTTACATAGTAACAGAAGCAGAGTAGCAGAAGAGCAAACACCAGACCACAAGAATGTGCAGTAAAAAAAAACTGTAGTGAATAAAAAAAACTCTCGAACAGTGGGGAGACCAAACCCCCCAATGGGAAGAAATCTCAGGAGAAACCTGGCTATACAGGGGGCAGCTCATCCCCTGCTGGTCGGCAAGGTGTAACGGCAGATGGATATAACAGAAATGTATTCAGAAATCCATTATTCAAATGGTTTGGACAGCTTACAGTTAGGTAATATATGAACTGGAAAAGTAGAATATCCAAATGAGAGGGAAAATAGTTTGAAAAATAGTAAGCGGTTAAGAACTTAAGAATTCTCACCATAATGAAGAAAAAAACCAACAGATGAGAAACACTCTTCAGGAGGCAGGTGCGGATGTGTCGGTCACTACTGTCCCACAGATGACTTTCACAAACAGATCTACAGAAGCTACACTGGAATTTAAAACTGCAAAACCACAATGACCAGGTTACAGCTTGCCAAGTAGTACATAAGAGCCTGGAGAGTTCTAGAAAAAGGTCTTGTGGACAGATGAAACCAAGATTCACTTATATCGGAGCGATGGCAAGAGCAATGTCTGGAGGCTAAAGGGAACTACCCAAGATCCAGAGCACCCCCCTCATCTCTGAATCACGGTGTTGGGGCTTGTATGGTAGCCAGACACTGGCTCACTTGATTTCATTGATGATGTGATTGCTCATAGCAGCATGGGTCAAAGAGTTCAAGCAGTCGTTGCATGAAAAGAATGTGATAAAGTACTGAACACGACTACTGTCATTTACATAACATTAATATGTCCCAGACATTATGGTGCCCTGAAATGTGGGGTGGGAGAGGAGGGGCTTATGTATTAAAAGTGCTGTCATTTCTACACTGTGAAACCAAAGTGTGAATTGTTTTCCCACATGTAAATTGTTTGATTACAAATATAAAATCGCGGAGTACAGAGCCAAATTAAGAAAGAATATGTCTTTGTCCCCAGACACATGGAACTCACTGTATGTGTGGTTCAGCTACAAAGAGAACGGTTGTGCATATGGCTGAGCATGTGTGAACACTTTTGGGTTATTTATTATTCAATAAAAGCCCCAGATGAGACCATTATAATGAAATGTTCATGAGCATGGTTTAAATTCCAGATGGGACCCTACTATTGCTCCTGTGGGCACAGTACTTTTTTACGAAGTGAAGACAGCTAATGAGTTACAGTGTTTAAGTCAAGACGGGGGTGTCTTCTAAGAAAATGATAATTCTCCTGTCAAGTGTTCTATCACAGCTCCGAACTACCTTGGTTCCCTCGCCTCCATAATCTTCCCTGCTTTCTGCTCCTGCTGAGAAGCATTTTGAGCTAGATGAAGAGTGAACTCGGCCTGAATTACCCCGAAACACTTAGTTGAGTAGTTCTGTTTAAATTTCCAGAACAGCGTGTCACAGGAATCTTTCTACATGCTGTGTTTTTGGTGCTCACCTCACGCTACCTTTTTGAAAACTCTCGCTACTGTCAGTCCAGACAGCTAAAAGGAATAAGATTGGGTTCATAAGTAAAACTCATGAATGTCGGAATCCCAATTTTTAAATCAAGTGAGCAGTCAGGTGCTGCTTAGATTAGGGATGGGAATCAATTTATGCACTTAACTTGTAACTAATGGAAGCTGTTGTTCCTATACTGTATACTGTATTACATTACTTAGCGTGTTAGGTTTAGTGAGTTCAAAAATCGATCAAAATTAAAAAAGAAAATGTAATCAAAAGCTTTACGACCTAAATGAAACGCCTGCTTAAATTAGTTTCGCTATGTTAAGGATAAAGCTGATTTGTATCAGACTTAATTGGGGCCGACTTGCTGGAGTGCATTGCTCTATAAAGTGGGGGGTAAAACCCACCTCCTTCTTTCGCTCTTCCTCAGACCCCGGTATGACCCCATTTTCCCCCCGATCTGGTCTACCAAGCTCAAGCATGCAGAGATATTGAAGTGACATCCACACCGCAGTTCATTGACGAGTCCAAGGGCATGGTGTGAGTTATGGATTAGGGTTGTCTGGCGACAGCTGGGTAGCTCCATGACACCACAAAGCCAGCCCACAGGGATGAATAAAGCTTCCACTTCCATTCGATTCCCAGGTTTCTTCTTGAAAAAGGCAAATATCCAAAAGCGCTTAAATATCCAGCGGCATTTAATCAAATGGATCAAATCAAAGGACGTCAACCCGATGCAAGTCATCCTTGACGAGGCTACAGCAAGCTCTGTGTGTACCTATAGAAGTCATTGTAGTTTTGATGTTCCATGATATTACTTGTACAATTTCAATTTATTTATCTTGCATCATCTCTTATTATGGCAAAGCAGTCATAGACATGTGTGAATGATCTCCATTTCTGCTTTGGATTTTAGGTGAGAAATAGAACTGAAGATTCGGGCTTTGATTCAAAGTTCATACATTTCAAAGTACATTTGATATTGAAATTTTCCACTCAAACTGTAGTATTCTAAAAAACTGAAAACAACCTGCAATCCTGGAATCCTTTACAACAATCTCCTTAAAGGAGGTATGTGTCTGTCTGTCTGTGTGTGTGCATGTGCATGCGGGTGAGTATTCATTTTATGCATTTATTCTCTACTCTAAACTAACAACCCTACTTCACCTACCCAACTACATTAGCCCCCATTCTATACATTTAAAAGTCTCACAAAACTGCAACCCCCCCCCCCCCCCCAACATTACAGTATCTCACCTACCCGCGGTACTGCTGTGAAGATTAATACTGTTTGTCCTAGTGTATGTTAATGAGAAAGTTGCGGGGATCTGATTGTCAATAGCGTGAAATACAGCCCTGGTCCCTAAATGCTGAAGCGCTCAATAACCTATTAAAGTTGAATCACAGATAACCTGGCGCCTATCAGGAAAGCAATCTGAAATTTGCACTGACATTGATCCTGCAGGTAAAAGACCTGATGGCTCCTTTTAACACTTTGGCTGTCCAGACTATGGGTTCTAAAGGGTGCGCGCAAACAAAACCATCTCATAAACCCAAACAGCCGTTTGTAAACCATGTCACTGCCAGGTTAACGGCATGCAAAAATGCTCGGACCAAAAAAAAGCTAAAGCTCATCACTAATGTTCCTCGCTATATATATTTGGAATGACATGCTCACGGAGGATGGTAGTTCATTCAGACGGAAATTTTATATCTATGCCTCTGCTTCTCATAAAGATGTGACATACACACACACACACACACACACACACACACACACACACACACACACACACACACCTTTAAGAGAAGCCAAGGCAAAGATATGATAAAAAAAAATGCAATTACTCCTCTGCTTGTCCACTGCAGGCAACTGATGCTTACAAATGTTCATGAGGCAGTTTCTGAATTCTCAACTCCATGCTGCACGAAAATAGTGTCTCTGCAACTTTGAAAATCCAATGTACTATCGATGCTAATGTGATCCCTGCACCGCTGATCAGAGGAGTTGAAGGAAAATGCCCCATTTGGGTTCTGTTTATACGCTTTAAATCACAATGCAAATTAAAAATGGACACCCCACCCACCCCAACCAGGAAAGTAATAGCTTTTCTTTTCATTGCCCAGGAGAAGAGGAAAATACAAATGATAGATGTTTTCAGAATTTGTGATTTCATCCATTTCATTTCAAACGGCCAGGAACGCACAATCATTTAGAATAAATGAGGTATGGCACCTTGATCTTGTGTAATGACTGTCCTTGACATCCCCACTGCACAGACCTGAAGGATAATACTTTTCTTTTTTTTCTGAGCAGCGATTGGAAGGTCTGTACATCTTTTCTTCCTCTACCATGACCTTCTCATACACATTTATTTATTTATTTATTTATTTATTTATTTATTTGACTAATAGCAAGTTAGAACTGAAAAGAATATTAGAGCTGCAGCAGTCGGGTCAGGAGCTTCAGGTAATGCTCACATCAACAGTCAGAATAGGGAAAAATGTGATCTAAGTGACTTTGACCGTGGAATGATTGTTGTTGGCAGACAGGGTGGTTTGAATATCTCAGAAACTGCTGATCTCCTGGGATTTTCACACACCTTTAGTCTCTATAGTTTGCAAAGAATGCTGCAAAAAAAAAAAAAAGAACAAATCCAGTCAGACAGAAATGCCTTGTTAATGAGAGACGTCAGAGGAGAATGGCCGGACTGGTCAAAGCTGACAGGAAGGTGACAGTAAAACAAATAACCACACATTACAACTGTAGTATGCTGAAGAACACACAACGAATCAGTGAGTGTATTTCTTCATCCAGATCAGAGATGTTCAAGGAGGAAACCAATGAGGAATAACAAATAAGTATAAACTTGGTACTTTAAATGAAAGCGTAGCCATATTTAAACGTTATTAACATTTGAGGTAAGATTAAGATAGTGGAATTTCATGGTGAAAATTTCACAGCTGCCTCATTTCCCAGAGAAGGCCTGGAGGAGATGTATAATATGTTGTTTGGCTAAACTGTTTGTGTTACTTGTGGGGTATAATTGAAGGTTACCTGCAATTTGTAACTGTAGGCCAGCAGAGCACAGCTGACTTGGCCAGTTTGCTAATCAAGCGTTCTAGCTTGCTAAAAGGAGCAGAACTGCAAAACAGTCACACTATTTATCACCACACATTTGCCAATGTTTTTGATTGATTGATTTTATTTTTTCAACCTTGAAGTTACTGTGAATTGCAAGTAAAGACCTGGAGGCAATTGAAGCTTGAACCAAACAGCAACACATGACACACAGACTTTTATGCTTTGTGTTCTTTTTAAATGTATACATTTCAAACACACTTCAATCTACCACACTGATCTTCCGGCCAGAACACAGCACATTTGTATTGAAATTGAGACGAGATAAAAGGTGCCATTTACAGTCAAATGTCAAACGAACTGCCATCGCTAAGTGTAAAGATGAAAGCTCAAACATGTCGTAGGAGTTGTGGCGGTAGTTCAGGCTGTGGAATTCGATGCCTTCTATCGCATTCAACATCAACATTCAACTTCTTCATTCGGCATCAGAGCCATGGGGGTGGGAGGCTAGCTTCATTATGCACAGCAGTCTAATGGCGGTGTACGCAGGCTATGTACTATAAAGCTTCGCTTAATGAAAAGCGAAAAATCTTTCTTCTTCCACCGCCCACTGGTTTAGAAGGTACTACTAATTTGCCTCAGCGTGAGCGGGGAAACTCTGAACAATGTAATGTGCCACTTGTGGACCAGCCTTGCGCTGGATCAGCAGGATCGGGGCTAAATTGTACCCGTTCCCAGGTTCACAAGGCCTTTATCACTTCCAGGTATGATTGATATACTGGCAGTCACAATCAGCTAGTTCCCAGTTGGACTCTACAATGACTGTTCTGACAGAGAGGCTGCAAAACAAAGACGAAACTTTCGGTTTAGCAGCATTCAATTGCTGCGAGGAAAATGAGGCAATTTAGTAGCTGTGCCTATGGACAATTTATTGAAAAGTAATTATGTGAAAAATGCATTTTAAGAAAAGTGGCAATAACAATGCAAAGTAATGCAGGACAAGAATAGCGTTACATTTGACCCCATAAGCCTTAAGACGGCAAAAAACTTTTTAATCTCGATACTCATGGCTTATTTTGCTGTATGTTTTCCAATATCTTCTCATGCATTTAAGATAATTTTCATCTTCGGCATATGCAGGATATGTAAATAATTCTATACACACCCTGACATCTCAACTGGCCATGGAATATCTTCAGAATAAAGTAAGTGGAAAAATATGCTGTGAAACACAAATCAGAAATGCACGTAGCAGCAAATCTGTAAGGGTGCTCAAAGGACTATCACCTTTAAGCACTCCTCTTTTCAAACACTTCTAAAGTGGGCTTGGGTAGAGAGTTGGAACAGTAAGCAAAACATGTATATGGATGTTGAATGAATAAAATATTATCGGACCAACACGGTGGAATGAGAAGCTCATAATTATCATTTTATTGTGACAGAGAGAGTTAGGAGATGGAGACACAGAGGTGCCGATGAGGAAAGAAAGGGAGGGGCACAGCTGTTCGCTGGCTTTTAATCTGGACAGGGAATAGAATAATCATCCATCAGGGAGGCCGCCAATGAAATATATACAGAAAGGCTGAGTGATTAATGTGAAAAACTAGGCCTTGGGTTGAATGCTTGACACCATGCTAGTGGAGAAATATACTTTTATTTGTTAAATTATTTGTTTACATTTACTTATTCACGTGTACTTACATGTACGTATTTCCACATGCAGTTGTCATTTGAATCCGAACTCTGGGCCCTGAGCTCCTTTGAGCCCATCAGAAGGTGAGCACTAATGGACACAGAAGAAGTAGAACCTACTAGCCGGGCACCTAAACAAGTTGGAGGCGAACAGCCGCTGAAGTAAATTGGCAAATTCTGAAAAAAAAAAAAAACTCCCGCTGTTTGCCAGCTTGCGATATCTATGGGGCGAACATGCAATTACCCTCAATTTCCATCCCGCGGTTAGACGCGTGTGCTTAGCAGAGCTGCAAACGGAGGGAGCCATGGGACTCATCGAGTGAACACTCCATCCAGAAGGCTCTCATAATTACAATAAAGAGCTTTAAATGTTTTTTAACCACTCATAATATGCACGGCTTACCAGTGGCTTTAGTCGCGGTGATATTACCCCCCCAGTTTTTATGTCTCGTCTCTCTTTTCCGGATGGCACGGTGCAGTGACTCGGTTAACTTGTCATGCATTATTCAGCACGAAGAGGACCTGAATCACCATGCAGAGATCCAGTGTGGTGCCTCTCCTATACACACTAGCGTTGTAAGCAGATGCTCAGGTGGGGCTGAAGAGGGTCTTTATGACAATAATTACCAACCGGGAGAAGATAATTACGGAAAGTGAAGTGCTTTTGACACCTGCGCATATGCAATTTCACGACCTAAATTTAATGTCATCCAAATGCATTGTGGCAAGATTATTAAATGTTGTCTTTTTAATTATCATTCATAATACCTTGAAATTTGACCTTATGAAAAGTTATTTATATCCACCAACTTGTTAGCACAATCACAACAATGTTTTAGGAATTTTTACTTCTGATCCCGGTTCACATGCCTTGGCTTCATGCACTTGTTTCATGGTATAGGAGTGTATGTTTTAGCATGTATTTTTAGTACATTTAGTACAGTATGCAAGTAGCAGTTAAAACAATGTCAAAATTGTATGTGACCAAGTGATTTGAACGAAGTCCATTAGAAAAATATAAAATGTTTGCTGGTATCAATTAGAGCAGGGCAATCAAGAACAGTAAACTACAATTACATTAACCAGGTACATGTGCAAAAGATTTAAACATGATATTAATTACATTTTGTAAAACAATCAATGTGCAATAGACCTTGAACCTATTCAGAACAAAACAATGACATTTGCATTATTCAGAACAGTAATCAAGAAAGGCTCAAAATAATAAAAGATAAAAGGGAATAAAATATATAATTTTGGACATCACTTCTGCCACACAGCTATAAACTTGGCATCATTTATGAAGCCAAAGTTCATCTCAGCAAATATTTTGGTTTTGTCACGTAAGCTTTTTTCCTTTTCCCCAATGTTACATTGCAAACGGCCGAGGACGACAAAATATAATTTAATATAGGGTGGCATTTTATCAGCCTGAAAGGGAACAGGCTAACCTGGGGTTGGAAGCTGCTGCTGAAGACTATTAAACTACTGCAGCTGAGACAAGCAAGAGAACTAAATCACAGGGGGGCTTCACTCAACGAAAATGAGACCAGGCGGTATTCAGCATTAACCGTTTAAAAGAAAAGAAGCAATTATGCAATTACACAGAACCCCTCCCGCTTCATTTCAATTCAATGTGTACAGAAACCCCCCCGCCCAGTGTATTCACCCTGTATATAGCAGTCATCTCTTCTGTCTGGGAGCCATGGCATTGTGGCTACTACAGCACAGCAGGGCTTCTGACACCAGTGTGCCATATTTATACTGACGTGTTCAAGATGGCAAACATCAGCTAATGCTCAGCAACATATTAATTCATTTTACCCTTTGCCACGAATGTTAGCTAACGTACACTAACATATTCAAACTTTTTACTTTTCAGCACGAACGTTAGCTAATGTTTGGCAACATATTAAATCTTTTTACACTTCGGCACTAATGTTAGCTAACAGTTTGAATAAGTGTACGGAGAACAAAAATGGCTGCTAATCGGGAAAACGCGAGAACAAACATTGACAATCATTTGGCTGTTATAATACGTTTGGATGAATATAATATTAGTTCTTAGCTTTAAAAGTAAAAGTTAGGAACGAATCAGCTAGCTGGCATTGTTAGACCTAAGTCGAATCGATTTGTATTAAAAAGGCATTGGTGATGTACTAAATGGAATCGTCATTTAAAATTGTTCAACATTAAGTGTTTGCTGCGAACTAAATTCGCCTGAAACATTCGCCGTCTTGAACTCACGTCTGGTATGAGCTCTGTTCGGGAAGGTCAGCTGGCTAATGTGCAGGAGAATATTAAACGTGTGTAATTCTTCACCAGTGTGGTTTCAGGACTCACAGCATGATTTAGACGTCCCCTGTGTGACCCACTCCAGTACAGCGGGAATGTCACTGCGGAACACTTCATCAAGCAACCGCCATTCCCGCGTAGCGACAGACCTACCCTTTCACTCACTCCCAGTGGCTCGAGTGGCTTCCCACATTTCACCAGGGCACTTTCATTTACTGCTGGATGTTGATAATCCCCCATCATAACCGCACACACACACACACACACACACACACACTTGGGTGGCCTCACATAATGTCAGCCATGGGCGTCTCTCTGCCTGACCTTGACAAGCACTCACAGCAGAAAGGACTTGAACTTGAATACCTTAATCTGCTTGGCTTCAAAGAGAAAATGTCACCCATGTCCTTTTTGAATGGATTCACTCAGAGATTTATAGATTATGACGTGCCATTTTTTTCTGAGGGAGCGTTTTTTCTTTTTTTGCCGTTGAGAAAATATGGTATAAGCCCTTGTCCTGGCATCCCTACAGGACAGTGTTGGGATTCAGACTGAAAGCTGTTTAAAAACTTCATATATCATCTGTGTGCCTGGTCATTCTTAAAATAATATACCTTCCATGCTGTTGAATTAAGAAGGGAGGGTTTTCATTACACATTACACGATTTACAACTGACTGGGTAGCTATAGTAGCTATGCTGTAGATGCCTTATTAGGTTACATTACAGACAAAACTAAATAGGAGTAAACCTATGCAGGCTCTTTAACATTGTTCTACAAGACTAAATGTACTAAACATAAGGTACTATTGCATTTCTGTGAAATGTATGCACCAGGGCACACATTGTAAATTGCCATCATTCTGATATCGACAGTACAGTTTGGTAGGCAGACCAATTTCATCAAGTGCGTGCAGATGTTAAAATTATTACACTTTAAATGCATCAATTCATGGAGTATACGCTTTGATTTTGCAGAAATGTAATATTCCTGACCGGGCTGTGTCTTGCAAGCGGGGTGCGCTCAATGCTAGCCGTAGGCATGACTCAGGGGGTGAGGGCGAGGTTGTGGCAGTAAATTGTGGCCCGTTCGTCCTCCATCTTGTGCCGAGTGCTCAAAACAAGCCTTCAGACATACTTGTTCAAGGCTTGACCCTGATGCAACAGGTCGAAGGATTTTTTAGAAGAAGCAGGAAAAAGCTGGTCTGACATGCCTCTGAGAATAATCAGAGAAGGGCATCAGAATTATTCTGAATGCGCCGTTCTTCCACTCTCAGGTGTCTTGTGGGTAATAAAGATTTCATGTATTCATTTTACTCGGGTAAAAATTGCCATCTACAACGACCTGACGTTTCGTTTCTTTTTTCCCTCTCCTTTTCTTTTAGCTAGCTGAGGGCTTTGTGATTTGAATGTTAAGTGCAATCGTACCAGAGGAACAAAGCTTAAGAATTGTTTTTCTTTATTATTACACCTAGATATTTACTTCTCAATAAAAGGGAATTTTTTTTTTTTTTTTTTTTTTTTTTTTTGATATATTATGACTGGTACTGTTGCCTGGTTGTACAGTCCACAAATATCACAATCAACACATTTTTAGGGAATGAGGGAATATAAATAACAAATGAACAGCTGCCAGGGAGATATCACCTTGTACTGCATGGACATACAGTGGTGTGAAAAACTGTTTGCCCCCTTCCTGATTTCTTTTTTTTTTTTTGCATGTTTGTCACACTTAAATGTTTCAGATCATCAAACAAATTTAAATATTAGTCAAAGACAACACAAGTAAACAGAAAATGCAGTTTTTAAATGAAGGTTTTTATTATTAAGGGAGAAAAAAATCCAAACCTACATAGCCCTGTGTGAAAAAGTGATTGCCCCCCCTGTTAAAACATAACTTAACTGTGGTTTATCAAACCTGAGTTCAATTTGTCTAGCCACACCCAGGCCTGATTACTGCCACAACTATTCTCAATTAAGAAATCACTTAAATAGGACCTGCCTGACAAAGTGAAGTAGACCAAATGATCCTCAAAAGCTAGACATCATGCCGAGATCTAAAGAAATTCAGGAACAAATGAGAAAGAAAGTAATTGAGATCTATCAGTCTGGAAAAGGTTATAAAGGCATTTCTAAAGCTTTGGGACTCCAGCGAACCACAGTGAGAGCCATTATCCACAAATGGCGAAAACATGGAACAGTGGTGAACCTTCCCAGGAGTGGCCGGCCGACCAAAATTACCCCAAGAGCGCAGTGACGACTCATCCAAGAGGTCACAAAAGACCCCACAACAACATCCAAAGAACTGCAGGCCTCACTTGCCTCAGTTAAGGTCAGTGTTCATGACTCCACCATAAGAAAGAGACTGGGCAAAAATGGCCTGCATGGCAGAGTTCCAAGACGAAAACCACTGCTGAGCAAAAAGAACATTAAGGCTCGTCTCAATTTTGCCAGAAAACATCTTGATGATCCCCAAGACTTTTGGGAAAATACTCTGTGGTCTGACGAGACAAAACTTGAACTTTTTGGAAGGTGTGTGTCCCATTACATCTGCCGTAAAAGTAACACCGCATTTCAGAAAAAGAACATCATACCAACAGTAAAATATGGTGGTGGTAGTGTGATGGTCTGAGGCTGTTTTGCTGCTTCAGGACCTGGAAGACTTGCTGTGATAAATGGAACCATGAATTCTGCTGTCTACCAAAAAATCCTGAAGGAGAACGTCCGGCCGTCTGTTCGTGACCTCAAGCTGAAACGAACTTGGGTTCTGCAGCAGGACAATGATCCAAAACACACCAGCAAGTCCACCTCTGAATGGCTGAAGAAAAACAAAATGAAGACTTTGGAGTGGCCTAGTCAAAGTCCTGACCTGAATCCTATTGAGATACTGTGGCATGACCTTAAAAAGGCGGTTCATGCTCGAAAACTCTCCAATGTGGCTGAATTACAACAATGCTGCAAAGATGAGTGGGCCAAAATTCCTCCACAGCGCTGTAAGAGACTCATTGCAAGTTATCGCAAACGCTTGATTGCAGTTGTTGCTGCTAAGGGTGACCCAACCAGTTATTAGGTTTAGGGGGCAATCACTTTTTCACACAGGGCCATGTAGGTTTGGATTTTTTTTCTCCCTTAATAATAAAAACCTTCATTTAAAAACTGCATTTTGTGTTTACTTGTGTTGTCTTTGACTAATATTTAAATTTGTTTGATGATCTGAAACATTTAAGTGTGACAAACATGCAAACAAATAAGAAATCAGGAAGGGGGCAAACACTTTTTCACACCACTGTATATGAACTTCTTCCAGAGTATGGAACTCTGACTTTAAACACTGTGCCAAGTAGACCCCAATTACACAGAAGTAGAGTGGTACTGTATCTGAACTGTGAAGAAATTTCAAAAACATTAAACTAATAACCAAAAAAACCAAGTTACTTTTCCATTTTTCTTTACGGTGTTTTTACCCCCCCCCCCCCCCCCAAGCATAAGTCCTGTGGAGAGCCCCACACATACAGGCACGGTTGAAAACAACATTTTTGAGTTGAGATGAATTTCTGCATTCTCATTGTGTCCGTGTGCTCTGGACCCATCTGCAGCACGGCAGGTGTTTTATGGCAGATAGGGTCAAATCCTCCCATTCACCTCAGACCTCATATTCTGTCGTAAACAGACAGCTGTTTACAGCATCCCCGGGCCTGCTCGCAGAGTCAAACGCAATTTCTCAGCTTAACCACAGGGAGTTGCGAAGATTAAAGTGCAAGTCTAAAGTTGACTGAATTTTGTTTGGCATTTCCGAGTGCACGGTGCCGAGATTGGAGTTTCTTAACGTACTTTAATGCTGGTGGGAATCCCTAACGTGCGCCTCGTCTCGGGGAGTTTCAGTGTCCGACCCCGATCCCTGTTTGTAATCTCCATTAGTAATGAGATCTGAGACACTCCGCAGACCCGCTCCCCCGTCCTGCCCAAATCGACAATGCACGCTCGCCATTTCTCCCCGTTTCTGGGAGATTTTGGCGGGTGGAATTACGATTAAAACTACAGCCCTGCGCTCCTTGGGGTTTGATATTTTGTGGAGAATCAAAAATAAAAGCGTGGAGAGCAGTTTCCCATTGTTCCTGCTGGCCACTTAATACATACACATCCTGCATCAAATCATATTCCATGCGCATTGCTGTGCTTCCACACACAGTAATACAGTGTTCAGGGACCTCATTCTATCCCTCCAGTCATTCCTACTCCAGCTCGGGCAGGGTGTGTGTGAGGGGTGTGTGAGGTACCCTGCCCTGTGCAATTAAACGCCAGATGCACAAGCTGAAGCCCCCAGGGGCTCAGGAACATTTGCCGGGCGGTAGGAACGAACGCTACTCTCCAGAAGAAGTAAGAGGGGCGAAACAACACAAACAGAAGGAGTGCTGTACCGGGAAAATAATCAATTCCAGTCAACATGGAGGCAGGCCTCAGCTTTCAGCATCAGGCGCTGGTACTTTCAAGATTTTCTGCGAAGGCATTTGATGCTTGATCATCTGTGCTGGTTATGCCAGTTTGTAAATGCATTACGCCACACCAACAGCGAGAAGCTGGTTAAAAATATTCTTGTTTTTCCTCCTGCCAATTACCCATAACATGCGCAATTCATTTATATTCATTCAAACAGCTGGATATATTTACAAACCACTGGGGCTAAGTACCTTGTACATGGGTAGAGTACAGGGGTTGCCAGGCCTGGTCCTGGAGAGCCGCAGGGTGTTCTGGTTGTTGTTTTCACCTTAAAATCAGCAACCAATTCAGACCCAAAAAACAAGGTGAGGTGAGGTGATCAATGAAGGCAGTTGATTCGTTAAGTGCTGAGTAACAACGAAAGCCAGCACACCCTGCGGCTCTCCAGGACCCCTGGTGTAGTACAATAGCTGTGATTCCCAGGCATTTAACCTTCAAACCTACAGTTAGGAGTTCTGCTCCGCCCAAAAAGTTCTGCTGAAATAGGTGTGGTTATGCCGGAAATGTGCTCTATAATGGTCCGGAAAGGTTTGAGAGGCCGGAGATAGTGGAATAGAACACCCCTGGCCCTCAGAAAGGGCGGACTGAGATTTGTGTGTGGCGTGGGCGGGTGAGGATGGAGCAGGCCTGCTGGAGTCTGCTGGCTCTGAATCAGCTCGAGCTGGAGGGAGGAGGTGGCTTAAGTGAAAGGCTTTACTGGGGATTACAGACGAAGTGGACGTTATCAACTCAATGGAGTCCGCACACAGACATCAGCAGTCTGTTTCAATAAGGCAGGGGATTTTTTTTTTTTTTTCCTCCGTGCGTCTTTGGCACAATATCGAATGGAGAGCAGGATACTGACATATTAATAACATTTAAGTCTCCAAGGAAGCCTGCCTTAAGTACATACTGCATTAAAGGATTGTGTTGAATTTAATGATAGATTTTGAATAGTAAATGCTGACTTACCAGTGTTCTTCCACAGAACAGAATGTTAATTATGCATTTATATTGTCTTTAGACTACGGCATGTCTCAAAGCATCCAGGGGAACCTAACACCATACTTTTGTTTTTTGTTTTTTTTAATATTTCAATTGTTTTTTTCCCCCATACAATTTAAATACAATTTTGTATTTTCACATTCTGTTTCACACACTTCCCATGCAGGGCAGCCGAACAGCACTGAACTGGTGTCCAGCATCATGACACATCCGCACTCCACAAACTTCACCGCTGTTCGTGTGTGTCCACCCCTGCGGCAGCAACGCTAAACCGCTAGTGTTTGGGGCAGTGCACCTCGGTGCAGGCTCAGTGCCGTGTTCCCCTGCAGGAAGTCAATCAAAGCCTCTCCCCAGCACGCCGGCGCCCCAATGCTAACGGATCATTCTCACTCTGATACTCCGGCCCCAGCTGCACGGTGCTTGATCAATGTCGTTGAAAACGGTGGACCGTCCGTACTGAATGAACGCAGCGGGGAGGTGCCAAGCACACAGAACTGATGGCTTTGTAAGAGGGCGGTAGGAAGGCCTCAATCACCCGTGGTCTTACCCCTCAAACCCTGCACTGTGCCATTGTATCTCCATCACAAACGAATTAGCAATTCAAAGTGTGGCTCAAGGGTAAGGGAGTTTATGCAGATGCCCTGTGCAGTGCGGGCCCACATTTGTATCCTGTCAGTCCGCTGTCACTCATATCACACGTTCGTGAGTAATTAGCGTTGAGAAAACGCCTCAAAGAATTTCATCTAGTTCCAGGTGTCACGATAAATCATAAAGTATTGGAAATGTCCATGTTTATTTTTTTGAAATATATTAACATGAAAATTGCCTTGCTTGTCCATTATTGAGCACAAGCATTTCGTGCTATATGGCATGATACAAAGTTTAAGTGAAGAGCATTTTTTTTTATATACTGAAGTTTAGCAATGAAAGTTTTCTTGTTAAACTGTGATATGATAAGCAATCAATAGTCCTACTTAGCACTTAGAAAACACTCAAAGTAGCAATCCGATTCAAAGATAATTTTCTCAGTCCTGGTGATCAATTTGCCATTTGAAGCATCCTGTTTATGAAGCTGCATGAATCACCTCGCAGTAACCTGCTAATGGGGTCTCTTCGCACTTAAGTGCAAACACAGCATACAGACACAACTCTTGAAAAGTATATTACAGGACGCAGCCTTAACTTGACTAATTGTGTTTACTGAAACAGTCATACATTGTATTGTGTATGACAATATTAATCTTGGTAGTAAAGTGTTTTTTTCATTTCATCTGACATAAAACAAGTTGCATATCATCTGGCTACTATTTGAAGTAGTTAGTTCAATGAATGGGATAATTGCATTTGCACAATATTTTGCCAAAAATTATCTTCAGGTGTTGTGCTCGCCATTTGTAGGGGTCAGGTTAACTTCTGTTCTGTACCCAAAAAAGTGTGATTCTAGTAGGTGCGATATTTCTCTATGAAATTATATAGCAAGAAAATAATTGAAACAGTGGAAAGATGTGAACACAGGCCAGAACTCTTCTGTGCATGTCCTCAAACCAATAATTGAGATTTCTTTTTTGGAACTAGACTGTATTTTCACAAATTCTAAAACTGAAAATTAATTTGACTCTTTAAAGAAGCATACCTTGCAACTAAACCTTGTTGTTTATTTGTAAATTGAATACCAGTTATGTTCATTGCTGCAAGGTTTCCAACTTTCAGCTTACTTGCGTAAATGTTGCCACATATAACTCTCATACAGGTGCTGCCGGCATTAGATCCCAGTAGAAATTTGCCTTTAATCCTGCCATGATCTGATCTGTGAGTTTGTTTTGATTACCTGCTCACATTTAAAACCATAAAGTCTGCAGCTTGAACTCATTTTGTTGATTAACATTGCTGCTGTTCTGGGGGCTAGAAATGCCATGCTCTGTCCAATTTGTATTCAGAAGATGTTTACTTCAGCCACATCAGTCTATCTCTTTCCCAGCAGAATATTTCTGATATGCGAAGGTTCTGCCAATCAATACAGACACTTAAAACTGAATTAATAGATACACCTACATTTTCATAACAGTTTAGTTTCCCCCCTGTTGGAAAAAAGCAATAACCCATGTCAATGCAGCCTCTCAAACCGGATGACTTTGAAAAGACCTTTTTCAAAACCACTTGAATTAGCTTAGGTATGTATTTCATCAAATATAATAATGGCCACAAAGTCAATTTTAACATCTTTCAGTGGCTTGATTTGGAACACATTGCCATACCTTAGATTTTGCCAAAATGACACCACTGATAATATTTTATATTTATTTGGCTAGCCTGTGTTATTCAGCTAGATGACTTGCACAATTGCTATAAATATGCCTGCAGACAAGATGGACCACTCTGTTCTAGACCTTTGGCTGGAGTATGTCAATACTGGATGAGTACATTTGGTGCGTGGGTTCTTGCTAAGCATGTTTGGACTTGTTGCTTTCTGTTCAGTTTATCTCATTTTCTGATAGTTACCCTTTTCTCTTGAAGTGTACTTCTCAACTTCATCACAATGTTAACAATATTGGGAGGCAGAGGATAAGAGTAAAATACAGAGACCTGCTAAGTCAACTGAAGTGAGCTGCTTTTCCTGTACTGTAGTGTGATGCCTATGTCTTTTCCATCCTTGGGTACATTTAGCAGTCCAAAATAGTTCTTAAAACATACAAAATGTAACCATTTCTCTTTTTATTTTACCTTTTTCAAGCTAGGTAGGTCAACTGAGAGCACAATTCTCTTTTGTAGAGACAACCTGGCAAATCAATGGAGACAGGAAATGTGACCAATTCTTTATCCAATCACATGTCAGGAATGATTAGGTGGGCAGACGTTGCCGTGCCATTTCTGCTGCCGGTGCAGGCAGACGGTGAGCGCCAGAGTAGCTGCTTTGGTGAGATTAGGTTGGGAACACCCCTGCTTCTGTAACGTTACATGAAACCCTCTCTTCTTGGCTGTCCTATGGCCAATTGTGCATAACCCCCTGGGACTTCCAGCCACAGCTGCCAAGTGGCAAATTATTAAAATCGGGACTGTGAGGTTTGACAAGGCAAACACTAGAACTTCAACTGCATGTGCTAATATCACACATAAAAAAGAAAGAAAAATGTTACAGCAAAATTTCATCTCTTCCAAAAATGTTACAGCAAAATTCTATTTCTTCCTTTTGGAGTAACCTTGGGCCTTGCCGGTTCAGTGTCAGCACACTTAGGGGGTCATCCTAATGCTAGCTTTACAGTTGGAAAGGGTTATTGCAGACCTTCTGAAACATTCATGAGTTTTGTTCATGGATGAATTGATTTATTTTACCAAGAGACGTCTTGTTTTCAGTTGAATTCCTCAAACTAAAGGTCAGGCTAGCATTATAACTTCATAATGTAACTGGGAAGAAACCCCCCCACCCCCGCTAATAAAAATAAAAACAATTTTCATTATTGAAATGTCATGAAATGTTTCTCAAGACAAATACTTTTTTTCATAATCGATAAGTCTAGGGTAGCTGAGGTCATGCCAGGTTTCAAAAGACCTGCCGCATCACCATGGTAAAGAAAACCATTTGTGGAAAATAACAGCGAAGGTAATCACTCCCAAAATGGAGTACATATAAAGTACATATGAATGTACTAAATGATATGTTGTTCAGTGAAAATATCCTGGGCCTAAATGTTTTCTAAAGACCAAGTTAATCGAAAAAAATCTTCCTCATGTTGTGAATCACTGTCAGTATGCCACTTCACAACCATTATTATCACTTTTATCTTTACATTAATCATCTGAAACAATCTTGTTTAGATATTCTAAACAAGTAATGCACAATACCTTATTCACGTTCAGCCATGAATGGATGACTCGCCGCACACCGACGTAGTTGCACAAGCCTTAAGTACGGTGACATTTAAGAGATTGTGCGTTCTGCCAAGGCCTCTCATTTAATCCTTTCTGAAGCCATGGCTCGGAAGAGTGAGTGGGCTCCATTGTCCTGACTTTTAAAATCTGATACATTTACTGCTCCGCTTTCTAATGAGTCCAATCCATTTTAAAGGTTTCGTGCCATTACTCCTTTCTAAATGAATTCAGAAAAAGTAGAACCCGACCGATTCCCTTCATCTTGTGTTAAATGCTTTTAAACATTTTCCCCCTCAGAAATAAGGAGCACGCAAGCCTCTGAAAGCTCTTTCCACCGTCATTTTCCCTTTCTCTGATTTTTTAGATAGACTGAGAAGAGGAGCATTATTTTTTGCAGATGCATTATTTATTAGTCTGTGATTTTGCATGGGAAACGTTGCTTTTTTTGATGGCTAGCATACACTTACACCAGCAACCACAGAGGACTATACGATGCTTACTACTGCATCTGTGTGTTGTTTCAGTGGATCATTTCAAGTGAATGCTTTTTCTGAAATTCATGAAGGCTCCCTAAAATAATGCATATGACAGATTGTTCTTTTTTGTGACAGAAAAACAGGTGAGAAAATGTATACATGTAATAAATGCTTTAGGGCCAAAGCAGACACACAGTATGACCAATAACTACCATGTTCCTTCACTCACATGAAGCACACTGACTTTTGTACAAAAATAAAAAAATAAGCACACATGGAATATGAACAGAAATAAATACAATTATTTTTTCCTCATTTAGTTGTGTGTCTGACAGAACATGTCTGTCTCCACATTACACATACACAACAATACAGCCATTTGTTTTGAAATGCTTGAGTTGTGAAAAACTGAATCATAGAAATGAAAGATGTGCAAAGATGTTATTTCTAGAGAAGGGCATCTTCCAGGGGGAAAAAACGGAACAGGTCACAGTCATGAAGATGCCATGTTCAATAAAATCAGGTTTCATTTTTTGTTTTCGTTTGACCCTATTTTGGCTACAACGTTTGACAATTCCACAGAATCCAATGGCAAGTTGGGAATATTTCACCAGTCCTACAGTATCAAAGCAGCTCTTTAGTTGAGCACATTTACACTTGTGAAGCCTCTCTGGGAATTAATGGCATCCTTCTGCGTTAGCCTTAATTTGAGTTAATTAAGCCTTAATGAAAGCGTAATTTGAAGTGGAGGGAAACCTTGTTTGCCATGACAGAAATATCCTTCAGTGAAGGCTCTTTCCTTTTCCATTGCCGGGGCTTGCTGTAAGAATCTGTGTAAAATGAGCTGAGTGCTGTGAAGGATGTGGGGTTGCTTGAGTGTTTGTGTCGAGAGCAGTGCAGCGTGTGAGAGGCGTTTGTGTTGAGCAGTGCAGTGTGTGAGAGGCGTTTGTGTTGAGCAGTGCAGGAGAGGCGTTTGTGTTGAGCAGTGCAGTGTGAGAGAGGCGTTTGTGTTGAGAGCAGTGCAGTGAGACGTTTGTGTTGAGCAGTGCAGCGTGTGAGAGGCATTTGTGTTGAGCAGTGCAGTGTGTGAGAGGCGTTTGTGTTGAGAGCAGTGCAGTGAGACGTTTGTGTTGAGCAGTGCAGCGTGTGAGAGGCATTTGTGTTGAGCAGTGCAGCGTGTGAGAGGCATTTGTGTTGAGCAGTGCAGTGTGTGAGAGGCGTTTGTGTTGAGCAGTGCAGTGTGTGAGAGGCGTTTGTGTTGAGCAGTACCGTGTGTGAGGGGCGTTTGTGTTGAGCAGTGCAGTGAGAGGCGTTTGTGTTGAGCAGTGCAGCGTGTGAGAGGATTGTGTTGAGTAGTGCAGTGTGTGAGAGGCGTTTGTGTTGAGCAGTGCAGTGTGTGAGAGGCGTTTGTGTTGAGCAGTACCGTGTGTGAGGGGCGTTTGTGTTGAGCAGTGCAGTGAGAGGCGTTTGTGTTGAGCAGTGCAGCGTGTGAGAGGATTGTGTTGAGCAGTGCAGTGTGTGAGAGGCGTTTGTGTTGAGCAGTGCAGTGTGTGAGAGGCGTTTGTGTTGAGCAGTACCGTGTGTGAGGGGCGTTTGTGTTGAGCAGTGCAGTGAGAGGCGTTTGTGTTGAGCAGTGCAGCGTGTGAGAGGATTGTGTTGAGCAGTGCAGAGTGTGAGAGGTTTGTGTTGAGCAGTGCAGCATGTGAGAGGTTTGTGTTGAGAACAGTGCAGCGTGTGAGAGGTTTGTGTTGAGCAGTGCAGCATGTGAGAGGTTTGTGTTGAGCCTGGGGGGAGAACACTGAGTTCAGACGACCTCGGCCACGAGAACACTGAGTTCAGACGACCTTGTGTGTATTCCCTCCGTCACAGCGAGGAAAAACACTTTCCTCTGATGGCCAGAGAAACTGCAGTTTCCTCTCATGAAACCTGGTTAACATCAGTTTGTCACCAATAGTTTTGTTTTATTTTTCTTTCTGGTTGTTGAAGAGATTTATGCCATCTATCCAGTGATTATCCATACTCCCACACTTACTATTATCAATATTTATATTTATAAGTTTTAAAAAAACTGAAATGAGGGAAAAAGGTTTTATATTCTACCATAAATGTTATTTAGGATATGATTGTTTCTTTGCTGCACTGTTAACAGATGCTATACTTGCACTATAAGCAATTCTAAACTACTGTACATGCTTGGGATACAATATGTATAGTTCACAATTTCTTTGTTGCATTGTTAATAGATGTGATAATTACCAAACATGCAATTGTAAACGATACATATGGTAGGAAAACATATGTCAGGAAAACATTTTCATATACTATAGACATTTTTCACCATATAACTTGTATGTGCCATGCATCAAACTTAGGCTCTCCCATTTTTTCTTTGTTGAAGTAATCAAAGCAATGTATTATGGAAAAATGAATTTTGCTAGGAGAATTGTGTTGGGGTCACACTGCTGAACTTGAATTATATACAAATGTTGGATTTCCTCATGAGTAAACAATGGGAGAAAAAATGTAATATATGTAATTGGGATGGTGTGGAGAGGTTATAGTATTTCTCTGCTAACATAATTCAACCGCAACCACCTGCCACCTCCTCTATCCCACCAATTCAAACCCTATTCAAGCATGTACAGTTAGTGTAGCAATAGAAGGAATAATTCTTAAAGCTCATATCAAAATAGTACCAAACCTACTTTCCAAAGGAAGGAAATGATTGAGAATGGTCCCACAGCCTTTTTATGAGGACATCGAGTGTCCTGCCCGTTTTCAAACCTTCATTTCATTGATAAAGAAATAAAACAGCCTTATGAAAACATGGAACCGGCAAATAAAAGATTCTCTCTATACAGCATAGGAAATCATTATCTGATAAAGGTCTAGACACTAATGCTTTATTATCCTAGTAGTAGTGTTTGGGTGATATCGCACCCAAGTGACTAATGGCTTGTCGTAGAATGTAGATTTCACCTGTATCTGGCCCTAACCAAGGTAAGAAAACTGGCTGTTTTGACTTGAAGGATGTGCTTTTTTTTGGTCAAGACTGTACTCCAAAGGAAACTCTCCCACTGTGTTGGGAGATGGTCCAGAACCCAAAGAGAAAGAGGGAAAGAGGGGGAGAGAAGGAGAGGGAATGAGAGAGGGATGGGTTTGGACTGAAAGTATTGGGCAGATGTTCACTACCACCGTGCAGAGGGACTTACGGTGTCTGGCTCAGGACCAGACTTGCAGGTTAAATCCCTAATGTATCACTGAGCAGAGATCCTTCACCAGACTCATGCTGTCAAGATCAAACCTCAAACCCGCAAATATGAGCCAGTGGACATTTCTACAGGTCCAGTGCCTTCTTACCCGATTCCTATACATATAACTCTTGTCTGTACAGAGGGTAGCGGTGTAACCTAGCATGTATGTGTTCAGTATATACATTAGTGAATGCTGAAATAACCACCCAAACACTAACAATAAACCAATATATCCAGTACACAGTCATTTTTGAGAAAAGTGCAACAAAGCTTAGCCATTATAGGCCTACTATATTTACAGATATCAAAATATGCAAAGTATACCATTAGCATATGATTCATAATGGGCAGCAAATTACATTCTCAAGTGGATGAACACCCCCTGAAAACTACAATCACAAATACCCACACATTCTAATGCTAATACTATTCCAGTTAGCTTGGCTAGGATTTACACAAAATTGAAATTGTTGCCAATAAATAAAAACAAAATTCTGTCTGTGTAGTTTAGAGGGGAAAAAACAAACCAAAATGAGGAAAACTGCCATTCAGTGTTGACCTGGTCTGCCCAGTCCTGCCGGGTTCAGTCAGCTCCACACTCTTTGTTGTGTTTTATTATTATTATTAGAATATATATTATTATATATTTTTTTCAAACAAATTCAGTGGCACCGGTGTCCTTCTCCATCCTGCCGGGGGTGAACATGGTATGGACGCAGCGTTTCCGTGGTTACTGGTCGACTTTCTTACGCGTTGGATAAAAGCTGCCGCATTTATCTTTTAATTGTCTATCTCAGTAGCTTGCAAGGCCTGCGACATTAACTTTTATTATTAAACGTAAACTCACAATCTGATCAGACTCGCTTGTTGCATCCTTGGGACCAACCAAAGCACACAACATCCGCTGTCGTTAAGAGCAGTCACACACCTCATCACCGTGAGTTTAATTTCACCAATCAAAGAGGCAGCCCCGCCATTAGAGGAACCGTCAGCTGCACGATAACTTAAGCAGGAGGTGCTAGGACGAACATAAAAAAACAAACAAAGGAAAACAAACAAAAAGAATGTTTGTGTGCGTGTCTTAGTATAAGCTACTGGATGCCTAAAATTTCCCTCAGGATGAATAAAGTATCTATCTCTCTATCTATCCATCTTATTTGCTCTTAAGATGGTAAATGAAGCAAGGGTCATCATTTGAGCAAAGTGCATGCTGCCCTAATAACACTGTAGAAGTCATGGTGAGTTTGGATATAGTTTCAGTCTGATATTAGCTCCCAGCGTTGAAATTACTTGAATGGGTATGCTAATGCATTCAGTTAAACGGGTCATGACCCTGCACTTACGATGAATCACTCAGACAAGATTCATGTTAAAAATATACGACATATGAAGAAATGCACAAAGTGCGCTGCTGAGACTTAAACTATAGCTGTCAATTTAAAAATAAAAAAAACATAAAAATTGAGAGAAACTATTGCTAAGTATTACACATGGCTGTATTCATTTCTGCTATTAGCACTGCCTCCTACTAAAATCCTGTATGCTAATATACAAAAGTCCTCACTTTGTTCCATATTCATATTGGGTTTGCATGATGAGTAAACAAACTGGGATTCAGTGCAGGGTGCTGGGACTAGTACTAACCGTACGCAAAGTAGTTAACATTGATGGGCTCAGTAAATATGCAACTGAACGGCAGTTTCGCATGCTTTCCAAGTCGCCTTTGGGTAATGCCATCTGCTGAAAATTTACACAGTTGTGTAATTGTGTTATAATTTCTTTGCCTCAATCTCTCACATGAGCGTAAACTTCCTTTTCCCACATACTTTAACAGAATAGTCATGGTAAGGAACCACTACCATTTATTTTATGGAAAGAAATCATGTTAAATGTATACCTTTTGCGTACTCCTATTTCAGATGAGGATGTAAACATTACGTACAATTACTATTTCACAGTTACACAAAGTTTGGGGTTTGATCATGGCAGCCAGAATGTCATAGAACATTCTACATACAGTTAGTCCTGTTCATGCTGAGTCTGGTCACCTCCTAGTTTCTTAAGTAAAAATATTGCTTCAGGAAATACTTAGTCGTTATATATTGCCAAGGCTGAAAAATAGTATTGTCCATACAATGCTATTGACCGTTTAGCTCCTTTGATGAATTTATAATGGTTTATTTTCTACTGAATCAAGATATATAATGCTGAATATCAATGGAACCCACATTTCTGTTGGGAGTTCTGAAGGAGAGGCCTACTGTACTCTATGTATCATTGCAAAATCAATATCCATTTAGCAACTTAATTTTCTTCAATATCATCATTTTACCGACCTGCTCCCAAGGAAATATTTGTATTAGAATAACTATTGACAAATGAATCAACAACAAGGTAGTGAATAGCATGCCTTGCTTTAATGAGCGCGTGTTTACAGACTACACTTTCCAGAGATTGCTCTATTAGCTGATACTGTGTGACTTTAACATAGCTCATTGCTGATGCAGGGTGCAACTGCTGCTGCCGATTGCAGATTCTGTAAAGCACGGACGATAAAACTCGCTTTGCTTTCTGCAAAGGTGCTGAAGAGTTCATCGGACTGCCAAGCCTAATAATAAACAGCAGATCACAAGTAAAAATGTTCAGAAGTCATGGGGCGTCGCACTCTGTAGATGCTAAACAGATGAATAAATCATCTGGATGCCTCTTCTCATTCCTCTTGACCGCAAGGTCAGCCAATCCATGCACTGAAGAGGAGTGAATTTGGGGCATTTAAGGACATCGAAATACAGGGTTGTGACACTAGAAGGGTGAAAGGTGGTGATGATTACAGGGGTCCACAGCTTTGGAGGCCCCACAGCTGGAGAGGAGAAATATTCTTTCAAGGGGCTCAGAATTCCTAGTCCTGTCCAAAGGTGCTTTATTTTACGTGGCCTATGGTAAAATGAGTTTGTCTTGGCCCTTACTTCCCTATGCAGGTTGATCCGAGTGCAACAAACCACACAAAGGTGACATGTATGTGACTTTGATGTATTTCAGATACATGCCTTTCCTGTTATATTGTTACAGAGAGGTGTCGGTCATAAGCATCCGTCTTCACCTTGTTGTGAATTATCCCTTACATCAGAGGTTGTCATTACACTGTTTTAACGCATGATGTGGGGGCGAAGAACCACCCAAAGAACCACCCTCCGCTGATACCACGGTCTTTTACCAAGGATGAAAATATATCAGGGGTCGTTTTTAACGTTTGTAAACGGCAAAATCGTCTTGGGCCACCCATTACACAAATATCGTACAATTTAGCCAAGATAGCCAGCTTCTCTATTTTTCGCTGGTGAAAAAGATTATAGCTAATTGAGAGTTGTTTGTTTTCAAGTTCACAAGTAACATTACCAATCTACCAAAACATTAGAGAACTTACGCCTATTAGCGGTCTCAATGTAATGTTACTGTACTTCAAAAAACTATTCAGTTATATCAGATGCCATTTCACAATTTTTAAATGGAAATCGCTTTATTGGAATGACAAAGTTGTAGTTAATTAAATAAAATCATGTTTAACTCGTATTGCACTGCTAGCTTTTAGTCTCTCCTTGGCAAACAGCAGGCAGTGTATTAATTTAGAAATGTGATTAGGCTTGCCCGGGACTACCTGCCAAACATTGAACAGTTATGCAAAAATAAGCACCACCTAGCATCAAATCATAATCGAGTATTCACCAAGACCGTGGTATAAATATTATTATGAAACGGTATCCCTCTGTGGCGAAACTGCCTTTAAAGTCAAAATGAAAACTCGTTAACACACAATGTTGCCCAGAATTTTCAAGTAAGCTGGGATGCAGCTTTCACGTGATTCAGAAACATGGGTCTTGATTTGCGAGGGAGATTTGTGTCCGTAAGCAGGCAGACGTGCTAGAGCATTAGGCTGAACCGGAGAGTAGCACATCTTCAAATAATAAAATGAGAAGGCCTCCTCATGTTGACTAATATTGGACAGTTTTTCAGGGCTTGCAATGTAAACGTAGAAATAAACATTAAAAAGGCTTAAACTTGTGTTGGCTGCTCACTCATGGTAGCTTGCAAGCTAACTAGCTAGCGAGTTTGGCAGAACAACGTTACAGTTTACTAACATTGCATAGCAACCACCTAGCACTATTTACTAGTATGGGGGAACTTTCTCGTAAATTATCCTTGTAATGACATTGTTAATAAAAACAGTTTTATTTGTATTGTGTCTAATATCGAAATAATGTTTGGTAACCGTTTTATAAAAGCAGTAACTCACTCCAGGACGTGATGCGTAGAAATGTTATCAGCTACGGGGGTTGCGATCATCCACTGCGCGTCACAATTTCTACATACCACTGTCATGAGTTATTTCTTATATATACACAGTTTATTTTTCTATTTCATTGTATATTTAAGTTTGCTGTCCCCAAGTGGATAAATCAACTTAATCCGGAAATTATCATTATTGAGTCTGTGTAACATGCCCTGTATCCCTTTATATTGTACACAACCCATGGCAATCCACACATGTATTACATCAAAGAGATGATGAAATGTGTCTGTGTGTTTTGAAATGACACCTCTGGGAGAGTATGACCAAGCTACATTCATCAGTGCTTTTGAGAGCTTCCCTGTATTATCAGTCTCTGGGTTAATTATGGTTAACTGTTCATGCTGACAGTCACACTAATTGCCAAGGCTTTGGCTTGTTGATTGATAGCTTGAATTTCTACAAAAATTCAACAAAGTGATGCATCAGTCCTTTGTGTGATTCGTGGAAAATTCAAATGTGATGTATGGAGACATATTTACATGTCTCCAAACTGTCAGTTGGATGGCTTTTATCCAGATTAGGGGGCAGGGGAAGAGAGTCATGTGTAATTTGAGATCCACAGAATCTTTTTCAGTTGCATCATTATTTTACTCTCCCCATTTACACATCTCCATTCCCTCCATATTCCTGTACAAAAGCCCTTTTGCTGTTGTATGTCCATTGTATTACAGTAGCATCAAACAATTCTGAAGGGTAATGACACGCGCATTTATCTGAGAAGCATGTGGACCTATTCTCGGACCATGTATAATTAACTAGAGGTGCCAGTGTGTCAGATGGGGGTTATGATGTTGTCTTGCACTCTCTGTGTAACACTTGGGAGTACTGACCGCAAACCCGAGAGGCATCAAGTGTAAAAGAACTGGATCCACAATTCCACATTGTCAGGTATTACCCAATCAGAAGCAAGATCAACAAGGAACTGTTTACTGGGTTTTATGGTAAGAGTTTACCATATTTGCAAACATTTAAGTGCACAAGGATTTCCTGTAGTGAAGCCAGAACAGTACATTTCATCAAAACAAGAACATAAGAGCAAAATAGTCTGTTTCAAGCAGTACTCTCAACACAAGTGCTTTCAGAGTATTTGAAAGCGTGTTAATATTTATGCCAAACAGATTCAGTGACCTGTAAGTCTAGTGGTCTGTTGTGATACATGGTGGTAGGGGGGTGTGAGAAACAAAAATATAAATACGTATAAGTGTCAGCCAATCGGGGCAGCCAAGATGTAAAGTGAGTCTAATGGAATTTAATGAAACCACTGGCATTTAAAATGCGCCGTGATTCAATGCACCAAGTAGCCAAGGATAAGGACATTAATCGATCACGGAAGTCAGGGCATCAACTAATAACAGCAGCCATTGTGGCTCCTCTAATAGGGCACTGCGCACAGTGCAGGTGGTACAGACCTGGGACATAACCCTGTCACTGAAGTGCAGCCAGCAGCCTGCCTTACACGGTAGGCCAGCGACCCGGCCTTCTTGGCGGCGTTGGGACTGAAGGCTGCAGAGTAAGTGGAAGCAGCAAGGCTGTGCCCGGATACAGCCAGGCGGCACGGCAGGAGGCCGAGCTGGGGACGGGGGGAGCTGAGCGTAAAAATAACACGGTGATCAGCGATGCGCGGAGTAGAGAGAGGGACCCTTTTGTACACCTGTCATCCACCCAACAGGCTGGGTCTGAGAGAGACTAGAGAGGAAACAGCACCCGGCTGAGTGGGGACTGCTTCCAGGTCTCTTCACAGCCTAGCGTTGGCTGTGATGCCGTTATATCTGAAACCCTGCTTACAAAATGGAGGGAGAGAGAGCACAGCCAAGGCATTGTGTTCTACAAGGTCAATGACATGGTTCAAAGTCACTGGTGACATTAATATAATAAGGGCACCTCATAATACACCTCATGTGATGGTTGTGTTATTCGGTAGAAATATTTGCTTATAAACAGCATGATTGTCATATGCCCTCATTGATTCCTTTGACTTTTTTAATTGACTTATTGATTGGACGGTGTTCAAAAACAGTTATGCAAACGTTGGGATTACCGTAAATTAAGTACGGTATTTTACAACTGTTAAGTCAATGTTAATTGTTTTTCCCCTCTTCCTGTTCTAATCTTAAACTGCCATTTCATTAAAAAACTATTTTCATTTATTCCTGCAATACCTCATGCTTTACATATTTTTAATATGAAGGACCATGGCACACTCCATCACAAATTCATACAGGACATGATATGCACAAAATAAATATTTATTTACCCTCTTTTGGAATCTATCTACCTTTTCATCCATATTAAATTCTGCCTGGTGACCTCAATGTTTTCCTTCTTTTTCATGCATTCATGCACTATAGCAGTTCAAGTCTTAGGAACACACTTCATTGAGATGGATTTAATCAATCGACCATGTTACTAAATAACCACAGGTAACACACACCATCTGCTTTTACTGAATATGTGCCAAAGGTGTTTGGTCGCACATTAGCTACTCTGAATCTCCTGAAAACACCTGCATTCATGCTTTCTTCAAGGTTTGAGTTTAAGTGTCCCATTAAAATCGTGTGCTCCATAAATAGACCTGCTATTAGCCCATTCTTGTGCATTAACACACAAATGGCTGTCAATCAAGAAAAGGGAGCAGGGGTGGATAACCAGAGGCAGAACCAGCTTTCAGAACATAATGGCGGAAAGCCATTAGCCATTTTTCACCCAGGATTGTTCTAAACTTAGAAAGGTAATAACAGTGTGTTAATGGAACATAAAACGGCTTGCAAGTAGAACCCTGGCAGTATTTCCTTTACCGCGATTTTAATATGTTTTTGCTCATTTCTTCAATACTTCAACATTCAACAGGAGTAAACAAAAAAACAAAAAAACAAAAAAACAATGGCGTTAAAAGCAGACTCAGAGGAATGTTGTGGTAAATGCTCATAAAAATATAAACGGCTCTATGAAGAACGGGATTTGTGTGTAATTGTTTTTGTGGCCAGAGGCATCAGATTCAGGCCTCCATCATCGTTTAGGTAGGCTGTTTATTTCACGGGATATCAGAGGGAAAGATTCTGTGTTTGAAAGCCATATCCTCTCAACTGAAAAGTGTCTACTGTATGTTTGACCCTACTGTGATTGAATCTGTTCTTTTGTGGAAAAGAAAAAGAAACCTTCACAGAAGTCTGCCAGAGAGGGTTCACACATTTGTAACACTTCCAAATCATGAGTGTGCAGCTGTGTTTGAAAACGGACACACACACACACAGATACACAGATACTTTCTGATCAACGCTACAGCTTGGGCCCTTGAGCAAGTCCCTTAACCCGGCATTGCTCCAGGGGGATTGTCCCCTGCTTAGTCTAATCAACTGTAAGCCACTTTGGATAAAAGACAAATTATTATTATTAATATCATCATTATAGGTGGAGGAGTGAATGTTTGTCCAAGTACAATGTGCTATACTGCCTATGACTAGTATATAAAATAAAATCATTCTCAAAGTCTAATCTTTTTAAGAGTAAACTCGTATTTCTATTACTTTTTTTGCTAAATAAGACAAAACATTTGCCAATGAGGTGAGACTGCTTTGCCTCATTTCAAATTTGCCAGTGGGGTAAGAAAATTTCACTTGTCAAGCAAAAAGTACCACACACCAAACTTACATTTTCAGCTTGAGAGAAGAAAATGCAATTCTAATTCTAAAACACTAGTGTTCCTGTGGTTGCCCAGTTGTCAGCATACTGTAGCTACCTTGCTACAAACATGCCCCATTATTTTTACTCTTACTACTCCATTCGTGTTCATCAATGGAGAATGTCGCCAGGCAACTAGCATATTATCACACATTGGTAGGCTATGTTGGAGTGACATGCAGACTCAAATATGCCAGAAATCACTGGTTTAGGCTGACCAGAAGTGGTCTTTTTTCCCCCATTCATTTCTTTTTTTTAATCCAAAAAATTTTAGGATTTTCTTATTCCATAGAGCTTATATAAACAGAAAATGTCCTAGTAATACGTTTACAAAGCCCCGCAGTCCTGTCTTTTTATTTTTTGGTAATCCAATATGGCCACCCTAACTTTGTTCTGATGAATTCTCTGGGAAAAAGTTTTTTTTAATTAATTTATTTATTTATTTTATTATAATTTCTTTTCCCCCCCAAAGCATTTTTATTTGTGACTGAATTACATTTCCTCAGCTCCCTGTGTGCCTGTCTTGTCATGTGCATTTCTGCTCTGAATTCCCCTGGCCTCAATTACAGGCTGAAATGGTACAAACATAACAAAAGTTTCAAATGTTGAGTCAAATACCATTATCCAATTTTTGTAAAAAGCTATTCAACATTTGTCAAAAAATAACAATATATTTGTGCAAACATCAATATATTACAGAAATATTTTCCAAGGCATGCATATAACTCTGAAGCAAAAACTTTCAGTACACATACATTACCTGTTATAAACTACAGCATCCTTCTAAAGCATTAATATACAGTACAATATTAACCAAACAGACCCTTATAGCAAAGCTTTAATCAATTGTGTGAAAAGTTCTGAAACTTTGACATTTGTTTTTAAATTAAAAAATGTAACCTTTTCACCATGTTGTGTGAAAATGTATTTGAAATTGTATGTATAAAATATATATTGTAGAATACCTTTGATTAGAGTTCTCACAATGCCTGCAAGTCAGATTCTGGATGGCAGAACATTCCCTTTCTATTGGCTAAAGGTACTGTAAAGGCCCATTCTCTTAAGACTTTTCCCAAGATGCATTCCTCAGGGGTTTGCAATAATGGTAGCCAGTGTCAGCAATGACATTGTGCCATTCACTGTTGTTATTTTTTGTTTTATTTATTTATTTAGACTATTTGCAAGTTAGAACTGAAAGAATACACAGCTACTACAGTCATAAGGAACATATGATTTGTAGTATGACCGGAAATATTGGTTTATCCAGATCACAGATGAACTGTCTACAGTCGTACGTATTCATTATACAGCAGTGGTTAATTACAAGCTTTTATAAAAAATCAAGATCATGACCTGAGAGTGAAATTCCAGGTTTTGGTGGCTATGGTAACAATTTCACAGACTCATTTCCCAAAGCAGGCCATGAACATAGTAAATGTTGCTTAAGACCAAGTATAACATATGGCTATTATGCAGATCTCAAAGAAACTGGTTGTATAAGAACTTTCTGTATGCTCTTGTGTGTGCTTGGGAATGAGGGAATGGCACCTTCGTTTGCAGCATGTTCACATTCGCCTGTCCAGAGGTGGTAATAGTCTGATTTGTGATACAATATTTCACACCGTGTGTTTGATTGCATTAATCAACTTGCTTTCCTGCTATGTTATGTGGAGGCATTACTGTTGACAGTCTGGAAATTGAACATTAAAATGCCTCTTTCAAACCACAACTGGGATAAAGTGTTCATTACAAGGCCAGGCATGACTCCCAAACAAGAGGGTTCGGAAGTAATTTGGTTCATTTTCTTAATATTTCAGTTTCAAATGCTATAATAGCCACATGATAAGCTGACTCGGAGCTTTCTGCGATATTTCACGCTTGTGTGCAGCACAAGCCAATTAGCATCGCAAGGTCACTCCGACATGGGACGCATTACGTGGACGGAAATCAATCTACACCAATACAGCTGAAGAACTGTGACTCCGAGGTGTTTACTATTGCAGATTTTAGCTAGAAGGCACAATCATTCTCTGCCTGTGTTGGCTTAGCAAATGTCCAAGTCAGCAATTGTGGAATTATTTTTTCCTTCAAGCTCCTTCAGAGAATGACACATTTCAAAATGACAGAACACTTAGTGCCACTATAAAGAAATGTGGTAATGCGCTTATTCACGATTCGCACTTTACTTAACCCCGAGAGACTGAAAACAATCTGTTTCCCCAAAGCCAATCCGCGGACCACACATCACAGAGTAAGGTAAATAAGCTGAAGCCTGCTCCGATGACTCACATTAATCATTCAGCTTGTATCCCGAAGTGTAAAGACACCGCAGTAAAGTACACAAAATGGCTGACCCATAGGTCCGCGGTTGCTTTGGCTAGGTCGGCTCTCGTTGGCTCTCTCAGGGCACCGAGAAGCACTGTACTGCAGTAAGTGTACTTTTCCTCCTGTACGCCAGTGCACTGCTGAGCGATTGCAGCCATGCCGGCTGGGTGTGTGGCAGCAGGAAGGAGAGATAAGGCCTCCCCATACCTCCGAAGATTAAGCAGGTGGATTAACCTCTCTCCCTCCATCACATTTTTTCACCCTTTATCACCCCGTTTTCTCCCCCCTCCCGCCTGTGCCACCACACACTCGTACAATATGTCACGGCAGGTAAATTGCTTTTTAACCCTTTCTCCTCAGCTCCCCTTCTGCTTCTGAAGCGAATGCGGCGGGCGTCAGCTAACGTCAGTGAAAAGAGCCGAAACGTTCACAATACGGTTGTCTTTCTTCTTCGAGAAACGGAGGTCAGGGGAACCGAGCGTCTTTCAATGACAAAAAGCTTCCATGACAGGCGGAACAAAAAAAAAAGAAAAAAAAACAAGAGGAGTGATTGAAGAGATGATGCAACGAACGTCACAACAAAATAATATTTTTTTGATTTCCCACCACCCCTATCTGCCCCTGATTGAGCGCGGACGGGGACGCGGCCGCACATTTGAGTTATTCATGTTCAAAGGGATGTGAATGCCAGCAGATCCATAAATTGTGGAGGTGATAATGCAGTCCTCAGCTGTACTCCCCTCCAGCTAAAGAGCGATGATGATTTATACATATTTATTTATTCTGCACTCCCAAGGTTTACTGCTGCTACTACCCTTAACCAAATTGCCTGACTGCTGCTCACTGCACTCGTTCGCATGTGCGCCGTTTCATGGCCACGGGATTGCAGAGCGCAAGAAATATTTTCAAATATATCAAAAAAAAAAAAAAAGCAATCAGGTTGAGTACTTTGCCCGTGGGTGCGATGGCAGTATCTCATTCAAAATTCAAGTGTGCGACTTACGGACTGTACTGTATGGTTTCTGTTCCTTGGCTCAGTAATACACAGAAAATATTGTATTATCCTCGGTCTTGTTTTTTAATTGATAAACGTGGACGTGAAAAGTCACACTTTACGGTTGTGCTTTCGATGTGTTATTTAGTGCACGCATAGAGTACATACATCATAGACTCTGGGGCTTTCACGCAGTAAATAGCTTACTGTGGAACAAGCTCACAGCATTACATATGTGACTGCAGAGGAAAAACACCACTGAAATGGGCAGTTTTATCAAGATTCTTTAACGCCCTGGTGTAATGTAAAAATATTATCTACCCAAGGTCCGCATTCTTGTGAATTATTAGGAAAAATAATAATGGAAAAAAAAGCAGCCTTCAAAAAATGTTTTAACTCCAACAGTGCACCAGTTTTAACCCTCATTGGTGCATCTGCTGAGTTACAGTGGTGCATTTGAACCATTATTTGATTTCCTACAGAAGCGGAAACAGTGGCCCGTGTTAAATTCATCAATCATGTTTCTCTTCACAGGCACAGTTGCAGAGTTCAGCAATCATTAAAATTAACTGTCAAACTGAGTTTGGAATAAAAAAAATAAAAAAATCTATGTTATGTTCAGTTGCAAATTAAGGACGACTGTTGATTGACTACAGGCTTTTGTCTTGAGAACCACATTCATGTTTCTGAGTACTTTTCCCACTGCACCCTCTCCCCCTTGATATAATTTAGAATCAATGAATGCTAAATTATATTATCCGGCATAAATTCAGTGTGATCTGTGCCTTATAGATTGTGAGTTCTAAAGAGACACGTTATTGGAGTCGTAAAATTCATTTATGATAGACAAGACCATTGTAGATATAGCTCTTGGTTTATATGGCACTTTGGGCTCTGTTTTCCGGTCAGCGCGTGGTGTTTGGCGAGCCAGCACACTGGTGAAGTGGTGTGTTTGTCGCAGGTTTTGAGGCCCCTGAGCTGCTCTCTGTGACCGCTGTGTGCTGACGTGGGAGTGGAGCTTCTGTGAGGGTCTTGTTTGTGACGGGCACCCTGGCTGCCCTCCTCATGGCAGATTCCTCATTTTGGGGCTTTCTGCCCCTGAAGACATGCACACTTTGCCCCAGAATACAGGAGTATTGGAGCTTTTTTCTGAAGTGCATGAGTCATACGCAAGTCCTAATGCAGAAATGCCACATCCATTACCTAGAGAGAACTTTAGAAATGAAAAGTAAAAATGAAAAATTGAAAAAAAATGTTTTAACTACCTCCCTTGGATCTTAAAAAGTTAACCATGAAGGTTTAGAAACCCTCCACGCACGCACAGACACGCACATACAGACACACACACGCGCGCGCGCTCAGACACACACGTGCGGACAGGCACACACACACACGCACACACAGACACACACACACGTGCACAGACACACACACACACACACACAGACACACACACACGCATGCACGGACACACACGCACGCACAGACACACACACACGCACGCACGCACGCACAGGCACACGCACAGACACACGCGCGCAACAGACGCACACACAGACGCACACACACATGCACACACTCCTCTCCCCGCCCAGCTGATTAGCATAGCCCTGCTTTAGCTCTAGGTGCTGGTGATAAGAGGGCAGGCGACCGGACAAGCCATGACATTCCATTGATCCAGAAAATTGCTGCGGAGCCAGCCTTGAAATTAGTTTAAATTGCTGAATCAAAAAATGTTATCCCCCAGTGCCAGTGAGGCCAACGCTAAGCCCTCCTGCCTCTAATCCCGGGCCGATTCGAAACGTTGTCAGCGATCGTGCCTTCCCCCGCCCGATTGACGGGGGCGTCTGGACCGCCTGTGACAGAGAGACACACATACAAGGAAGCGGCATTCAGCTGGGATGACACATCGGCCTTCCAGGGTCGTGACTCGCTTTTTAATTCGGGGGGGCTTGAGGAATGGCGAGGGCGATCAACAGAGCCTTTGTGCCTTTCAGTTCAATTTTAGGCTGGCCCGTTTACACCGTGTCAGGCCCTGTTCCTCACAGTGCGTCTAGTCACGCTGCCCGTGGTTCCGAAAACACCCGTCAATCATGGATCTATGCACTTATCATTAATAATAGTTATGCACCGGGGCTTTCTTTAAGCCGACAGCTGAATTCGGATAGCGGGTCATATCTGGATGCGCTATGAGAGCTGAAATTGTCTGGAAGCAAGTCTTAAGGTGACATAATAAAAAGCCTACAGCAGGTGACTAAATTAATAATATGAGCTGTACAGCTGTATAGCGTGGAAGTCGACCTCTTGTTTTGTGACTAAAATATTTATGTCTCATCATCATCATCATCCTGGATCGTTTGTGAACAATTCAATCTGACTTCTTAAGGATTTAAATATCACGTAATTGCAGAAGGTAAAATCCTGAGGTTGTCTCAACAAATCTTGGCAAACAAAACAAAAGTGTTTTGCAGATGAGGGGCCATAGTTTATGTTTTTTATTAATACAATTTGCATTCTGTTCATAAAATACATGAGATATTGCAGCATCTGTAACTTCAATGCAAGCTATTTTATCTTTTAAACAAGTTTCATAGAGCAGAATTTTGTTGTGCTTTATGAAGTGACCAGACTCCAGATGTAAAATTATTTCCCTTTATTTATTCCTGGTCTCAAAGCCTGTAGGCATTCATTCAGTCAAATAAAAACTCCCTTTGTAGCTTCTACAGTAGGAATTAGAAACAAATTGCAATGGCCACTCAATATATTGGTAAGTCGTGAGTAAGTTCAAAATCAAACAGGACAAATGATTACAGGAATTAAATTACAAAGGATTAAACCATCAATTAAAGTACTAAATTTATCCAAGTGAGAAGGGGAAACCAGACATTTATCAGACAGGTACAATTATACATGAAATAAAATGAGGCAATCAAGCGCAACATATAGTATAAAGCGTTTTTCATAACTGTTCCAACTGAACATATTTTTTACAATTATTTTTACTGTACATGCATGTTGTTGCACATCCATTTCCAGTTGCTACATATTGAGGGAAAATTTGTATACTTCATTCTAGACTTTGTGAAATACATACAAATTATCATTCCAAAATAAATGATTTTCCTCTGATGGTAGATTAGCTGCATTAACACCACAGTTGCTAATTTGATTTGAACCCCATTTTCAGTGGAAGATAATCTTGAGTTTGTTGCCATCACTAAAACATGCTCTCTCCCCGTGGCAGATAGGCTAAAGATTTCACACAGTAGGACGTGGCTTGTGTTTTCAGTGAATAAACAGCCATTTTTCATTTTTCCCCTCTTGGATGCTCTTTAGTGTTAAGTGCTGTATTGCTGTTTGGAGACACTAATCGTTAGTGTGCAATTTGTATTTCAATCAGTATTGATTACGCACCATGGGAAATCCATTGATGTGACCTTTCATTTAAATGCATTGGGGTGCACGTATAATACATTGTAGAGATGTTAATATTTCCATGTTTCTCTGTGAATGAGACAAAAACATCTACTGGAAGAAAGAACAATAATTCAGGTCTGTTTAGCCTCATTTGCAGTTCATGCCTGGAGTTATGCCATGGCTAAATACATCTGTATGACTAAAGAAAGCATCTAGTCTGAAAACTGTCTGCATTTATTTATTCTTCTTTGTAGTCACCAGCCTATTTGAAAATAAATAAATACATTCTGTGTAGGCAGCTATATGTCCATTCCCCTTAAGAGACATTTTTAAATTGTACACATGAACATTTAATTTTGTTTGGCAGAGACTTTTATCCAATAAGCACACACTGAAGGTCATTGGAACAACTGCAGAACACAGTTCTGATAAGGTACAACAGTTATCCTTAGCTATGACTACCAGGTCTAGTTCAAATGGTACCAATAAGTCAGTATAGTTATGATGTCCAACTACAGTCAAGGCATGATTTCAAGAGATATGGTAAAGAACATCAAGATGGATACAATACTACATAAAAGGGTAGATGAAAATAGAAATACAACATTAAAGGGTAGATTCAAATATAAGTACTACATGAGAGCTAGACGAAAATAGAAGTACAACATTAGAGCTAGATGAAAATAGAAGTACTACAGAGCTAGATGAAAATACAAGTACAACATGAGAGAGCTAGATGAAAATAGATGTACAACATGAGAGAGCTAGATGAAAATAGAAGTACAATGTGAGAGAGCTAGATGAAAATACAAGTACAACATGAAAGTACCAGATGAAAATACAAGTACTACATGAAAGAGCTCGACAGACATAGATGAAATATTAGAAAATGAAAGTATTAGAAAATGAAGAGTGATACTAGATTTGGGGTTAACTTGCAGGAGTAATCTTAGAGCAGAGGTGTCCAATCTTATCCTAAAAGGGCCGGCGTGGGTGCAGGTTTTTGTTTTAGCCCAGCAGTAACACACCTGATTATACTAATGAACTAATCGTGGTCTTTAATCAAGACCTTGATGAGTAGAATCAGCTGTCTTAGTCCTGTGCTAAAACAACAACCTGCACACACACTGGCCCTTTCTGGATAAGATTGGACACCCCTGTCTTAGAGCTAGTCGAGGCGCAGTCTGGAGAGATGCAGCAGAAGAACAGGCAGTGACTAAGCAGTCAGTAGAGGAACGGGGAGGTTGGGGAGCTAGGGCGGAGAGGCTCAGCGGTCAGGACAAGCCAGAGTCGTTCACATGGGTGGCAGGATGTGGGAAGTCGCCCTACTGTAGCAGAGCGGAGTGGTTGAGCTGGTGTGTAGGGCTGAATTATGTCCTGTAGGTGGGAAGGCGCGGTCTTGGCTGCAGTGTAGGGCGCAACCGCAGCCAGTGGAGTGAACTCAGAGGTACAGCGTGAATGAACCATGCTGTATATTTTAATCCTATGTGCTCCATCAGAGTGGAAAATAAAGTCTGATAGAGCACTTTTAACTAATAGTGTCCACTTTTGACGCTGTTGGATTTGATTTAACACTGCTTGAGTTCAACATTATTTATAGATTTAATCTTAGTAATTTGCTGTGTATTCTTTTTGCCAGTGTTATCCATACATTATATACTATTACAGTACCTACCATATCACAGCAATGATGGCATGTGCATATAAAAAATATGCATTGAGGCTGCAGTCAGCATATACCATTTTGATTCATAATGTAATTTTGGTTTCATTTATATGTAAAGTATGACTTTCAATTCACAGAGTTTCACATGATTGCAAATGCATTTACCCCCTACTAAGGTTACAAACAGTGATAGAAAGAAAAACAAAATACTGAGATTCCAAGATCAAAACAAAAGTCTCTATTGCCAAGTTTCAGTATTTTAGCTCATGTCATGTATTTGACATTCATCTGCAATTTATTTATTACCCACCATCACATGGAAAACATTCACAATTCATTACATTACATTACATTATTGGAATTTGGCAGACGTTCTTATCCAGAGCGACGTACAGTTGATTAGAATAAGCAGGAGACAATTCTCCCCTGGAGCAATGCAGGGTTAAGGGCCTTGCTCAAGGGCCCAACGGCAGTGCGGATCTTATTGTGGGGTTAGAACCACCAACCTTGCGTGTCCCAGTCATTTGTCCCAGTCATTTGCCGTAACCACTATGCTACAGGCCGCCCATATTTCACAAATGTGGGCTCTTGTCCTACTCTCATGTGCCTGTGGTGACATACAGTATACAGATGAACTGGAATGGGCGATCACAACCCAGTTACCAGCAAACTTTTAACAGCCGCATTGACATTACATTCACTGGTTTACCACAAAATATCCATTACTGCGTAACTTATGGTTGGCTGCACAGATCGTTACAGAAGGGATCTCAGTTCTTACATCGTTACATGGTTATCTCAGTGGTTCATAACTAACTTAGACTTAATCACACATGCCATACACCATTGCAAAGCTTTTACTCTCCTCTGCTGGATAAAAAAAAGTCTCTATCCAAACAGAGTGGATTGAAACGGGTTGATGTTGCTCAACAGGCCCGTGTACAGACCTCCTTTAGAGGGACAGGTGCCATGGACCTATCCTGCCTTGTGCCCAAGGTTCAGGCTGATGGGGTTCATGGTGTAATGGTGTGAGGAATGGTTCTTGGCACTCATTAGGCCCCTTAATACAAATTGAGAATCTTTTAAATGCCGCAGCCTGTACATGTCTTTATGGCCAGAGTCAGGCTTGGGTTGTGCTTGAGAGCTCTAGCACTGAACACCTGTAAGCTTCAGTATGTAGCCTACAGTACATAAAGGGCTTCAGCCTTACCCATTCGCCATATTGCTACTGAGCAGCTGGCACACTCTGTTTAATGGAGATGGATGTGAACATGAGACCACGCTTTGTGTAGATTAAACAATTCTTTAGGTATTTTGCATGTCTCCCATTAAATCCCTTCTTTTTTTTTATTATCTATATGTTCATGCAGTCAAAGGTTTATTGACCTAAAGCCTATTTGAGGCATGAATAACCATTTAATGAATATGTCATAAGATCTTTATAAATCATTCATAAGCAGACTTATTGATGTACTGCAAACAAATGTGTGAAATGTAAATATTGTTTTCTGAATAATCAGGACTCCAGGAGGAGTCAGTCTGGAGCCAGCCACACCAGGAACTCAATCATTACCAGTCTCCCTCATGTGAAGGAGACGTTGACAAATCCATGGCTTGGAGTTGCTCCTCCCTGAATAAACCATCCTTTCCTCCTGCAAAGACTCCTTTTTAGACCTGTCTGTTATTTCCTACTCATCTGCACTTCCTGTACTGGCGTTTCCTTCCTGTTCCGTTCCATTCTACACTGGATCTTTCCCTTCACCTTTCCTATATACACCTTTTCAGGTCCTATGTACCATTCTATAATGAAGCTACTAGTAAATAGTGTTGCACGGTACACCAAAGCTTTAGTACTTTTTCAAAACTAATGGGGGTTGGTATTAGAATGCTACAACACAATGTGATCCCACATCCGAAACGTCGTCCCCTGAATGGTGAGGATGAAAGGGGATGAAACATCTCACCTTGCCAAACATTCAAGTGACAGACACCCTAATATTCAAGAGTACAAACAAAGACCAGTTAGAGAATAAGCTAGCTGGCTGGATGATGAACAATGCTGTTCAATAACGAGAGATAGGCTACTGCACCTTGCCCAATGTTAATGTTAATGTATTACAAGCATAGCATATTTGAAAGCGTTAGGGACCATTCACATTGATGCACCATTTCCGAATGTGCTTTTAAAAATGCCACTGCTTTTCACTGCTGTCGTTTTGGAATGATGGTTATCGTGGTTTTGTAACCACAGTTCTATGAATTTACAACATAGAACTCGAGCATCATTCACACAATGGGACCATCAGCTAGGGAGTGATGAACTAACCAGTGGGCCACATATAATTTGCAGAGAACAGCTGTGTACACTGTATCAGGTAATACAGTAAAATTTGTAATCACAGCACAGATATTTTTCAAACCATCACCTGTCTTTAATGTAATACCAAGATTCTGTGAGCATTGCATTTTTCATATACCCGAGTCGTTTAATTGAGCAATGAAGCAATCTCAATGGGCTACAGGCTATACTGGCTTATTGAAAATGAATAAATCAAAAGTGAAAAATCTCCTCAGAACCTTGTACTTCTGGTACCTACAGTATCAGTGAATAAACCGTTCAATTTTTTTACATTGCAGGGACTCCTTACATAAGTCCATAAAGAAAAAGTTAAATGACACAAACCTGCATACAAATGTAATGGCCTTCATTAAATCCTCAGGTATATCTGAATCAGAATTAAGCTGAGTTATATCACAAGTATATCATGAGGTATATCATCTTATAAATGTGGATTGTTGCTTTAATGTGGGGTTCGTTGGAAGACCTCCGTCTCTCAATACAGAACAGAAAGAACTGATGGAAGGTCTGTCAGGCCTGCCACAGAATGGAAATGTATTTCTGTTGGAGTTGCAATTCAGGTGTTAAATAAATATTTAACACCAGCAATGAAAAACGGTACATTGCTTTATAAAACAGATCAAGTGCTTCGCGAATGAGAAATTGAGAATGAAGTTCACTGGTTGCGTTAGTCATGAACATGTTCAGTGAGTCAGAGTGCATTTGTGCAATCTGATGTGCAGTCTTTCTAAGTCTGCACTGGTTATCATCCAGGCACCACTTAGAAATGAGCTGGCTTTTCATCCCATGCCCTTTTCTGTAAAAATGCTGACTGAATTAGCTAGTGAGTGCAAAATAAGCTCCTCGCTCCACTGAACAGTCACAATCCTTCTGGTGGGCAAGAACCCAGCAAGTGACCCCGCGAAAAAGGTTCTCACAAATGAAAAATTTAAAAGAAAATATGATCTACTTCTAAATGATCCATGTAAAATTTGGACGACATTAAGTGTCAGTTTATTACATATATCTGCTGAATTGCAGCCACAAAAAAGTCACCTTGGTCAGTAACAATTACATCTTTTGGGTACAGTTGCCAAAAAATGTTGTAAACAATAAAAGGCCATCAGGCAGACACAGGTGTCCAGTTCTGACAGAAGTCCAGCAGCTGTGTTAACTCATGCTGCCTTTTAAAATGATACATCACTTAAACTCCAGGAAGGCAGGCAGGGAGATCCGGAGCCTCGGAGAAGGACATGGCTGCTTGATTAATCCTTTACCGTCTTACTTACTCTTGACACAAGCAACCCTTCAATCATCAATACCTGATGACTGGTTATCCCTAGGGGTTGTCTGGCCAGTGAACCTCCCCACCTCAAGTCCTGCCCCAGCATGAACTGTGTCTGCCATAGATCATAGTGTTGGGGGAAGCCTCAGACATTGATTTCTGAACCAATCGCCCCCAAGTCCTCTCATGCATGTATCCATGAGTATACATACACAGCACCCGCACCCACACCCACATTCATGTATTGATGAAATGAAAGCTAGAAATCTTTTAATTAAGAATCAATTATTTGTTGGCAACACAATTTTAGATTAAATTGTGCCCGTTTTACACAAACCCCTTCTTGTGAACCAAAACAACAGTTTCTTGCTTCTGTTATAGCTAAAGCAAGTGACTGTCCTTCTGTGTAAAATATGTATGTGCCAGTGAGTATATCCATTAATACGAGCAAGCCTGCCAGTCTACATGTCAATCACTGTTCTTGATTCAGTCACTCAAACAAGTTTAAAAAAGCAAGCCAGTCCACTTAAGTATCGGTCCCAGAAGGTTCAGGTTACACAGTACAGTGTTTCTGATCTCTTCATTTTCCTCTGTCATCAGAGAGATCCACGTTGTCATGTGTCAGTATCGAATCATTCAAAGTGACATACTGTAGGTATAGATGAGTGCAGTGCACTGAGTGCCTACTGTACATATTCTACTACAGAAAGGTGATAGTTGTCACAAATGGAAATCAAGATTCATCACCAATAAATATTTAATATCTAAAAAATGTATTTCCCAGGAAAGAATGTTCACTTGAAATGCAGTAAAAACAGATCTTAGACTTGTACATCTGAAGTTCAAAATACAATTCAAATGGTGTCTTGAGCGATACACCCTGCTGCTCATCTGAGACCGTTTTAACATCTTACCGGAAGATTTGGTTCAGTCAGAAGAGTCACGATAAATAAAATATGATAACTTGTGTAATATTTCCATTTCCCCAGCTCATTCAAATTACAATAGCAAGGGTGAATAGATGAGCAAATTATTTAACCTGCCTTCATATCAATTAAATTAAAGAGATTGGAAAGCCTTGGCAGTACATTTAAAGCCCAGGGTATTCATGCCATGCCTATGCCCTTTGGACATGGCCAAAGTCAAAGGCCACCTCACAGAAAATTAGTTTGACATTGAGACCAAAAATTTAATTATTTTTTTTCTGAATCATGAAAACGTCTCTGAAATGCAAAATTAAATTCTAATACATTAAATACTCTATGTTGTTGTAGTTCCCTGCATACCTGGAGATCTACTGACCTAATTAACAGCTGAATGATCTCTCTAGTTGTTGAATGAGGATTGTTTCAGTTCATTCCAATCTCTTCTTTTTCTCCACTTCTTTCCCTTCCTTGCATAGACCTGGAAATCAATTGAGTTCCGCCATCTTTAAATGTTCTAAAGGATATAGAAGTAGAAGTTATGAACTCCCAATCTTTCCTTTGAGCAAGAAAACATCAGCGCATCCTTTGACAAAGGATTTTTTCGGAAAGCATGACATTTAAATGATCAACCTCTCCCCATCTGCCACGCACCTGCCACGTCTAACTGACGTGCCTCCAAACTAACGTTCATTTGCCTAATTCCCGTTTTCTCCATTTCTCTATCTTCACTTATTTTTCTTTCATATTTTCCTAGCTTCTCCTGATGGGTGGAGCTACAGGCAAGAAAAAAGAAAAGAAAGGGAAAAAGAGGAGAAGAATGAGTGATTGGAATGAGCCCTTTGACTTTGTTAGGGCTAAAGTGAAAGCCTCCTGGATGGTTGATCTCCAGGAACGTCAATATGGGTTTAAGCTCTTTCGTCTCCATGCAACAATAGTGTAGTACAGGGACCCATTTCACATCAACTACAGTTTTTCCACCATTATGGCCATGTCCAGTCTCCCAGCTCATTACGGACATTGTCACATTCACCACAGCTGGTCACATTCATCACACCACAGGACCACTGAAAATGCCTGGCAACCCTCTGGTCGTTTGCTATCTGTACAGCGCAAAACACACCAGAGCCAAACCCTCCAACCATCCAAAGAAAACTTGGATAGATTTTATAAAGTCCACTGAGCTTTCACAAGCAATTACTTTGCTGGAAGGACTTAGTTCATAGTCAATAAAGTCTAAGGCAGTGTTGATTTTAGATCTCTATGGACAGAGAAAACCCCTGAGTTATATGATCACAATTAACATTTTATAGTAAGTGAATCCCAATGTGCAGCACTGCCACTACACTATGTAGAGATGTGAATACAGGAGATGGAAGAAGTTTGCAGTGAAGTACTATACATTTCTTTATTTTTTTATTTATTTTGCCTGTGGCAGTGACATCCATACACTTTATTAGGAACACCTATACACCTACTTATTAATGCTATCTAATCAGTGTGGCAGCAGTGCAATGCATAAAATCACATACGGGTCAGGAGCTTCAGGTAATATTAACATAAACCAACACAATGGGGAAGAAATGTGATCGAAGTGACTTTGACCGAAGGATAATTGTTGGTGCCAGACAGGTTGGTTTGAGTATCTCAGAAACTGCTTAACTCCTGGGATTGTCACACACAATGGTCTCTAGAGTTTGCAGAGAATGGTGCAATAAACAAAAAACATTCAGTGAGCAGCAGTTCTGCAGGCAGAAATGCCTTGAGAGCGGTTAGGGGAGAATGGTCAGCCTGGTCAAAGCTGACAGGAAGGTGACAGTAACACAAATAACCACACATTACAACAGTGGTATGCAGAAGAGCATGCCTGAACACACAACATGTCAAACCCCTAAGTGAATAGGTGACAGCAGCAGAAGAATTAATAAGTCTAATAAATACCTAATTAAGTGCTCACTGAGTGTAGATACAGTTTAGCAGAGTGTATTCAACTGAACTGATAAACATTTAATCAAATTGACTTTGTTTCTTTGAGTATATAAAATATTCACTTATGGACAAGATAATAAACATGACATTTGTAATATTGATACAATGCCTGAAACATATGCACATCTAGGCTCAGTGCTCCACCTGATGGATATAATAAACATTGCTTTCAAAAATATGTATTACTTATACATAATTTAATATGGGGGGGGGGGGGAAGGAAAAGTGAGTCCTTGTTAAAGTTATGACGAAAAAGTTTTTGCCTTACAATTTCTATCGCAAACTACAATGTTACTTGTCAATATTCATTAAATAATGTTTTTCTTGAATTAGGCTGAAGTTAATGTTTGAGGACTCAGGGGGACCCCCATGGCTGTGCCGCATTGTGGCTTCTGCAATCACATTTATTTATTTATCTATTTACTGACTATAATATACTACCCAGTGACTGCTTACACAACTCTGCTGTGACATTGCGCAGAACCTGGTCTTTGGTACTTCAGGGTGGTGTTGGTGGTTCAACAGTTCAAACTTGGAAAAGGAAAACCAGCACTCAAAACATCTTACTTGTATTAAATTACAGGAATTATTGGGTAATTGCGGAGTACCAAGCTCAATTTGAGCACCGATTAACACACCAAAGGAACGACAAAAATGAGAGAACTACTGTACATTATTAAATAGGGTGAGCAGATGTCTTGGAACATGGAGTTTGCATGTTCTCCCCATGTCTGCATGGGTTTCTTCCAGGTACTCCGGTTTCATTCCACAGTGCAAAGACATACGGGTCAGGGACTACAGATGAATATTAGCTCATTAGCTAACTGGCACATTTACATTGATGTGAAAACTGAAAATGTTGATTAATGTGCACTGTCCCAAGTAAATAAATAGGCTATTGTTACTGGCTCAGATTTACATCAAATAAATTTGCGAGCTTGATTTGACTCTCACCCCATCGACACACACTATTCCCACCCTGATGTTGCCACACCACCGCCATCCATAATCACACATTATGTTCATAACATGGGATCAGTCTGAATTCTACTGAAACACATTATTCCATGAAGATACCACATATTTGATGTAGCAATGCAAATCAGTCAGTGTAAGTAATGCAGTCAGTCAGTGTTAAGTTGTTTAGGTCAATTCAGTTACATTAGATCAGTGGTTTCTTTGAGAAAGTAAGTTAGGAAGGATGTAATTTAATGGCAATTTCTTTAGACTTTCCTTTCTGCAACCAGCAGAAAAAAATTAATGACTGACATGTTTATCCCAAACACAGATGAAAAGGCTAGACCTGGACCAAAATGTCAGCATAGAGTTGTGCTGATCTGGGACCCGTTTTACCTTTCATTACAAGTATGATGAGATTCTAGATCAGCAGTCATGACGTGCTTGATACATAAGGCCCCTGAATTTGGGGTTTCAAAACATGCAAAAAAAACTAACTTCTGTTTTCAAGTTCTGTATAATTTTGTAACACTGCATATATACTGTACAACTACTGAACTACAGTTTTTGAGAATCACACACACAATCACAGTATTCTATGATATTCAAAACACACACACACACATACACACACACACACACACACACACATATGTGTTACATCTATGCATTTGGCTAAAAAACTGATCCAGGGTCAGGGAGGTGAGAAGTATTTTTGCTTTTCACTGGAGACAGGTGTATTTGCCTCTTATAGCAGTGTTTATGCTGCTTCTTATTTCCCAATGAAAATAGATAGATCGATTGATTGATTAATTGATTGATTGATTGATGGAAACTTATTTTAACAGGGAAAACACTGCGACATGCCCAAACAATAATACACTTTTAAACAAGCCACTTTTCAGAAAACTGCCTATAATGAAAAGGGGGGTGACGAATCACTAAACTACCAAAACTATGCAAAATGTAACTACCTGATGCAGAAATTAATTGTGTATTTATAAGTTGTAAATGACAGAGATAACGTTGTGCTAAGGTGTATTTAAGGTGGCTAGTACTATATATTTCCCTCTTTATACTAGATAGAATTTCAAGTACAGAAAACAATATACAATTAACACCAGCCAAGAAAACTTTGTGTCTGAGGCCAAAAGGACAGTGGCTCAATCATCCCTATTTGCGCACGTGCCTGCTGATCCCCAACCGAAAACGGTCACCACTCTCCTGTCTCCGTACTCCAACATGGTTACTTCATTCACATTTATTCAGCCAATGAAATACCACATTTATATTTGACAGCACTTTAAGCCAACTGTTTGTTAGACTAGAATAAATAACCTAATTTCCCTAACAGAATGGTTCTTTCTAATGTATAGTATGCAGGTAGATGGAAAGAAAACAAAAGAAAAAAGCTGACTGGAGGTCCACTTCTGTTGAGGGCCAGCCCAAGCCTGTGCTCCGCCCCTGAGTGGCCCACTCCAGCTTCTCTCAATGGAGTAGTCTTCAGGAGTCCAAATTTTGGTTTTCAGGTTGGAATCATAAAAATAAAACTAACAAACCCCGTCAAACCAAGTCTTTTCAAAAAACATAGGGCGGGGCCTGCAAACATGTGACTTTTTATACCCTCTCCCCAGTCACCTGACTGCTTACAAAATGGAGGGTGCCTCCAAGCACATGAATAATGCATACTCTTTTACCACACTCCTCTACTCTGTGCCATAGAAACCAATCTTTGTTGTCCCTCCACCCAATATTGGAGGAGATGATCAAAGTGGCTTTAGCACAACTCTTCAAGGTGAAGCGTACATCGATGTATGCTGTGGCAGAAGTCTTTTCACATTTCTGGGAGACTTCAGTCGTGCTAATACCCACATGATATGACAGTCCACCCCATAAAATCTGGCACTATCCAGAGAACTTGGCAGAGATGGCAGAGAACTTGAATTCACCCAATTATGCAAGATATTTAGCATATTTTGTGTGTCTTTATTATCACATATAGCCTCCTACCGGAATGTTCTATTGCTTACAGTGGATAACAAAATGTCAGTTTGTTTTTGTGGCTCATATCCTATAGACAAATTTAGCCATTTAAGCTTTATTTATTTGTTTGTATATTAAACCAACATGACTCTAAATATAAATAAGCATGGCAGCTGCAATTATTTCGGTACGTGAACATGCATTAATTAATGTATTCAACCAACTGTTTCCAAATTAAATAGACCTATTTATTACCAATAAATTTGATTTCTGACATTACAGTGGAAAATTATTGTTATTTAACGTGAACACTAAACATTGGGAAACAATAACTCACAAAATAAGAAGCGACATACAGTATCCAGGCCATTTCAATGATCTATGGATATGTTTGTAAATTAGCTTATGTAAGATGCAATGACTTGACAATAAAACATAGGCTGTTATAGTACAGTAAACGAGGTGTTCCCGACACGTCAGTATCCTGGCATTACAATAAATTGTTATGTTTGTATCGCTTTACTTTGATCCAATGTTGCTGCTAATTAGTGTCTTGATGCGAACAGCAATGTCAGCAATGTGTTTGCACAGGCTGCTGTATACAATGGATTGAAATGTGAACTTCCAAGCACTTCTAAGATCTGCAATTGGCTCTAGGAATATTTGTGGGCTCGGAAATAAAGGGAGAAAAATAAGGACATTTCATCGACTGCGACGGGGAAGCAGATAGACTGTCAAATGTCTTCCTCTCCCTTTCTCCTTTTCTCCACTCCCTAACTCCCCTGCTTTGTTCCACAGATTCCAGGGTAGGAGAGGAGGGGTAGTGGGGGAGTGGAGTAAAGGAGGGGGGATTGAGAAGTAATGGTACACACCCAGAGACTGCACCACCTCACTAGCCAGCAAGGGGGAAGAACAGAATTGTTCCCCCCATTCCTGGTTGCCAATAAGACATTGATCATTAAAGCAGCTGCCTTGTTCAGGCAGGTTCGTTCTGTTTTATGTGAATCAATCAATTTATTTTTATAGAGCTGCATCTCTTACCAAGGTGGACGGCTTTACCCAATTCAGTTAGGAAGGGGCATGGCTACATTCAAGGGCGATTCGCCTTTACATACTGCCTTTTAGCATTTATAAGACGTACTGTAATGCCATTAATTTATTTCTTATTCAAAAGCAGTACCAAGGCCTAAAATAATAATGATACATACAGTGATTTTCATAATAATGTTGCTAGCGCACCTATAAAGATACATTTAAAAAATGTCAGGATGAATTGTTCCCCTTTAATTGAATTTGACCATGAATTACACCCAGCACACACCTACACTCGGCATATACCTTGCAAAACAGTTTAGCTCTACTTTTGTTGTCTGTGAATGAGATCAGACTGAGCGCAACAGCTCTTCAAACAAAGTGAAAGAGAGGTTTGAAAAGGTAGAAAATAACAACTTTAGGGAAAACACCTGCAACAATGCTGGCTGATAGACGAATGGCATGGCCAAGGCTGTTTACAGGCTGAACCCAGGGCACACGTCTGGCAAGATCAGACAGTCACAGACAAATAGCATAAAAGAGAACAAAAACATGTTGGCCAAACAGTCTAAAACTCTCTCTCTCTCACACACTAACAGACAGACACACACACAGACAAGCACAAGCATACATACACATGTTTGTTCAGCAGATAATGCAAAGAGTCTATATTTTTGTGTCTATATATGCAATGCTGATACCAGTTCTTTATAGTTCCAAGACAGTGTTCATACACAAAACATGCAGGAATGGGAGTAAATCATAAAATGGCGTACATTGGAATAGGGTAGTTGCAAATATTATGTACATACATGTATGATAAATAAATCCTAATTCTGAATCCCTTATTTGACATGGGATTATATTCCAAGTCCTGCTGAAAACAGATTGGTTGTTACTTAAATAACTGCTGATTTTGATAAGGCAGTAGTCATAAGTACAACATCAGTGAAAATCCCCAGATAAAATTAAAGTATGAAGGAAGATTAAATTTAATGCAACGCAAATTGAACAGCTATACTGTCAACCAATATAAAGTGATTTTTCATCTAATGCTAAAAATCTGATTTGATATGACATAATCAGTCATTGTAATCTGAGAGCTTGAACTGATTGAGCCTGGACCTGGCCAAGTGCTACAGTTGATTGATATTACAGATAATTTTAGTAGAGCTCCTTCTCCTGCTTCATACTTTAATGACAGGTAAACAAGAAAGGAAACAGGAAAACTATTTTTAAAGATGACCTGTATTGATGGTGCTGAGTGGTCTAGCTTGGCGTGGAAACTACACAGACTGAAAATGAACAGATTGTCATATGACTGAACAATATTACAATTGAATACTTTGCACATTTACTGTAGGATGAAACATTATGCAGTACATAGGCAAGTGCATATCCCTTTCACTTATCTTGTATCAAATTGGACATTCTAGCAACAGTCCATATACACAGTCAGTATTAATGTGCAAGTGCTTGGGAAGGATTCACAATTGTACAATTGTACTATATGTGTTCCATCAGGCTATGTTTAGCACTATGACAGAAAGATAAAATGCACTTGTGCCCTATGAATCGTTGGCAGAGAGACATAGCAGACTCATCTCTGACATTGCATGGCTGAACCTACTGGACATAAGAATCATATTCATATTTGCCAGCAAACATGCCATCATGCACCCTTACTCCTGCCGAATGGCTGAAGCTAAGCATATGTGGGCTTGGTTAGTACTTGGATGGGAGATTAAACTGCTGCTGAAAGTGGTGTTGGTGGGCCATTAGGGGGCAGTCTTCATTCTGGTCACATTGCCCCCAATGATGGGGACACTGTGCTATGGGAGACGTCTTTTTCACTACACCTAATTCACTGTGGTCATTAAAATATCCCATGACTCTCATAGCAAAGAGTAAGGGGTTCCCGGAGGTCCTGGCTAAATTCCCATCCTGGCTCGTTCAACCTGCCACCTCATCATCCCCTGAATTGGCAAAACAATTGTTCTCCCCCTCTCCACCTCAGCTGGTGTGTGTTGGGCGTTCTGGTGTAAAATGGCAGCCATGCATCACCCAGGTGGGTGCTACACATTGGTGGTGTTTCCCCCTCATCAGGGGCAGGCCTATACAAGTACAATGATCTATCTATATTCTACTTGAAGCACCCAGCAGTCTGTTTCTCAATGAAGTTAAGACCTATTTTTGATGAAGTGCCAATGTTATACCCATGAATTTGGTAGCTCACAAGGGAGGGGCATAACTGCTGAACCACAGACAGTTCCCATTCTCACCCAAATGACTCTTTTAATGCAGGACTTGTGTAATGTTTTAGTGCAATATATAGAGGCGTCCGTAATCTTCTTGCAGACTGGAAAGTGCTGAGTCACTGCAAATCTAATTTACTTTAGATGGATCAATAAGTGTGGTCTTGGATCTCTAATGAGATACTGGGTTTTTGGGGGGTGATTTGGAAATTAAGTAGCTAAACAGCCACTTTATGACACAGACATACACACAAATCATCTCTTATATAATTTGTCTTCAGTAATTCCAATTGAGAATTAAATATAGTCAATTGCAAAATGTATATTTTCAGTTATTTGATATATGATTCTTTTCCCCAGTATGCCCGTGAAATGATTAACATCTGTGAAATTTACAACTTACAACTTTATAGTATTTCCATTCAACCTCTGTCATTTGCTTAATTAGAAAACAAACTCCAATCTTGCCACCCAATTAATTACAAACACTTTAGGGCAATTAGCCCATTGGGAATGCTGCTTTCTTTCAGTAGCGGTGGAATGGGGAGTTTGGTTCTGGGTCATCGCTGGTGAACTGGCTGGCAGACTCTCTAAACCCTTCTCTGTGTTTGTGTGAGCCATTACAGCATATTCGGTAGAAGCTGTCAGTCAACTATTTGGGTTTTCCTGATTTATTTGCAATGTATTTTAATCTGCCTTGTTTACTTGGCGACATGATGTTAGGGAGATATTGCAAAGAATTAAGAAACATTTCTGCAGTGTGTGTGTTTGTGTGTGTGATTTAAAATGGGTAGGGTAAAAAAATAAATTGCCAGAAGAGTGTTAATGGGCAGACATTAAGCCCAATTAATTTTGTGGCTAGAAGGGGAAAGATTTATGTAAATCACATGGTTAGGCATCGTTCCAAAATGTAGTTGGGTGGACATCAGTTGCATTTTAATGTGAATTTAATGTAACATTTCACATACCCCGCAGCAGTACAATACACTGGCAATCCTAGTTATTTATTTTTTCTATTTGTATCTTCTAAGGCCCAGATATTAATGCCATTTCACTTTTCTGAATGCTTTTTCGTCAAGTTTTAATCTTTCACCCACAGCAAGTTTATAATCAGAACGTAATCATACTTCTCAGAGGTACAAAAACAAATAAAAATATCTACGAATAAAAAATATATCAGCCTTGCTAAACAAAAGAAAGTATTATGCAAATTGCAGGTACACCAGATTAAGGCTTCAGGCATAAAATATAAGCCTGCCACTCTTTCTTTTTTCAGGAGAAGTTACAGTGTAAGGCTGCGCATATGTGGAATTTACTGTTTATCACCAATTTGGTCATAATTACGATATGGATTTATACAGACATATAAATCCATATATGCTTTCTCTCTCTCACTCTCACTCTCACTCTCACTCTCACTCTCACTCTCACTCTCACTCTCACTCTCACTCTCACTCCCACACACACACACACACACACACACACACAATGTCATGCTTGCTTGCTCTCTTGCTTACTCACACACACACACACACATACTCAGATATTGAAATGCTGATGACACGCCATACTACATTAATCTTTTTTTATTTATTATTATTTACGTGTTGTGAAGCACCGTTAAATTCTTGGCCAACCTTTGAAAGGCACAGTATCACAAGTTCAAAGGGTTCTGCAATCCATTCATTGACCATCTAGGATGAACAGTGCTTCGGTCTTAATTGTTATTTTCACCAACCTCGGACTGAAATTGACAGCCTGGAGTTTTACCGCGGTGGGTCTCTGGCTCTGTAGTAACGGGCGAAAGAGGATCCATGTCTCAGCAGGATCCAGGGAGAGCCCCCAGTGAGGCAACATGAGTCAGTGCACTGCTCTTCAGCAGGGTCAGAGCGGGATGATGATGAGAAAACTTTCTCTCCTTCTAAAGGCGCCATTTTGTGGGGCTGATTGAGCTGGAGTATCTGAGTTTTATCCAGAAAGCTCAGAGACTTTGTGCCCAGTGAGTGGGATACCAACTGGATTATGTATGAGCATCTTATGTGGGATACTTTGAACACTCCTGGGGTTGCGAGTAAGATCAGATCAAGCACACAAAGCTTAAGTCTGCCAATGAACTGATGACAGATTCTGCTCACCTCCTGAACTCCTCTGCATCCACCTTCAAGGGATTAAAGCAATGACAAATTAATAGTGTCAATCATACAGGATGTGTGAGAGAGAGTGAGAGAGAGTGGGGGGAGATGTGATCTGAGTATGTGTGAGAGATTATCAGTATTATTTTATTATGAAATCAGTATTGTATTATTTAATTCTCTATTTCTTCTGCAACGAGAATCAGAAACCAAGAAATGGAATGACATTTACAGCATATGCGAGAGTATATTCTAGGAATGCAGCAGTTGAATGTACCCTATTTGATCTTCTGAATAAAAATACCCATATGGTGCAGTTATGTAGTCATATTAATTAGATTATTTATATACAGTATTTGATTAGATGCAGTTATATTAATTTGATTATATCGTGGAGTAGTTTTCCTCCATCTAGAAGTCTTATTTTTATTTGAACAAGAAATCAGTCTGTAATGGAATTTTACTTATGCAGTTGTGCTCTTATTTCAAAAGTAGATGGTGGTGTGTTGAAAATGAAATACACCATGCTAATAAAATTAAAATTATTAAAGAGCTTGCTTTTTGGAGGTCTCAGATAGCCTCAGTGGCATGGATACTCCATACAGTACTCACTAAACCTGTACACAGTAGCATTTTTTACTTCAGCAAAAATGGACACTACAAGTTATTACAAATAAGTTCATTTGTAAATGAAAACTATGATCAAAGTAAGTGGTGAATAGCACCAAAGGGCTTTCCACACACTGTGTGTACTGTAACAAAGCATGTTATGTATGAGCAATATACTGTAGCACTAATAATATTTCTATAAGATTCAGTGCATGTATAAAACTCCTCGCTGTGTATCAATTGACCAATGCTGCCAATAAGGTACAGTATCCCACATATCACACTGTGCAATGTGTTCAGTTCTGTGCCCTTCTCTCTCGATACCAACTGTCAAATGATTTTGCTCCAGGCAAAAGTCTCTCAACTCACAACTTCTCTTCTTGTCACTGTCAGCTTTGTCCCACTGAGCTACCCTCATAAACATGACTATCCACTGAGAAAGTGCCCCAGGAGGACTCACTGCCTCTTCTTCTTCACTTTTATTTGGATAAGGAAAGCACCCCAAACGCTTGTACAATTCACACTGCAAATCTGATGTAAATGGTCAACGGACCGGATTCATATAGTGCTTTTATTCACAGCGCTTTACAATTAATGCCTCTCTCTCAACTGCCAGATGACCGCTCTTACCTCCTGAGATAATGTCGCCCCATTGTGTTCACAGATATATAAAAGCAAATTACATACAACCTCTTGTGATATGTAAGCTTGTTATTGCAAATATTTAATCAGCCAATCATGATGCAGCAACTGAATGCATAAAAGCATGCAGACGTAGTCAAGAGGTTCAGCTGTCAGAATAGAGAATAAATGTGATCTGAGCGACTTTGACCGTGGAATGACTATCTCAGGGTGGTTTGACTATCTAAGAAATTGCTGAACTATTGAGATTTTCATGCACAACAGTCTCTAGAGTTTGCAGAGAATGGTGCGAAAAACTAGAAAATCCAGTGAGCAGCAAGAAAAAACATGTTACTGATTACAATTGTGGTATGCATAAGAGCATCTCTGAACACACAACACATCATAACTCTAAGAGGGTAGGCTACAGCAGCAGAAGACCAATAAGTGTAATAAATACCTAATAAAGTGCTCACGGAGTGTCAGTACATTCAGAACTGGTGCATCTCAGTTTCATACAGATGAATGCAATGAAATCAACAACCAGGAAACTACAAAAGAGACAAAACCGATTGACCAATTAATTGAGCATACAAAACTGAAATTGTAACTAGTCCTTGAAAAGGTTAGAAAGGTGCTACCTTGGTGAACACTTTTCCTATTTTAACCCAGGGTATGTCAGCTTCATTAGGCATAGCTGATTATAGGAGCTGATCTTAATTACACCTTCTCACCCTTTCCTGCACACAGGCCAGTCTCCTTCAGCTAACACACATCTTACTGACATGTTCTGCCTGTAAAACAACCGAGAGGCAGCGTGAGTAAATCCTCATGGAAACACTGTTTAGGAGCGCTCACAGATAAGTAATGGTGCTCGCCCTGCTCGGCCGTGAGGTTATAGATATTTTGGACTGGAGAAAGAACTCATCGCTTGTTGATGCTGTGTGACATTTTAATATACTGCGGCAGACACTGTTTTCAACTTATTGGGACTCTTGCCTCGTAACCAGGGCGATAAAGTCGAAGATTGATAATAAGGGCTGCACCTGCACAAGGCCATTTCGAAACTGTTGTGATCCAAGATTTTTCTCCAACAATGACAGCATTATATGCTTCTTATGAAGCTGTCCCTCTGCGTTGTATTTCTGAATGCTGCTGTGTCGGGATAGCACCTGTCTGGGGCTGTAGCTGTATGCCAAGAACAGAGGTGGAAAATCCAGGTCCTTCCCAGTATTTTGTTCCAATCACCTGGATTTGGTAATTAGCGCAACTCTTCAGCCAAGAGGTAGAACTACTGTAATTAGAGAAAACCAGCTCAGGGCTGGAAGAAACACAAGGCATGACTTTCCACCTCTAATGAGCAACAAGTTGGATGCAGAGAACTTGCTTTTATTTCAGAATCCTCCTGAACCCTTATTTCACTATTTTACTGCACAACAATGTAGCTGAGTCATAATGAACTGACTTAATTCATTTGCACATAATGATGCTGTGCTTTTGTAGATTGCAAAGCATTGATTTTAACCTCATTAACAACAATGAAAAGAAAACAGATTGAAAGTAAACATAAAATAAATAAATCACACCTCTTTGCCATAATCATAACTTTAATTAAACCCAGTCTCTTCGCTATAATTAAAGTAATTTGCTGTCGCTTTCAGCACAATCAATTCAAACTGATTATATCTTTGTGTATATGCTTTTTAGGTGTACACGAAATTTGGGAAATGCTACACTTTCAACGGGAACAAGACAACATCCAGGAAAACAAAGCAGGGGGGCATGGGAAACGGCCTGGAGATAATGCTGGATATCCAGCAGGACGAATATCTGCCCATCTGGAAAGAGACAAGTAAGCCACCTCAACACCTCTTCCATTCTTTTATTATTATTGCAAGGTCTCACAATATTCTTTTCCCTAGTTTCGAATTAGGCCAGGCTTGTTGTTGCAATATCCTACTGTCAATTCATGAAAACAAAGGCTTACAAACCATCACTTCTGGAATACATGCTGCCTGCTACCTGTTCCATGTTTGAATTCGACAGTAACAAACATACTGTAGCCTGTCCCAGCTTTGTGTCAGGGGAGTATCCCACACATACAGCTGCCCAGTTCACTGATCTAAATCGTTCCTACCTGGGTGGCACTGTGAGAACCAGCCTGTGGAGCTGACAGTTAGGATTTAGAATCAGACCGCAGGATACATCAAACCCTGGAACCTGGTGTCTGCAGGACACTGGGGGCAGCATGTAGCCTCGTGGCTAAGGTGCATGACTGAAACCCGGGAGCCAAGGTGTAGCCAGGATAAGATGTTGAACAAGGCCCTCAACGCCACATTGATCCAGGGGGGAAATTATGTTTATGTGTAAAACTGTTCATAGATTTTTTGAGGGAGTAGTGGGGGCAGCCTATAGCCTAGTGGCTAAGGTGCTTGACTAAGACTGGGAAGGTTGGTGGTTCAAGCCCCAGTGTAGCCACAGTAAGATCAGTTGTTGGGCCCTTGAGCAAGGCCCTTGTTTATCCTAATCAACTCGTTAAATCGCTTTGGATAAAAGCGTCAGCTAAATAACCAATGTAGCAGTACATGTTCGTGAAGATTATCTTGTGTTTCTCGCGTGAAAGATGTGACGTCGCTGGAGGCGGGGATCCGAGTGCAGATCCACAGCCAGGAGGAGCCTCCCTACATCCACCAGCTGGGCTTCGGCGTTTCCCCCGGGTTCCAGACCTTCGTGTCCTGCCAGGAGCAGAGGGTAAGCCCCCAAATCCCCCCTTCCCCACAACTTCAGGGGTTTGTGTGAGGGATACAAAAATGAAAGCAGCCTGTAGCCTCATAACTGGGACCCAGAAGGTTGGTGGTTCAAGCCCCGCTGTAGCCACAATAAGATCTGCGCAGCTGTTGGGCTCTTGACCGAGGCCCTTAACCCCACGCTCTGGCAGATGGTCCCCTGCTTAGTCTAATCTGTCTAGTTTAATACATGTTATTTATCCAAAGCGACTTACAGTTGATTAGACTAAGTAGGGGACAACCTCTCCTGGTGCAATGTGGGGTTAAGGGCCTTGCTCAAGGGCCCAACAGCTGTGCGCATCTTATTGTGGCAACACAGGGGATTGAACCACCAACCTTGCAGATCCCGGTCATGTACCTTAACCACTACGATACAGGCTACCAGGCTATAATTGAAATGTACAGGGCTCAGGTGCGATCCTCCACTCCCTCCACAGCTGACCTACCTGCCCCAGCCCTGGGGCCACTGCCGGGCCACGGCGGAGAAGCTGATCCCTGGGTACGACACCTACAGCATCAGTGCCTGCAGGCTGCTGTGCGAAACCAAGGAGGTGGAGAGCGAGTGCAGCTGCAGGATGGTCCACATGCCAGGTGTGCACGTCGCTCAGTCCTCAACCCGCTCCTGTCCCTCCCGCAAGTCACCCATCCGTCTGCCCCACTCGCCCGCCCGTTCCTCTCCCCGGTAACGACCGCGCACCTGTCCGTCACATCCGTCTCCGCGCGCCCGTCGATACGTCCCCGTCAGTCACGCAGCTGCGTCTGTGACTTATCCGCCAGTAGCCGTCACTCATCTCCGGCGCGCACCTGTCCCTGCAACTCATCACAGGTTTCCGTCGGCCGTTATCATGTAGCTGTCAGTCACGCGCTCCTCTCCGTAGCTCATCTGGCTAGCCCTCTCGGTCATCGCCGCGTCCACGCCGGTCGTGCAGCAGACATGTCTCCGCGACACGTTCGACGGTCCCCGTCAATCATTTACAGTCATCTCCTGTTCAATTTCATTCCACTTCATGTCCCGGCTCGACACGATTAAAATGTTAATGACACAGTCAGTCAGGATTTTTTATTTTTTTAAACGGCAATAAATTCCCAGACTATTCACACTGTTGTTGGATTTATGGTGGACATCATGAACTGAGAAAGACAGAAAAAAAGATTGGATTTCTCTTTGATCACCTTCATTTGACTTTCTTTTTGTTTCAGGAACCGCCCCCTTCTGTCCTCCCAGCAAAATAATGTGTGTCGACAGTGTGCTCGGTAAGATATTTCTGCATTTGCCGTGAACACATCCAACAAGAAAGATACACATTTTAATTACAACATGTTAAAAGCAAACAAATTAACAATGTCTGAAAGGGAACAAATTCCTCTCAATTCCGGTTGTCAAAAACCACATTTAAAATGCATGCTACGAATTCATAAATGGAAAAGACACTAAAGAGCTAGGGAAAATACTCAGGAAATGTTGACAGTGGGCTGTGGAAGATGGCCAGGAATTCCTTTGGCGGTTAGCTCAGCTTCTGATCTAATGTCTTTAGCACTGGCTTCCTGGGAAGTACACTACTACCCGCTGCCCACTCACTGCTTACTATTCCCTATATTGTTTCTTCTTTAAGTATGATGTATTGTATTTTTGTCCTCCCATTGTATAAAATGCCTGGAAGCAGTATATGTCATAGTAAACAATGCTGATGTGCTACAGGATAGACCTTCAGGATAACAGTAAAATAAAAAGTTTAGTATGTGATGTGCAAAGCTATGTAAAAATTATCATCAGCTGTAATAGAGCATACATTTAATCATCTTTTCAAAAGGATACCAACCCCATTTAATGGGTGGCTGAACGAAATCTAGATAAATCGCACTATTTAAATAATGAGAGTAAATGTTCTCCATGTGAGAGGTATTCACTTTGAAGTTTTTTTTTATTTAATTGGAAAGTTTTGTCATTTTCTTGAATGTATATATTTTAAATCACTTTCAGAATAGACCATTATCTGGTCTCTGCATACAGATAACCTCTGCGTAATTCACATCTGATTCCTGTGATCAGATTGTAGACTGCATTTTTCCAACACTACAAGCAATGAGAAAATCATCAAAGAGAGAGAGAGAGAGAGAAGTAGCCTGAAAGAATTTTATAGAGTGTGTGTATGTGTGTGTGTGTGTGTGTGTGAATGTGAGTGTGTGACTGTGTGTGTGGGAGGGTGTAAAAGATAAAGAGAGAATATCAAAGAAAGTGTGTGTATAAGGAACGAATCTGTGCTTTCAGACTTTTCACAGAAGAAACAGTTTGTGAGTTTGTCCTCTTAATATCCTTGTGTGACATAATAACTATACCATAACAAATCCATGCTTTGAAAATTACTTGCTGTAACAAAAAAAAGAAAAGAAAATCGTTATAAAAATCAATCGTGGTGCGTTTGGCTAGCTGGCAGAGGTTAAGCTTGGGTACACTTACAGTGTATTCTCATTTGTACTAGACTGCCCAGGAGAACAAGGTTTCACACAGCGGAAGACAGGCATTAAATCATGTCCACAGACTCAATGCGCTGCACTGTAGGTCTTTTGTGTGTGCTGGATTTATAGGACACTAATCCCCTTGGTGTGACTAATTTCTGACACTTTGGTTTGTTTTGCAGCCGCGTTTCTGAAGAGCACGCGGGAGAGCTGTAACTGCGAGACTCCCTGTAAGCTGACGCGCTACGGCAAAGAGCTCTCCATGGTGAAAATCCCCAGCAAGGGCTCGGCCCGTTACCTCTCCCGAAAGTACAGCAAGACCGAGGAGTACATCAGGTAAACAATGATGTACATCAGGTAAACAGTGATGTACATCAGGTAAACAGTGATCTACAAACAGTGGTGTATATCAGATAAACAGTGATGTACATCAGGTAAACAGTAATGTATATCAGGTAAACAGTGATCTACATCAGACAAACAGTGATGTAGAAACAGTGATGTACATCAGACAAACAGTGATGTACATCAGACAAACAGTGATGTACATCAGACAAACAGTGACAACAGACAAATAAGTTCTAAAAAAGTATATCCTCACAGCTAGTGAAACAAACAAAGCCAGTTGCCTGTAGCTTATAGGTTTTTTTCTAATTTTGCCAACTGTAGTATTTAAAAGGCTTACCTACCTATCCAACTGTACCCTGAACTAAAAAAAACATATGAATTCTGTGGATGTTCCCACCAGTAAACACACAGTGTTAACTCAACTCAAATTACATACTACCGTACAATGTACAATAGAGTATTTGTATAACTGCAGCACACAAAACCATTTAAATCTGTATGTAGCACTCATTCAGCTTCTGCTTGAGGCAATGTAACACATACAAAGAGACATGTATGAATCATCATATAAATATGAGAGATTAAGTTCATATGTACTGTACCAGATTTGACTTGGTCTTATTTGAGGGTGGAAACATACCATTAAGCATGTCATTACACACAAGATACTGTATGTTCTTAAAATGTGTTCCTATTTATGATTTGATGCTTTTCAGTTGTTGAAGAACTTATGTAAATCACTTTGGATTAAAAGCATCTGCGAAATGACAAAAAAAGAAAGTAAAATTACATACCTCCTTTGTGCATGCACACACTTACACACTCACACACACACATACACACATACACACACACACACACACACACACACACAATCAAGCAATGTCATGTAGACCTCAGGGTTGTCAGTTTGATGTGATTATTAATATTTCACATTAAAAGCTGAAAAGAGGAGTTATGCAATGAAAAGCACATTTTAAGGAAGGAAGCGTGAAGGATTTCCAGTTCAAGCTGTCCCTCTTGCACTCAGTCATTTTTCAAGCATCACAAAATTTCACTGTGGAGGTTTGATATGTTGCCTGTCACAAAACAATAATGCTGCACGGATTTCTGGAAAAGTTTCACTGTTCCTCTTTCCTGATCCATTTTTATTAAATACTTTATTTATAATTAATAGTATTAATATACATTTTTAGTCAGTTCTCCGATTATTATGTTTCATGTTTTTTTTCCTTCCCAATTACAGGGACAATTTTCTTGTCTTGGACATTTTCTTTGAAGCCCTTAATTATGAAACCATAGACCAAAAGAAAGCATATGACGTGGCAGCATTATTAGGTGAGTATGTTTAACTCATATTGGTTGCCTCGTTCCATAGTCCTTGATTTAACTGAATACAATTATTATAAAATCCTGGTATGAAGTACTGAAAGAGTTAATGAACTGTAGTGTGTGTTCAGGAAATGTTGTGAGTTAATGAGACCACAGGGCCAGGGGTGGCCAATCTTGGTTGTGGAAAGCCGCAGGTTCTGAAATCAAAAGGCCAAGTGTGGTTACATAGCAAACAAGTTTTAATTAGTCAATTAGGCACAGAGTAAAAGTGAAAATCTGCATACCCTGCGGCCCTCCAGGACCAAGGCTCAGCACCTCTTCTACGGTGTAAAAAGTCTTCTACAGTGCCTAAAGTACAGTGCCACCCACAGGACACTGACTCTGTTCTCTTTTAAGGGGACATCGGGGGCCAGATGGGGTTATTCATTGGCGCCAGCATTCTGACAATCCTAGAAATACTGGACTTTATCTACGAGGTACTTTCTTGCTTTTGTTGAACTATGTAATTACACACAGAAAGCATGGATTCACACGGAAAGGTGGCCGGTTCAGTCGGCTTTCAGGTGGACCTGAATAATCTCAGGCAAGACGGAAAGATATCCGTCTCTCCGCGTTCCACACCCCGTTCTACGGACTGCTCCGGCTACGCTGCGAGCCGCACACCGTACACAGCTAATGCGTCAAATGCGTGCGGAGTAAATCCACGTCTGCGGGCGAACGCATGACGCCGTTTGTGTTGGTAATTGCCTCCCTCCTGACCCAGGTCATCAAGTGTCGGCTGCAGCGTCTGCTCCGGCCCGAGAAAGAGGAGAAGAAGAAGAAGCAGCAGCCGCAGCAGCAGCAGCAGACGGGCGTCGTGGCAACAGTGGGCCTGGACGATCTGAAAGTCAAGGTGAGCGTCGTGCGAGAGGTCTCCATGGGCACGGGGGGAGAACTGCTAAGGAGACGCGGCAACGAGCTCACTATGTGAGCGTAGTAAGATACAGTTATGTCCCCTGGAAGTGGAGAAAGAAAAAACATCATATTGAGAATCACTGAGAATCTATCGCAGGTTATTATTTTCATTGCCTAGCAGCGGCTGATATTGCTTTCAGTTTTGTGCAATATGGCACTGAGTTTCACACAGCAGAGTTCGGTAAATACTAGTGATATAGTAAATCTTCGGAGGATCTGGTTGAAAGAATGAGATACAGTCAGCACAGAGAAATGGACCCAGGAGTTTGATGTTCTCTGTGGATTATGTCAGGGAGAATTATTATTTGTATTGTTCAGAATAAATTGTTTTCTTGTTTTTTTTTTGCTAGGTAAGCATTTCATGCAGGATATGCATTTCATGTCATGACTAGTAAGCCTTTACAAAGGAGTGTCTAGAATTACATATACTCCTATTCTGCAGAAATGTACATTTGAATGTGCTCTTCTGTCTGTTCTGGGGCCCTCAGGAGTCTGAAGAAATGACAAGAAGTCACCTGGAAGGGGCCTATCCAAAAACAATACTCCCAAACCACCACCACCACCACCATCACACACAACATGGAGTCTACGAGGACTTTGCCTGCTAGAGCCTCCAAGTTGTATTGCCCTGTCCCCCAAAAAAGAAGGAAAACACAACCTCTTCTGCTGGATTTGGGCTTAATAATAGACCCTCTGAATCCAGCTTTACCTTTATCACGGTCACAAGTGAAAGCTACAGCCAAAGTCGAACACCAAACCTGTGCTTCTAACGGACTTGTACAGAGGGCGCACAGCCCCCTTGGAGACTTGCACTCGACCTCCCTGCCTGGACGGCTATCCTCTTGGCAACTCTATTCCCATGGTTTCCGCAACATGGATACTTGAGAGTTATAAGGTGTTCATGTCATTACGCCCAGTTTATATTTGAGAAGATTAACCTTGTGTTTTTGTCAGCTTGATTGTGTAAGTCATATTAAGGGTATTATTCCGGAGTATTTTATGAAATATGTCATAATATCCCTAATCTGTCAATTCTCAAATGAAAGAAAATAATACAACAAAGTGGCTCTGACACTATCCCCCATTTACAGTTAAATGCAAAAGTACTGGGACAGTGATACAATTTTTGTTGTTTGACTCTGCGCTCCAGCACATTGGACTTGAATTGAAACACTCAATATTAGGTTTATAAACATACTGACAGCTTTAATGTAAGGATATTTACATCCATATCAGGTGATTTGTGGATAAACTACAGCCCTTCTAGTACTTACAGTACTCCCTCTAAAAATGAACATTATCTGAAATAAAGTCATCCTATTTTGTACTCATTTTTCAAATCTTTTGCAGTCGATGACTGCCTTAAGTCTGCAACACTAACTTCGCATACCCTGGCTATGTTCCCTGGTGATGCTCTGCCAGGCCTGTACTGTAGCCATCTTCAGCTCCTGTTTGTTTCTGGGGCATTTTGGCTTAAGTCATACCTTCAGCAAGTTTCACTTGCATGTTCATTTGGATTCATGATGGGTGATTGACTTTATCAAGCAAGAACATTGGTTGTTTGTTTGGAGTTTTGAGGCATTTGGTCAGATCTGAGCAGATGTTTTTGTGCACTTCAGCATTCATCCCGCAGTGAAGATATGTGAGCCAGCTCCAGTGGAAGCCATACATGCCCAAGGCAGAATTTCCACCATGTGTCACAGATGGGAGGGGGGGCTTTAGATTTTCCTCACCACACTTTCCTCTTTCCATCACTTATAGGATAGTTATAGGATAGTGTCCATAACTTTGTTCCAGAGGTTTTTCAAACTTTTTAACAAATTTGAACCTGGCTGTTCTGTTCTTGAGATTTACCAGTGGTGTGTATCTATCTATGGAGGTTATGCTGTAGAGAGGCCTCTTGGAGAGTGTTCTTGATCTGTTTGACAGTTGAAAAGGGGGGTTTGCTTCATAGTTGAAAGTACTCTTCATCTTCAGCCATCCACCCTGTGGTCGATCTAGTTATCTGCTATTGCTGAGCTTACCAGTGCATTCTTGCTTCCTAACAATGTATAAAACAGTTGATTTGACACACCCATTTTTTTGGCTACCTTTTTTTGGTTCACCCAGCCTCCCCAGACTCCTTGATCTAAGAGCTGTGTTCAACACAGTCAACCATGACATCACCTTTGGGACTTCATTGGTCTCACCACAGCCACCTCTGTCACTGATCAAGTTTGTCACTATAGGTAAGGGTAGTCTGCCTTGTCACCTGCGGTGTCCCACAAGGCTCTGTCCTTGGTCCCATCCTCTTTCTGATCTATGTCCTCCCATTCACTCATAACATCTAGCATCACACCACCTCCCGATCTCCCTGCCTCCACAAATCTAAATGTCTGCCTTGAGAAGATCAATGCTCTTTTCCAACTCAGCAGCAGCAAAACAGAGATCCCCGCAGTTGGCAACTCCCGACAAACCCATACCCCACAAACTCCCTAACTATGGCTCACATCCCCATCCCTCTGTCAACTCTCGTACGAAAATGAATGGTACCTACCAGACCAAATTGCAATGCAAATTCCGGTGCCTCATTTCACTGCCAAAATACAAGGCCTGAGCTGCAGATTTAAATATCCACCCTCTGGTGCTCTGAAGCGGAAGTTACAAACCACTGCTCCTCCATGCCCACACAACATGGCTTCACTAGTTAACATTACACATGCTCAGTGAGTACTGTCAGCAAGCTAACTTTAGAGTCTGTCAAAATGCCAAAATGGTCTAAAAACTGTTTTGTTTTTATTGATAACAGAAAATATATTGTTCAATTTCTTTACCTTTGCAATAAAAAATGCTCCTTAATGTCACCATTTGCTCTTTACTTTAAAGAAGTTACTAATTCAAGCAGTGTTTAGACATCTTAGTGATACACATCCCTTGTTGTTACAAACCCTGGTGCAAAATTTGGCACCTGCCTGTCTTTTGAGAGCCTTTTCAAGAACATCTGTAAAATATTCTTCTACCATCTTTGCAACATTGCTACATTCCACCCTGCTCCCACTGATCATCCATGCATTCATCTCCCCTAGGTTGGAATACTACAGTGGTCTCCTGGTCTGCCTTCCAAACCAATGAAAACATTGCAAATATCTTTCAAACAGTGTCATCCAAATTATAAGGAGGGCCTGGAAATGCAAGCACATAACCCCCATCTTGATGCCTTCATTGGCAACCAATCACACAAGGCATTGACTGCAAAATAGCGCAGCCCAAATTCAAGACCATATTCTGAGGCGCCCCTAAATACCTCACAGACAAGACAAGCCGAATGCTAATAACAATTCCACCACTATTATCAGCTCAGGCCTATTGTTTGCATTCTTGTGCATGAACTAATGATACAAAGACACACAGCTGGCCCAAGAACAGCTGAGCAGCCAATTGTCCAAGGGGTTATGGGCTGTAATGTGGATGTAAATGCACCCAGATTAAAGCTGACAGTTTGCACATTTCCTCATTGTTTTAATTTATTTAAAATCATGTCCTGGAGAGCAGAGCCAAAACAACAAAAAATGTGACACTGTCCCAATGCATTTGCAGTTAACTGTATATATAGGTTCTTCTTTACGATATGTTTTTTTTTTTTTTCAAGATTTCACAAAAGTGAGAGGTCCATTATCATATGTGTATAATTGGTTTTTGTAATGTGATTTAAATATGAGGGAAATTAAGTAATTTTTAAATAATCATCATATGGCTATGATGATGCAGCAGTCCAGAGGTGTTTCTAAATGTCAGACTACACAATAAGATGTAACATCTGACTTCCTCTCAGCAAACCCAATCAAGTTATCAAACTTTCTGTTTCAGAATGAGAAAACATTTGATACTATTACACTGAGAACAAGACCAAGCTTAGCACAATTTTTTACAGTTAAATTGTCTCTTATTCTCATAACTTAAATCAAATTAATTTAATTTAATTAATTACATGAATTGAATGTCAAGAAAATGCTGACAACAGCAGATTTTTGTGCATGTGAGCACACACACACACATGAACATATTAAGAATACATGCAAAAGGCTTTTTGGCTCTGATGATCATAAAGTCGTTGTGTTGGTCCAAGGCATTATGTTTGAGTCCTTCCTGAGTTTCCTCTTCGTCCACAACCCCCAGTTAATGAATCTGTACATTCACTCTTCTCTCGCAGTGACTAGCTTCCACCACGGGATGAGTTGTAGTTTATAGTTGTTGACAGGTTGGAATTATTTGTCCTCTAAATCTCTCGATCCCCTTCAGTTTGCAATTCCCATGCCAAAGATATATAGTAGCGAGATTAAGATCCTGCCACTTTCTTGTTTATGACTACTGTAGGTGTACTTTGGCAGCTGATTGGTGGAGATTCTTTTGTAACCGGTATGAGACTCATGACTCACGCCACTGTCATCCAAGTTCTCCTGAATTAATGCCTACCAGTCTGAATATCAAAATTAAATAATTGCTTAACTTTAAATCTTTATTCCATACCTCTTATTTTGCTCAGTGAACTCGGTTTCATTATATCCTCACATTCTTCATTTTAAATCGTACATGTAGGTGATCACAAAATACACATTTCTTATACAATATTAGACTTATAAACATCACATAAACCAGTACGTAAACATTAGTTTCTCCTACGCACCTTATGAAAATAATGTATTGGAATGAACCTTCCCCTTCAGAGATATTAGTTTTGTTCTCTTATCTGTAATTCATATTATCTTAACTTTAGAATGGTGGAGAGATAAAAGATGTGTTGCAGTGAATTATCAAGATACAGTATGTCTTCAAAATGATGGGGAAAAATACTCTCAACAAATATAGTTGCTCAAGTAATGTCTATATTACTTCCAGACACAATTACAGAATATTATCTCTCGGGATTATGTAAAAAGCTTATCTACAATCGTGTTCAAACTTAAAACACTGAAAACATCTGTGACTGAAGACAGTAGCACATACTATCATTTTCACTCTGCACTCCTACCTGGCTTGGCTAAGGTGCACTGGATGGAAACGAGGTCTGATAGAAGTTCTGCCAGGAGAGATCTACTGTGGAAGAAGATTTGTTAGCAGGAACATGGTATCCAGTGTAAATTATTCAGCTTTCGAGATCTTGTTACATTAGAGATGATTTTTCAATACCAACCTGTCATACATGTGCATCCACAGCTGGCAAATGAGAACTCTTGGATTAGCCACATTATTTTTCTTAGCAATCTATGATATATAATCAATACGGTGCTGGTTCCAAGTTCACACACAGTCAAAATTTCCATAGAAATACAGTACTTTAAGCAAAGTGATATCAAAGGCTCAATACTTCCCTCAATGTGGAAACAAGAGGAGTGATACAGTAAGTTCCTAAGCAAGCATGCAAATGGCAATCCATTCAGCTGTCTAAGGAGAAACCGTGGTGGAATATTCAATGAATTTGAATATTCATTTATAAATATATTTTGTACAGAAGTCTGCTGTTGTGACTGTATGTTTATTTTCGGCTTGTTTGTTTTTTGAGCACATTTTATAAATGTAATAATACTTCAGCATTAAAATGATAGGATTGATAAGTTAAATGTTTCTAGTTTCTGGTATGACATCAGCACATGACATTTTTACATAGCTTCTTTGCCTATGTATAAAGAATAATAGCATGCATTGTGTTTTATAAAATGGTCAAGGACACATCACAGAATCGAGGAGTGAACAGGCAGATCATACCACAGACACAAGAGGACACCTGGGGACACAAAATGGAGGAGCTAGATAAAGACAACCTTGTTTAGGGAACGGAGGCCAATGGCAGCTCAGAAAGAGCTAAAGCATCCAATCACTAAGGATAAGATGCCCATGAATCATCAATATCAGAATGCTCAGAATAACCCACACAGCGGAGAGTCTTTGTAACAATGTGGCATCGACGTTTTGTGGTGTTATTACGTTGCAGTTTTTTGAATTATATAAATATGAACACAACAATAATTTGGGATGTCAACGATTGACACAAGCAGGCAAAGTTGACAGGGTTATGGATTTTAATAAACGAGCTATCTGTTACATTCTCATTTAGATGTATCCAATCTTGAGTATCCCCTGCAAATGTACCACATACACATCCTTTCACCAAGTCTCAGTTATTGCAGCTCATGACCTAAATGTTAAAACTCATCCTTCTAAAGTAGACTTATTAAAGAATAAAAAAGCACATGCTCCACTGCAATGTAAAGCCAATTTAATAGTACATTATTTCATTATAATCCAAAGTTGAGCTTTCCAGCTGAATTATCTCCAAATGTCAACGGCAGGGACATAGGCCATTATCATTATAGAACAATAGCAAATGCAGAAGCAGAATGAATTGCGCTGATTATCTTAATACATAGTGTATCTGGCTTATACTGCAGCCAGTGCTTTCAACGGAATGGCACATAAATTTAATTGAAATGTTTTTTTAAGTATACCTTAACAAGTAGTGAAGAATTTTTCAATACTGTGTAATTGCTCATCACACAGCATGTACTTTATACATGGATAAAGTGAACTTTTTTAAAGAAGTTAAAACATTAAGAGTAAAGCAAAAGTAAACCTAAGGCACAGAAAAATGTCCACAGGTCAAAATGCTTCCATGGAAAATGTCCAGGGGACTGCAGGATGTTCTTTGGCTGACACCTATAGGCCACACCAAGTTGTGATGATTCATTTTCTTCTTTTGTCATGTACCATACTATCTAGATCTAGATCAGTCCATAAACAGTGGTGTGAGAAAAAAGGCATGCATGTTACCATCGTAACATTTCTGTATATCATAATATTAGTTTTCATGGGAATATTTTTACAATGAAAAATACAAACTGCACAACATAAACTAGATGCTTCATCCTCTCTTAAGGGCAGTCTCCCTTAATCATTAATAACAAGTTTCTGTTGCTACAACAAGAAATACGAAATCCTAAATACGTATCCCCAAGTATTGGTATAAAACTAAAATAATGACTCCTTGCTGCATTGTATTAAGAACAGATATCACCTACACGACTCAAATAACAATTATTTTGAAATCAAAGTAAATGTCTTCAAAGAACAAGGACTATGGCAGTTTTCAACTGATTGTCAGCACAAAGCTCCCAAGTACACTCAGTGATTACTTTATTAGGTAGACCTATACACCAGCTTGTTAATGCAAATATTTAATCAGCCCATCATGTGGCAGGAACTAAATGCATAAAAGCATGCAGACATGATCAGGAGGTTCAGCTGCTTTTCAGATCAATGTCAACATCATCAGAGTCCGGATACATTTTCAGGTTGTCCTATAAGCAATACTAAAACTCTTTGCATTTAAATGCATCTTTATGGGAATTGGGTGGGACTGGATTCAGCTGTAAATTATGTTGATACAGTATGGAACACATTTGTTGGTTAAAAAACCAACTTAAAAAAAACTTTAAGTCATCAAGGGTCCAAGGTATGAAATGAGCCTCAAACCACCGTGCTGCTGCCAGATATGCAGTAGATGAGAAAATAATTGATTCTCCTGAATATTTTTTCCACTGAGTTCAACAGGAGGATTTGTCAGGAGAAACCAGGGGTCACTCGGGAGCTCAGTCAGCTGAGCCCTGAGCCTGGATGATGCTGTCACTGTGCATCAGTCTATTGGGCTACCAGCCACAGTCAAACATGACATACCTGGGCTTGATCTGCGAGGCCCATCCATGCAGCAGTACAGAACCTTAATAGGATGTTCCATCCAGGAATATTCTTTTCACATGATTTAAAAATATATTCAAATATGAAAACAATTTCAAACATTTATTTTAAGATTCATTATACTGTATGCAATAGCCATATCTCTCAAGCACTGTTATGTGAGTAGTGTTCAGTAATTAGCCCCAAACCAACCCCCGGGTGAAACGAATGCTGTCTTAATAACAACCTCCTCCGCAGTTCACTTTGTGGAACAGCTCTCTCTCTCTCTCTCTTTCTCTCTCTCTCTCTCTCTCTCTCTGTCTGTCTGTCTCTCTCTCCCTCTCTCTCTCTCTCTCTCTCTCTCTCCCTCTGTCCCGCTCTCTTAGCTCAATCTCAGCCATCCCATCTACCACGTTATACCACACTCAGACATTTCCCAGACACTCTTATCTAGAGACATTTACCCACCTTTATTTTTACACACCCTCCATATATACAGTGGTATATTTTACTGAAGCACTTTGTGTAAATTACCTTCCACAAGGGTAAAATGGCAGTGCTCCAAGCGGGAACCAAACCTATTACTGTGGTCTCCAAAGCAACCTTAGCCTCCTGAGATCCAGGAGAAAGAAAGTTCAAGTATTTTCCATAATACAAGTGTTTTGGATGACAGAAACATGTTGCAGTGAAAATGTTTTCTAAATTAATTTTATCTTTCATTTTAATTGAATGAATGATAAATACCGTTTAGAGCTTAGGGAAGCCAACATTTAATGTCCTCGTTTGAGGACGCAGGGTCTCAGGAGGTTAGACACAGGTAAAGTAGATCTCCTTACCATGACTAGCATCGCGTCTGGTGTTAGAACGTCTCTTCCCACGCACACTCAACAGTCGCGAATGTGTGAAAAAGAAAGTACTTCATAAACATTGCGCAGACGACCCGAGCCTCCAGAACCTCATTCGTTCTTATGCGCTCGCAGCAGAAAGCAATCTTTTCTGATAAATCAATAGGATGCGAGAGTGTGCTTTGACGAGGTCACACAGGGAAGTGTGGATTTACACACAGGTTAGGCAGATCCGGCAGCCTGCCATATTTAGTTTACTGTATGTTCGATTGAGGGACATTCCGACTGGAAGGGAAGGGATTGGTAAGGAGAAACACACTCTGACTTTAATCAAACTGCCTCTGAAAAGCACAAAAGGGATCAGAACGGAACAGGGGCTGAAGGTTTACTGGCGGACCGGATATTAGTTCTGCTCGCCTGTCTCTCACATTCCTCAGCAGACCTGTATTTCAAAGTGCTGCATGGACATTTAGCTACGATACAGCAGCTCTAAAATTTTATGTGCCTCTATTCCCGAGGGAAACTTTATTCAAGCGCGGTCTCCGCCTCTCTCGGCTAGAACAGTCAAACCTTACGACCTCACATCGGCTCAGAACTTATGATTCCATCTCCCGGGGTGATTTTGAGTTTTGTCATAGCCTGATATGTCTTTCGCTGGACTTGATTATCAGCTGTTAAAGACTGTTAAAGACACTGTTAAAGCCACTGTTAAAGCCACTTGTTTCTAAAGTTCAACATACGAACATCTACTGCCTAGTTTTATTTTGAAAATGAAATTATTAAAAAAATAAGAGAAACACGAAATAAATGTAGGAAATTTTTCTGAGGCATCTCACTGGCTTCAAAGAGTTTATAAAAGGCTATGTAAAAATCAGTCTACCCAGTTTGTAAAATCAGTATTATTTGTTTATTATTTATAATGTGTAGGCTATGTCATGTAGTAGTAATAATATGATTGAATATGCGCTAGGATATTTCTTGAGAAATCAAAGAACACAACAAAAAAATTGGTCGGATCTCAGATAATGAGAATAGCAGGGAAAAAGCAACACTGTTCTCATAAAATAACTAAAAAGCCAAGGTAACCCAAAACTGGGATTAAAGACCCTCTTCCCTTTAATGCCATCTAGTGGTGAATGACGGTACTGATCCGTAAGCAGACGTAAACAGGCAAATGCAAAACTCTCAGAGCGAGGGTAGTAAATAGAGAGAATTCGTTTTACTGACACTGGGGCTTTTTTCATGACATGCTTCACTTTCTAAGAGCTTTCTTGGCTTTGCTTGCTCACTCCCCTGGGACCGTCGCTGTCTGGTGTGTGTTCAGTCATGGCAGAGAGAGGATCTAATTGCAGAAGCCACCTTATGAACTCAAACATACAGGTCTCTTGTATCGCGTTGAACTGAGAAACAGGTCCCTGTCACTTAATATTACCAAGCAATTAGGATTGAGAGTTGTTAAGGGTTGTGCCACAGTAATAATCATTAAGCATAAAGTATGAGATGAGGGTTTGTTCATATTAACACTGGCTGTATCGTCCCCTGAACTGCTCAAAGAACAGATGACAGTAGGTGATGCTATGTCTCCTAGTTCAGCACTCCTGTTCCAGTGAGAATCTCTGTAATGTTTAAACATGGAAAATGGTTGTTCTTCAGCTCTCAGGGAGTCTGATAGACCATAGAAAGACCCTCAGTACAACCAGTTTAAGATGCAGATGATCTTGTTTTTTTGTTTTTTACATGATCCAAAGACCCCCACCTTCCCAGCCTAACTTGCACCCCTTGGTACTGTAAGGTTCATCTTCAAGGTGTCTTTTCAGTAATACATCCCTACATTCAGAGTCGTCTCTATGGAGATGAACTAAATTACATTCGGTGGAACCTGGGATTTACAAATGATATATGTATTTTTGAAACCAACAGTAAACTGTGTACAGGAAGGGGATCATTATTTGAGAGAAATCTCCCACTCCAAAATCCAACAAGTGAGACACAGGCCCCAAAGCCAATTTGATAGAGAGTGTACAGTTCAAATAAAGTAACTTGTTCCTCTCCACAAAATAGTTCTGTTTTCCCTCATCATTCTGAGCTGTAAACTGGAGTCTGGGTGAAATGAAGCTGTAATGGTCCAGGTAAAGAAATGCTATAACGGGAATGAATTCTGTGTAAACAGGGAGGTGCATATATGTTCGGCCTGTGATTTAAATAATATGAATAGCTTCTTATGCTGTTAAATTAAAGCCAATGGACTTCAATCTAAAGATGCCTTACTAGTGAATCTGATGACAGTGAGTCATTAAGTGCCCTGCTATGCTTTTCAAACATCATACTTAATCTAATAAGCTCGTACTCCAACCGAATACTCATGGTTGTCAATGACAATGGCAGGGCAGAACATGATGTAAACGACCAATTAGAACTGCCTGGAGTACTCTCAACGGTCTCCGATGCCAATCTGATCATTCCCGCAGTGGGATGATGTCATAAGGGAAGGGAAGAACATGTCATAAATAAATGGAGGAACATATAAATGAGTATCTGAAGAGAGAAAATGAGTTCCAGAAAAGGACTCTTCATTATGCCGCATGGCTTAAAACAAATCAGAACGACCTCCTCAAAAGAATGGCACTTATAAGTTCATTGCTACAGTATGAATACGTTCTCAGAAAAAAATGGTTCCAAAAGGAACCCTGTGATACCATGGAAGAGCCTTATCTCATTATTTGTCAGGCAAAATGGTTCTTAGTCTGTGAGCTTTCACAAGCTTCTACTTTTATTGAATTAAATATCAAACAACGCTGCCAAGATAAGCAGGTACTAAGAGTTGATTACTGTTTTAAATTACAGGGGCGGGCAGCCTGTAGCCTAGTGGCTAAAGTGCATGACCGGGACCCCGGAAGGTTGGTGGCCCATTCCCTGGTGTAGCCACGATAAAATCAGTGCAGCTGTTGGGCCCTTGAGCAAGGCCCTTAACCCCACATTGCCCAAGGGGAATTGCCCCCTACTTTGTCTAATTGACTGGAAGTCGTTTTGGATTAAAGCAGCTGATAAAAAAAAATATATATATATATATATATATAATATTAAATTATTACATTAAATCCATGAAAAATAATTCCACAACCATGCTCATGCCGTTATTACTTTACTTATTATTTTAATGTTATCATAATGTTAATAAAATGTTATTTTATTTTTTGTGTACTTCCATATTCTTTACAATTTGTTAAAATTTATTTTCCACTGTATTGCTGGAGTGCAGTTCTTGCAGTCATTAGTAGTACCTCTGCCTTTGTGTCTTGCCATTTGTTTAGAAAAACTGACTTAATTATGTCAGCTAAAGCGGCTGTTGTAAAATGTTTGTATACACATAGTGTATGAAAATCTTGTGACATTATTTTCATCTGGTGTTGTGCTGATATATTAATATGACATTCATTCTTGGCAAGTTGTAAGTAACCTACCAATCTTCCAGTTCAGCATATCACCTGCTGTCAAAAATCCAATGATGTTTGCTGATCTGAGACAGATTGCTAAAACAGATAGTATGCCTGCAATCCAAGTTCCAAAATTAGCTATGTATATTTGACTGGAACAAACCCGCATGCTATTCTACAGTACGGTATGTTTAAGTTATCAGTAAAAGCATGTTGACAGGCAGTAATTGAGCTTGAGCGTATAGACTGGACTTTGGGAGTTTAATTGAGCGTGGGTATATTGGCTTGGCACAGCAGTTAAAATAAAACAGGGGCCATTGAACTGTGAAGTTCAACAGTTGAGTCACACTGCCATGTGCTTAAATGCTGTGGCATAATAATTTCATAATGCTACTCAAATCGCTCTGAACGGTTCGCCCTCAGGAAAATAGCACAGATTATTAAAATAAACTACAGTATCTCTGGCCACTTAAACAAATGCATGCTTGTGCATTTCAATTGCATGCTTCTCATGCCTACTTTTGGTTGAACATTACCCAAGCTATTGCTGGTCAATACCATCTTTGGATTGTCTGCACTTACAAGTCTAAGTATATTTTCCACATTTTTTGTTCTGGCACCATGGGTTTAATTTATTTATGTGTTTATTTTTTAATAATGGCTATGATGCACCAAAGTGATTCAATGTTTGTAAATACAAAATTATTCTAATTCTCCTGTGCTCTCTTCAAGGTGCTAACATTACTGTCAATAACTCCAAGCAGCTAAACAAGAGGGTTAATGCTGTGTATTAATGTGGCTGGGTTAATGTATATCCCATCACAATGGACCATGACAGGCAATGCAGTCTGCCCAGTTTGTAACATAGCAGTGATTACTTAGCTATGGATCTGAGATTTTAAATAAAAGTTAACTCAAATTTCTACACAAAATCTAAGGAGGTTTACAATATGTATTTTCTATTGTACATATTATGTAATTATATCAAAAGTTGTTCTTGTGTACCATGTTACTAATTTACTTGCAATTAAGCAGTGTTAGAGAATTGTACTGTAAATAGTTGGAATTGATCATTGATATTATGGTTCAATGTTACAATTGGATAACCAGCCTTAGAGCTTAGAAAAAGGTATTTCAACAAATATTGGTCATGGAGATCCACTATGTAGAATATTCTGCACGTTATTCCGGTCCTTTTGTCTGAAATGGCACCAGAATCCATTTTCAGTCAGTAAGAAATGGTACAGAAGGAAGTAAAAAGCAGAGTACTGTGTTTGAGAGAAAGGCTGAGAGAGAAATCTGAGGAATATGCGGCTGGAGGACTGACTACTTTGAAGTGGGTGAGTGCATAGTGGAGGCTACAGAATCCGGAAAATGGTGTAACTTGAATGACATTTACGTGAACTCTGATTGAACTCTCAAGCAGTTCCCAGAGATGAGCTTCAGGCTTTATACCACTTAGAAATCCAGGATGTGAACATCCTGTGATGTTTCATATGTCTGGGTACTAATGCAAACCAATGCCATCAAAATATTATACATATCAATGTCCACGACAGAAGGGGTTATGCTGGTGTACAAACAAATGAGAGGATATGGATTTGCATCGCAGACTTTTTAATCTACTCCGGTTAAAATGAGCAAGAGAGGAATGAGCTGGTAGCAAGGTGGCATCTAATGTTAACATTTTGCTAGAGAAAATGTTTTGGGTGCTACTTATGACATATGTGCTAATGGCTGGTGTTATAGCCATTTGGTATGTGTAGCCGACTTTAGCCAACTAGCTCAATCGGACATTGGAAGTTGTATTTATTAAATACGTTCATAAAATTGCATGTGATTTCACCACTCCACTATCTTATGACTGAGGTACTGTATACATATATGTATTGTGTATTCATATATAAAAATGACTCTTCATCACATACCGTCTGCTGGCTGCTTGTTTCTTTGGAAACAAACTTGACAGAGACAGTAGGTTAATTAAAATGGTGCATGCTGCAAGTTTCAATGCAATTTGAGTTTTTTTTGCAATGATGCAATTTGACATTTCCTTTGTGGTTCTTTAGATTCGAGAAAGAGGAATTTGTGTTTCCTTCATCTTTATCAAACCGCGCTGAAGAAAACTCAGCTTCATACAGTGGAAGACACACAGACAGCCTGGATGTGCAGACAGTAATTTGACCCACATTGATCTCGAGCTGATCAATGGAGAGCACTGCAGGCTGGTTCTCACCGGTAGGTCAAAGGTCAATGCCTCTTGGGGCCTGTCACTGAGGAGCAAGCCATCAGTTCATTACTACAGGTGTGTGACCTCAACAGACCTAAAAACAAAGAAAGGAATCTGAGTCAAACAGATCTTATCTGGAGGGTTATTAACACTTACACTGTCCAATAGGGTACTGTGGCACAGTATTAATGACTGACAAAACATATAAACGCTATAGAATATCTCCTAAAAATGGTTGATTTATTAGCATAAATACATATAATTAATTACTGTTTAGAGGAGGTTAGATTGAGAAATGCAAAACACAGTCTTATCTGTACAACTGCTATATCATCCATCAGGCTTATGAAATAATTGTTTTGACAAATTGAAAGAAAGGATTCAGTCAGCAGTAAGTTAAATTGTAGTTACTACTTTATTCTCTCCGTTTGGATTTATAGATTAGAATACCAAACATTTGTCATTATCGATGGGTTCCTGAGCATGCTCAGAGAAATGCTACCCCGGTTCTGTTCAACAATCAATATATGCATATGCATATGCACACAAGAACCTCAGTATACTGTTACACATACTGTACATCTTTAGTGTTCACTTAACATAAACAGAGTCAAAATAGGATCTTCTATGATCTGCCAGGGATAATTCAACACAGAAACCTGTCATAACTCACATGGACAAGGACCCAGGGGCAGAGGTTGACTTGAGAGGTAAGTCTATCAAACACAGACATGGTCTACTGAACATGAAGCTTAGAAACAACACAACAGCAAATAGGAGCAACAGGAGAGAAACTGCAGAATACAAACTAGACAGGGGTGACTAGCGGCTGTGGTCAACATGCAAGTGAATGCAAAGCCCAAGCGATGAGACGGGAGGAACAGGGAATTTAAGGACAACAAGCACGCAGAATTAATCAATACCGACAGGTCAAGCTAAAATCAGCACGAGGGCTGGGGAAATGGCGGCATCTGGTGGTCAGAGACCGGAACTGCGACAGAAAACATTATGCGGTACCTGCGTCTGCTCTAAGAGCGTCATGGCAAAACATGGCTCATATTCCGTGGTTAAAGTGAAAGTTTGTGACTGACAATCCTTGATATGCACAATACTAGGATATTACAAGGATGAATGATGCTGTGGTACGATGACCCCTGCAATATGAATCACCTGTGTATCACTCGTCTCAATCTTTTAGCCCTCTTGTCATACTTTGTATTTTAGGTTTATTGCATCTTAATTTAGGACAGCTGCATTTGTATTTACCTTGATACTGTAGTTGCAAATGATGGTAAAACAGTAATGCTACAATATAGATAAATTATAGTCATGGTATAGTATAAATCATACACTGCACATGAACAAAAACTACAGTAATTGAAAATGTACTGCGAGTTAAAAGTAGTGAATAAAACAGGATGTACAGCAGTAAATACAAGACAGAAAAGTTTTATGATATTCATAAAATAAATATCCTGTTAGCTCAGTGTTAGAATGCCTCCGGTCCAGGTAGTGTCTCTTGTTCCTACTGCCATTTTACAGAAAGAAAAGACCATGAGCTACACCACTTCCCTCATAAGTACATTACAGACGAGAGACAGGAGAGGAACCTGGGGCTTTAAAACGAGGCGGATGGAAACTCTGGGGCTTTCATTTGTGAAGAAAGAAGACAGCTCTGAAACATAAAAGAACAAATGTGGGTTAAATGTGGGTTGTCATTTTTTTCCTCTCCATAATAAATGTGTACGTATATCATAGCTTAGGCTCAGAGGGAGACAGGAAGTCTAAATTATTCCAGTAGCATATTGGGAGGTGGGGGGAGCCAGATTGGTCATTTAGACATGCACCCCCCACCCAAAAGAACCCCTACAAAATGTTACTACTGTAAGTAAGTGTTTGGCAAGGTATATGTTTTTTGGTATAAATTGTGATGGCTATGCTGCAGTAGCAATGGGGGGTGCTCCGATAAGGGAGGCACATTTCAGCACACGTACACGCACGCACGCACGCACGCACGCACGCACGCACGCACGCACGCACGCACGCACGCACGCACGCACGCACGCACGCACGCACGCACGCACGCACGCACGCACGCACGCACGCACGCACGCACGCACGCACGCACGCACGCACGCACGCACACTGCACATAAGCACCCAGGAGGCATATGCGTCTTCATGCACTACTTCTTCAGTATGATCACAAACACACACGTGCACATGCACACACACAAACATATATAAACACACACACCCCATACGCATACACACACACACACACACACACACACAGTGCACACACAGACATAATTAGGCCCTGCGGACCTCTCAATCAGGATTTACTGCACACATAACCCAGTCACCAAACTCCGCCCACATCGTTTGAAGAATGTACCAGAATTACGTGCAGAAGATGTGCGAAGACTCTGAATATCAATCCATTCATGCACATTACCTTAGTCTTAGTAAAATATATCTATTGTGTTGTAGCAAGTCTTCACAACTGTATTAACTACATGTTCAGGTTGGTTTGCAAGGCCCATATATGTGATGAATGTTGACATGGCAATTTACATGGCTACATCATTTCACCTGGGGACACTTTGTGCTGTGAAGTCGAAAAATGTGAAGGTAATGTGATTAACCTCAGTCACAAACCAACCATATCGTGTTTCTCTTGGAGCCTTTATCTTGCCTCATGGCAAGACATGGTTTCTCTTTAGTTGTTGGTTTCAGACACTTTCACAACTAGGTATGAATCGGTTACATTTTTCCAAAGCTGAAGGTTAACTGTATTTTTTTAGAATTATGCTTAAATAAACGTGTCCAGGGGATTTTTTCATTCACAAAGTTTGGGGTGATTCCAAAATCAACCAGAGGTGTGGGGAGTGACCACTCAAATTGTGTCCAAACTTTGTGTAAATGCTCTTCATACATTCAATAGAGAGCATGCAAAACATTAGCCATGTTGAATTTGTTGTTCTAGAGATATTGGCTCTATTTTCAGATTATGAACTTTCTGGCTAGACCCAACTTTGGAGTTTGGAATAAATGATCGATTTGACTGAATTTTCCTTGTGACTGCTATTAACCAAACGGCCTATGGAAGCCATAGACCTAGTGGTACTGATGTAGTAAGCCATCAAATATAGAAAACAAATTGGCAAGCGGCACGATTTAGCATTTTTGAATGCACGCACTGAGGAAGGCTTGTTCTGCCAAAACGCGTCTGTTCTTTTAATAAATCCTGAGGACCTGACTGTGAGTGCAGCTCTTTTCCATGGAGTTTGTTATGTTTCTAGACGGATTCAGCACCCAATAACAAGACATTAATTAATCTGAGTAGAGCACATTTTAATTTTTAATACAGCATTTCTGAATGACCATAAGTTTTTTAGAGCCAACATCTCTAGGAAAATCCAATGAGGCTCTGTTGAATATATAAAGAACATTTACACAAAGTTTGAGAAAAATGCGAGCGGTCACCCCCCCCACATTCACAGAACGGAAAATGGAAATGGCGTTGCCTTGTTTCCGGTCTTGCTTGTTGATTTGAACACTGAAGTAAAATAACTGTGGCTTGATTACATTTAGTTTCATATTCAGGGACTGAATATGAAACACATTTGGGACACACATCTAAGCCAGAAATATTAATTCAGCAAGTTAAAGTACACAACATGGGGTTACTTGGAAATTGAAAGGACACACTGACCACTTTTCTGTGTTTTTGCTTGCGTTTGCTTGTGGCTGGACAATGAATTGAATAAAATTTTTGAATAAAACCAAGCTCAACATTAAAATCCCTCACAATAATCTCTTGGGCTCTAGAGTCTTTCTTATTATGGCTGATTCTTATCAATTTCTCTAGACCGCATCCTTCTATCACCCACCCCCCATGAACACACACACACACACACACACAGACACACATACATACACACACACACACAAACATACACACAGCGTGGCACTTTCAGTGCTTTTGTGTTGCCTCATATTGTGAAATAAAGCCAAAATAATACAGGTCAGAGTGGCTATTTTTGCTGATTTTGGAATTTGTTCAAAAAGAAAATCTAAGCATTTGATACTTTTGGAATTTTCCCTGTTTTTTTACTTGCCTGAAAAGTGAGAAACTTTTAATAAATGTCCGACTCAGTGAAAAGTTGACAAGAACATTTAATATTAAATGAAAGTTTCCTGTAATTTAATTATAATTCATATAATTTTAATTGGAATACATTTCATGAGAGAAATGAAAGACCCTGAATGAGACTATAACCTCTGGCATCTCATAACAAGCAGCTTTTTTTGACATACTAATGGAAACGTTCCTTTCTGAAATATGAATATGAAATGGTGCATTTTGAAAATATTTTGAAAGTTTTTTAAAGATTCAATTCAGAATGAATACAGCTAACACATGAACAATGTTCCAGTAAGAACAGTGCTCAGAGATAGACTTTGCCACAAGGTGGAGATATTCGCTCACAAACCATAACCTTACATCTAAACCGCAATGTGTCACTTGAGTTACCTACCGTGTGGTATCTCAAGAAGGATAAGAAAACTTTGTGTCAAAGGGACCCATATTACTACCAATATATTTCAATGAAAATTCAACATAAAATAAGCTTAATCTTGAACCGCCTCTTACCAAAACATCCATATCAAATCCAATATTCAACTCTGTCTGAATTCTGAAATCAGGATTTCCTTCGGAGGAACAATGAAAAAATAACTTTTGTTCAAATATTCAAGAAGATTTTGTATTTTCAAACTCAGGTCAGAGTTTTCAGACAGTGTCAATGTTGTCAGACAAGAGACGTGATTAATAATGTGATATCCTCCGATCCTTCATATCTGTGCAGTGAGTGTGTGTACAGGAAGCAGCATGCGATGAAACTCTGGTTGCTTAGTCATGCACAATGACACACGGGATCGCCCCGAATCTAATTTCAGGAACTGTGAACCGACTTTATCGCACGAGTGATCGCTCTGCGGCCCCTAATCTTTTGAGAGCATCTCCTAGCAGACGTGCAACACAACAGTGACTTCTTACGGTCCCAACAGCACCGTGCGCAGCCCAGAGCTTTCTCTTTCACAGGCAGCCAACCAGTTTCGCTCTTATTACACAACAACATTTTATTCTGTAAAGGCGGTTCATTACTTCATTCTTGCATTCATAATCCTGTACAGGCAAGCATGCATATACTCGGTATCAGTGTGTGCGTATTATCTTCTCTATCATGTTTTTTTCAATTTCCCAGAACCTGGACTTCAGCATTACTAGTTATATTTAATGATAGATTGAACAGTAGATATCGTGTAGCTTTATGTAAATTCTACTTACGAATGAAAGGAGCTACTCTCGTGGTTTACTGGTTTGGGTGTCCATCTGACAGTAACACCAAATTCATACAACAGTGTAGCCACAGCAGCATTCTTACACTGGCATAAAGTATGAACCTCACACCTCTCGAGTGAGACACCTGAGAAGTTCCAAGAGTTTGTATAAATATGGCCGTAGCCAAACGGACTGTCCATGGTCATGGAAGTAGCTGGATGCAGCAGAGAAACGGCCGCAGTTAGGTCTGTTTCACAGAACACAATGGGTAACACCATGGACCAGGCCAAGGCTAATCTAATAAAGAGGAGTTCAGCAGAGATATTATTGTGGAGTATTAAATGTGACGCACATGGACGACACCACCACTGCTGGAGTTAATCAGCTTTCCAATAACCCAGCTCTGTTCTGTGAACATCAGAACCACCACTGCTGGAGTATATCAGCTTTCCAATAACCCAGCTCTGTTATGTGAACACCAGAACCACCACTTCTGGAGTTAATCAGCTTTCCAATAACCCAGCTCTGTTCTGTGAACACCAGAACCACCACTTCTGGAGTTAATCAGCTTTCCAATAACCCAGCTCTGTTCTGTGAACATCAGAACCACCACTGCTGGAGTATATCAGCTTTCCAATAACCCAGCTCTGTTATGTGAACACCAGAACCACCACTTCTGGAGTTAATCAGCTTTCCAATAACCCAGCTCTGTTCTGTGAACATCAGAACCACCACTGCTGGAGTATATCAGCTTTCCAATAACCCAGCTCTGTTCTGTGAACACCAGAACCACCACTGCTGGAGTTAATCAGCTTTCCAATAACCCAGCTCAGTTCTGTGAACACCAGAACCTAATTAATTTGCTTTCCAATAACCCAGCTCAGTTCTGTGAACATCAGAACCTCCACTGCTGGAGTTAATTAACCTTTCAGTAACCCAGCTCTGTTCTGTGAACATCAGAACCTAATTAATTAGCTTTCCAATAACCCATCTCTGTTCTGTGAACATCAGAACCTAATGAATTATCTTTCCAATAACCCAGCTCTGCTCTGTGGACATCAGAACCTAATTAATTATATTTCTACTAACCAAGCTCTGCTCTGTTAACATCAGAAAATAATTACTTAGCTTTCCAATAACCCATCTCTGTTCTGTGAACATCAGAACCTAATGAATTATCTTTCCAATAACCCAGCTCTGCTCTGTGGACATCAGAACCTAATTAATTATCTTTCCAATAACGCAGCTCAGCACTGTTAACATCAGAACCTCTGTTGGCGTTAATTAGCTTTCCAATAACCAATTGAGCTGGAAATGCATTCTCACCAAAAAAATTCATCATCTGCATGGAAATGACATTTTGAGGAAGAATGCGATTTGGACTCAACTAGTTCAAAGGTGACATCAGTTGCTTCGAAGGGCACCACAAACATCAAAGGACAAATATGAGTGTAAAAACACTACCGCTTAAAACATCATCTCGTTTGCATCAGCATTAGTCCCATGACATCATGCGATTTTACTCTGCATTGTCATCTGCACTCATGTTCTAGAATAATTTTGCTGCCATTTAAAACAATCCCCAAACATGTGGGAGCATTGTGTTTTTTTGTTTTTTTTTTCTCCAAAGAATTCCATTGCCAGTTGTTCAGGAATTTCATGAACTTGACTTCTCCAAGGGATTCCAGAAATGACTGCGGTCTGTTCAAAAAGGTTATGGCATATAAGCGTCGTATGTTTTTGATTTTGCCTGTATTTCTCACTAAATATTAGAACTATTACGTATGACAGGATTTCCAATCTTTTTAGAAGATAATCTCCAGGAAGTATTTATTGACAACCAGGTTTCCAATGAAACAGAAAAATTATATATGTACAGTATGTAAATTGTTTGTATTTTTTGGTAAATTAGTGGCTTATTCAGACAGGACGGTGAGTCCCAGACTCCAGGTCTCAGTTCCACGGCCTGTTGGCAGGGATGAGGCAGGATAAGCCTGCAATAAAAAGGGGAAGGTCCTGGTAGGGCTCTGTTGGAGTCTCCAGTGCTGTCAGCTAAAGACATAGCCTGGGTCTTCTGAAGCCTGTTCCCAGGAACATTCAGCCAAGACCCCAGGCCCAACACCCTGCTGCACTTTGAAATGGGATCTTTATTGTCCATAAAGTTTAAGCCAAGTATGAAAAATCACCCCTCCCTGACAAAACAGCCCCCCCCCCCCCCCCAGAGCACCCCCCCCCCCCTCCCTCTCTCTCACACACACATACATAGTGTAGACACAGACCTGCACACACACAGGTGGAAATACATATTATTAATATCAAAAAGTCTCCAATTAACCCCAAGTTAAATATAGCTTGAGGATTACAAGAGTTTCATAACATTCATAGTTTATGAAGGGCATTTTTCCATTGCACATGAATATACTGTACGGGCAAAAGATCCTCCCTTAATTACTATGCTGATTAAATAATGTAAATAGTTTATGTCGGGACACAATTTGTCACACAAAACGATTGGAAGTATACACAAAAAAGGCTAAAAGACTTGAAGGACTGTACACACACAAAATGGGTTGTTCACCAGTAAAGTGAAAAAATATCAAAACATACTTAACGGCGTGCTTTGTCAATGTTTTTTAAATGCATGTATGTTATTTCCTCAGAATTTCACATGCTTTATATCACTTAAGCAGGCTCCTGATATGGCTAACAATGTAACCTGTACAAACACACACTCACACTCACACACACACACACACACACAGCGCCCTCTTCCCTCTATCTACCCAGTGCCTGACTCTCTTAGGGTGATACAGTAACAACTATGACATTGCCAATACCTTCATTCTGCTCTTACTGATTAAAATATCATGGAGGCACCAAAGGCTCATTTTCTCTTTTATGTAAAAGTTGATCAGCTGATACCACAACACACCTGAGGCTTAGACAAAACTCTTCCATTCCCCCTCCTTTGATGCTTGGGGAAAAACAAAGAGATTAAATCAAGCAGACCAGCCTGTGAGATAGCAGACAAACTGCCCATCTGATCTGCCCTCTGCGGGGAGATATCAAAGGGGAGAGCTGATACATGCACACAAGATGGCCGTCGGTGGCGTTGCCAGTTTGACTGTCACCCGTTCTGATTGATTTCCTCATTTTTCATTAGACGGGAATATAATAGCGAATCATTTGGAGACTACAAAAGCAAGAGGGGGTTTCGATTTCTGCTGAGTTATGAACTCTGGCCACTTTAAAGCTTGGGGTAGAGATGGATTTCTGTCTGCTGGGGCTAACCGATGCACGTGCTAGGACACACGTCACGCAAGACTGATAATGAAGCCATTTGCTGAATGTGGACGGCTATTAGCATGCAGACAAATGTGAAATGTATGGAGAAGTCATCTACAAAGATGGGCCTGTTGAGCCCTTCAAGCAGCAGGTGTTATACATCATATTTAAAATGTACGTGAAAAGTCTGAAAAGTATACTTTTCTGAAAATGCGGTTACACTGAAATGTAGAACTCAAGCCGTACTGTGACAATGATCTTAAATAAATGAGCTGCTTAAATCAGGAAAAAAGTTGAGGTCTTTAGAGGACACTTGATGCTGAGAAGAGTAAATGTCAGGTCTATTGTGACATAAATGGAATTGGCTCTCAGGCAACCGTCTGAAGTCAGTCTGAAAAGAGCACACAGTTACTGATGACTAAAATGAAGTTCTGAGAAGTTATGAGCAATTGCAACTGAAAGAAAACACCCTCAGGTAAACACTGCAAGGTCATGAAAACAAAATTTCCAGCTGGGTGTGTTGAAAAGACACATTTATAGGGGAAACATTATTTCACAACTTCTAGTGGAGAGAAGGATAGTGGCAAAAGAATCTCAATAATGTTTTAAAAATCATGATCTTGATCACAAATCCGTACGCAGGAACGAACAAACGACAGTCTGTTGAGAAAAGTCTACTTTGTTACTGCATATTCACGTAGAGGGGTACCAGTCAGTCTTCCATATGGACCTAGGCAATGTGTCAGCAGTCCTACTGTGGACTAAGACTGATGTTTTATGACTGCCTCAGCCATACAAATCCAATGGGAAGCATTAGTAAGCTACATCACAGGGCTGTACCTGCATGAGGTTCACCAGCCAGCTGTGCAGTAGAGAGTGACGTTATTGTACGGCTTCCCTCATTCCTAGAAAAAATATGCATATTATGCTGGTGACTTTCATTTATTACATGTACCTTGGTCTTGTTTGACTTACACTTCTTTTAAGTGATTTGAGATGCAATGAAAACAATATAGACCTACATACTGTATGTACACGGAGTTGAAAAATACAAATACAAATACAAATGAGGAAATAACGACTAGAAGCACAATGTATTGTAACTTCACTGCCATGATGGCTCTGTATTGTATTTTTATATAAAGTATTTTTGGATGTGAATAATGCTAATATATTAGTACCAATAATACCCTATGAAGAGCAGGGAATGCTAGATTACATTGAAACTCCGATACTATATTGACATCTTGATGCTTTACAACAGTGTGTCTTCGCTGTTCGTGCTTTTATAAGCTGTAGCTACAAGGCCCACACAGGCAACCTGAAATGAGCTCATCTCATTCCGGAGCGCTCTTATTTCTTTACAGTAAACAAAACACTAGAACCGTTTCTTTTTGTCTCCGTCCTCCTTAAGCAGAGGTACTTCTTGCACTCATTCAGCTTCATCCAGAAATTATTCAATTTTTTTTTTTTTTGAGTGACAGTAAGGACTTCTTTTGGCCCGGAGCGACGTCACGCCGGGCGGGAGATGAGTACATTTCTTCGTAAAGGCAAAAATACATTCTCTCTTGAAGGCTGCGGGGGGAAAGACCTTCGGTGTGAGCATAGCTGAAGATGATGTGTTTGACGCCTACCTGTAGCCGGTCAATCCGAAGCCACACTCTGGCTGACTGGCGGAGAGTAAGACTCACAAACGGAACTGGTGTCAACGAAGCTTGAACATTTAAAAAACTCAAATGGATATATTTTTTCACATAACGTTTTGGCTGTTTTGCTTTTCTTTCCTGTGACTCCTGCCCGAGGTCTGGCTCCGTTCCATTCCCCCGCGGGCTGTACGGATCCTCGCTGCCAGATTGAAATCGCTGTGCTATTGGAATTTGGGAGTTTTTAGTTGGGGCGTGCTTGTCACCTTCGGGACAGTTCTTCTGGTCTTTGGTGTTGGTAAGCGTCAAGGCTGACTGTATGGCAGAACGATGTTACCTAGCTAATTTCACCACGGATATTTCTGTCGATTCCACTGACTTGTCGAAGTGAACAATGTGACCGAATACGAGCTCATTGGACACCACGCATTTTTGGGTGTACAAAATTGCACGAGACGTTCCATGGAAACTTCTGCATGACAGCCACAAAACTTAGCGGTTTTCATCTTGCAGTTATTTCATATTTCTCCAGGGACCCACGCTCAGCAGGATGATTCTACTGTCTCGAACTCAGCTTGCCTTGTTTTTTATCCTTCTGTGCCCAGTGAACATTATCGGCTTGTGGTGGTAAGCTATCCTTCGATGCACATTTGACATGTTAATTGCAATTTTCGACGCTAACGTTGGGAACTAGCATGATTCGAATATGGTTTTGTTTAATTTAATTTAATTTAATTTGATTTGATTAAAAAAAGGAAAACGCTTGACATCCAGTCATGTTGTCACTTTCCAAACAAAACGTATTTTAAAACTTTATTATTTTATGATGGAGACGGACGGATTAATATTCCGACAACAGTGAAATTTCTCACTTCCTTTACATTCGTGCCAAATGCACAAGGTCTTGATTTTACTTGATATTTTGACATGGTTTATCAGATTACAAGATTGCATTTTAAGAGCATGTATTATGTATTACAAGAATTTGGCAGTAACGTGTATTCAGTTCAGCAATTATTTGCTATATATATATATATATATATATATATATATATATATATATATATATATATTCATTCTTCATTAATTATAATAATACTGTATGTGAGCTCCCTCATACACAGAAAGCTGGGGAACACATTATTCCTACTTTGATAAAATTATTTAAGATATCATTGTTACAATATTTTGAGTACATGTAAAAATGGCCTGCACAAGCAAACAGACTGTTCTATAGTTCTACAGTAATTGCATGCAGCTCACCAAAATGAGCATATTTAGGATACAATCTTCACTATTTTAGCACAGTAGACAGAGCCCAAGTTGGTTAGCACCCATGTTACCATGTAATTTCCCTTTCAATGCAATTTGGATTGTTTAACATTAATGCCTTATCATAAAAGGAAAGTCACTACAATATTTTAAGTTTCTTGTAACATTTTCCGTGTCACAGACAGTAAGATATATTAATTGATCGTATCATAATTTAAATGTAGAATTTACCATTACAACTGTTAACATCGAACAGAATCCTGCTGAAAATCTTGGGGTGGGGGTTCTATGATGTCTCGTGGCCGTGGAGGTCTGTGAAGAGTTAAGTTACAGCCTGTGGTAAAACCAACGAGACAAGAGGGGTCAGTGTTGGAATTTCAGGTGGACCTCGAGGCAATGAATATATGTCATCATAAAACTATCCTCAATTCAGCATGCTGAAATGTATTAAGTTTAAAAGAAAAACCTTAACTGATTTTGTGCTAATAAAGAGACAATTAGTCCATTAAGTCCTCAAATAAATGACCATTGGTATCATGACTTCATATTTCCAAGAATACCCCCCACCCCACCTGTAGCTCCTCTCAAAATCAAGGTCAAAATGCTGTTTGCTAAACAGCAAGTCCCCTCTTTGATAGAGAAAGGAGAAGTCGTTCTCGGATAGCACACCTGGACTTTGCAGAGAAAGCCGACCAGGACAAAGATGCTTTCATCAACAGGCTGAACTGACCCTCTCAGACGTTCCTCAGCTGTGGGCTTCAAGGCTAAGTTCTGTCTGATATACAGGACACCACGCCATGCGCGCTGAGCATTTCAGAGGCGTTCCCAGAAGCCATGTAGGCTCAGCACATCCTTCCCAGACTATCAGTCTCTCTCAAATTATCTAGGGAGAGGACTGAGGCTTGCTGTCCAAGGGTTGGTCACCTTCCTTGGTGTCGCTGAAGATCCTCAGCTGCACATTCTAAACTAGCCTGTCTCCTCCAGCATGTATGCACCCTGTACTGATCACCCGTTGAATGGAACCATATTAAATTTGACTACTCTGTGTTCTTTATTTAATTTTACATTTTCGGTAATTTGATTCACGTGAGTGTTACAATAACTGTCTGTCTTAAAGAATAAGTAGCATGAGTTAGGCCATTGCGGAGATTAATTAAACCAGTAATGCATATGGACCAGAAAGAAAATAAATACACCGACTTCAATTTGTAACTCGAAGTCAAGGACGAAATAGATGAAGGTTGACACCGTGCCTATAGGATATCTCCTCACTGATCTGTAAGCGAGACTGGATTTTTTGGAAGCTGGTGAGATTCACAATCAGGGAAGGAGAGATGGGAGCAGATAGCGACGGAGCGGCCGGGTTTCGCCACAGAGCGAGCGTACTGCGTTTCACCGCCGAGCATGTGGGTTCCTCCGGTTTCCGCATGCTTGGATTTTTCCGCCGGGCGCGTCTTCCTCCCCCTGTCCGTGTTTATTTGGAAAGGAGCGTGTGATGGACAGCAGAGGCGCATCAGTGTCCTGTTGCCGCTGAGCTCCAGTCATTTGATTTAGTGTTGAGTTCTAGCGAAGATTGCAGCGTGGCTCCCAGCCACCGACCGCAAAAAAACCGAACCCAAGCCACTCGCCTGCGTTCCAGCCCTGTCGTGACTGACTTCATATCCAGCATACTTTGGGGATTAAGGAGGATGAAATTCGCTCATTTCAAAGCGAATAAAGGACTTATCTATGGCCATTCTATTCGTGATGTAACCTGAGGTCCTCGGCAGGGCAGATGGCCCAATGAAAAACTTGTCTGCATTAGGAAGGAATGTTTGGAGAAGTGATCCTTATCGCGGTTTCCGTACCCTATTTTCTTCCTTTTTATCTTTGGGATTTTTCACGCATGTCAGTGTCCCATAGGTTCCTGATCGCAGGTACAACTTTACATCCTCAATTATACCGCGATTAGACACTATCTTGGAATTATCGCGTTCAGGAGCTTCTCTTTCCGAGATAAAGAAATGCAAACATGTCACACAGGGCAGAGACAAATTCATGACTTCCTATATCTCATCTTTTTTAAGCCCCTGATATAGCTCGTATACCTTATCACGGTGCATGTCAGGTGATCTGTTCTTCTGAGGGTCTCTCAGGTCATTGTGCGCTGTGACTAAACACTGAATCGCCTTGACTGGGAGACAGCATATCTCCATATACAGTGGATAGTTCTGGATTTACTCAACGTTTGTCATCAAGTTTGACTGGCAATTTCAATTGTAAGCTTCTTCCCTCAAAATCATCTACATTCTTTTTGTCAAACTGAAGGAGAAATGTCGAATGAATCAAAGCTGTATTGTTTGAACCATGGCATCTATTATATGCTCCTCCTAATCAATTTAATTTACTGTTCTGTCATTTTGATTTCTTTGCAAAGCAGCAATACATTGAACAGGCTTTCAGCTGTTTTGTGCTTTTCTGCTTATGAAGCATTACTGTTTGCATACTCTGGATTGCTAAAATAGATCTCAAAAACATGTGTGGCCATATGTGATATCAACAAATGATCATTGCAAATATATCTTCCCTGACCTAACCACCATAACATTAAAATTGTGTGGGCAATTTATCGACCGCATGGCAACACTTGTCAGAGCATTAAAGTGCCCTCGGGTAATGGAAATCTTAATGGAAATTAATGTCTGACAGTGGAAAAATGAGTTACCTCTCCCTTTAACTGAGAAACATGGTGCGGGGGAAAAAAAAGCTTTCCAACACCGTCTGCTTTCTTCTGTTTTTTGAACAAGTCTACACCTCCTGCTGTAAAACCGAGCCCCGTTCTTTTCCGTGCTCCTTCAAGGGCCGTGTCGGAGCTGCGTGTCGAGGCTGCGTGTCTGGCAGACGTTCTCCCGCAGGTTGGGAGGCCGTGGCACATCTGCTAATCAGCGCTTACGAGCGGGCAGGGCCTCCGCTCAGGGCCGTATCTGCAGCCGTAATAACACAGGGGCGGTTCGAGCGGATCGCTGTGTGACCTACCCGCAGATACCGCGGCGTGTTCCTCCTCGCGCCGTGTCCATGGAAACGGTGTCAATAAATCGTCAATAAGTGGAAGGGGGCCGATCGGATCCAAAAGCTGTTAGGGCCGAAGCCAGAGGACTTGGGCTCGTTCTCGTGCATACCATCGCCGAGGAGAAGTCACAGAGAGATGTTCTCATCGCAACTGTCAGCTCTCGCAGTTACACCCACTGTCCCGCTCGGAGCCGCACGAGGTGCCGCGAAACGTAATCTGTTTACGTAGGGTCGGCAATTATCTCGCCATTATTTGTATCCTCAAAACATGTCAGGTTTTCCTGAGTTCAAGTATAATGGTTACTTTTTATTAAATGTACACCAGAATGTCTCGACACGCCGTTGTTCGGTTGTGTGCAGACTTGATTGTGGAGCATAACATTACATCGTAGTTAGTAATGGAAGTCCATGTCTTTAGGGTATGGGAGAAAGTAGCCATTGGTACTCAGCAAATTGCTAATCTGGATTAATTATTTGTCGTGAAAAAAGAGTGCGTGCATATCTGCGTATCTGATACTTAAGATTTTTTACCGCCACATGCATACTCACATTTTAGCATTTTGTTATTTTGACAAAATAATTATTCTTAGACAGTTATGATTTACTATATTTAGCCCATCATTACAGTTTATAAATGGTTCCAACTGAAAATGATTTCCCGATAGCACCGGGAGGAGCCCCGTGGCCGAAGCAGCTGTGTTATGCATCTCTTATCGTAAAAGCGACGCTGGGTTTTCAGGCCTTCGGTTAAACGTCTTGGCTAAGTGACGAACGATGCGGACGAATGCGTTATTAATCTGACAGACTGGCGGACCGGGGCAGAGAGGGAGAGGCGGTGAGGTATTCCCACAGCCGACTCCCTCAGCTGTCCTCCCGATAACAACCGGCTTCATGGATCACGATCGCGCCGGCGGAGTTATTAAACAGAGCGAGCGGGCCGATAAGTGCCGTTCTCACATTACGTCATAACAACCGTCAGGGGGGAAGAGCTGCTACGTGCCCCCAGGGCGATGAAGCCTGTCCCTGGACTCCCATTTGAAGCTCTAATAATTGATTTGCCCAGCTGTAAACACGCATCTGTCAACGCCTCCTGAGATACACCGCCATTCACACACTCCTCTGCGTTCAGCCTATGGGCCTAATCGTTTTCAACAGCGCTTTCTCTCCTGAGTCCGGGCCTGCTGTTTGAGCTCTGACAAAAGGAGAAGTGTGCCTTCAGGATGGTACAGTATGCCCAGAATGCATGAGAGTGTGCACTCGTACATTTTGAGCATATTGTACTCTGCCCTATTATCTAGCACCATGTGATGGTCAAGTGTTGATGTTGTGTAGTGCTGTAGTGTTGATGAAACCTGATATACACCAATATAATATTTCTATTTCTATTCATTGGAATCTGATTGGCCGTCCTGTAAATATCAAGGCATTCATAGTACAGTATATACTGCAAAGTGCATGGCCAGTCTAGTCCATGACATAGTGCTACAGTGCCTTATGTCTATGGTACCGTCTAATGGTACAGTGTTGGTGTAGTGTTATAACCATTCTAATGATGCATTGTAATGTTATATCCTGTCTTAATAGCATAATGGAGTGCTATAACCTGTCTAATACTGCAGTGGAGTGTTATAACCAGTCTAATGGTGCACAAGAGTGTTCTAACCTGTCTAATGGTGCACTGGAGTGTGATGGCCTGTCTAATGATCCATCTGAGTGTTATAACATGTCTATTGGTGCAATGGAGTGTTATAACCGGTCTAATTGCACATTGGACTGTTATGTGCAACTACTCTCACACTCTGTTGCTTTCTGCAGGGCCGTAGGAAGCCCCTTGGTCATGGACCCTAACAGCATCTGCAGGAAGACCAAGCGACTGGCGGGCAAGCAGGCCGAACTGTGCCAGAGCCAGCCCGAGATCGTCAACGAGGTCGCCAAGGGTGCCAAACTGGGGGTGCGAGAGTGCCAGTTCCAGTTCCGTTTCCGTCGCTGGAACTGCACCAGTCAGAACAAGTACTTTGGAAAAATACTGCAACAAGGTAAGGAGCCATCTTCTGTGAACAGCTCTCCTGCAGCAAAAACTTGAAATAATATCACTCGCACTCTTAGACACGCTTATATGAAGTAGGGAGAGAAGTATATAATTGCAATGCATAGGTCAGTATAATTATCATGCCACCTCATCATCCAAGGTACAATGGCAGCATGTTATCCGGGACCTGTGACCTTGCAGTTCAGAGTCCATCGCCCCAACTACTACTCCTCTATGTTGATACATACCAATGCCTTGATTTCGGACGCATGGGAGAACAAGGAAAGCGGTTGTTTCTGAAGCAGACCGATTTACACTTGAGTGATCCTCTTCTGCCTCAGATTGCACTTAGAATTATCTCCAAAATTGCTTCTCGTAACCATTGATCCTGATGTTTTGCAGCCCTTTGAAGTGACTAATAAAATAATACGGGCCCTGCCGCGTTCTCATTTTGATGACTTTTTTTGAAGATTCTCCGCACCCTTGTACATTATATTACACAGAAACCAGCCTTTGTGTAATCACAATGGGAGTTCTGTGGTTTGAGCCGCAGGGTAGTTCCTACACTCAACCAATTTATTGGTCCTTTCTGCCTCTTCTTAACTTAAGGTGCCAAAATACAAACTGCTCTGCTAAAGTCACAAAACACCCAAAAAAAACATACGCCTAAACAAGATTAAGATGATGTGCGATCCAAGACTCACTCAGTTAAATCCTCTGCAGAAAAGAGGAACTACTTACCATTTAGTCATGATTGCTTGTGTTTCACATCATATCCAAGTCCTATTAGTCATGTTGAGGCCTGTAATCTTCTGTGGCAAACCTAAGTAGTCTGTGGGCGCACTAACACAGTGATGTTTTCTCAGTGAAGAACATGGGTATTACACAGATACCTCTCAAATCTTGTGGTTATACAGTGTACATTTGCTCCTGGAAACACTGAAACATTTTTTATTGATGTCTACCAGCAGAGGGCAGAGCTTCAGGTTGCTGGTTTTGAGTGTGGTTCTGGACTCTGAGTGCTGCTGCAAGTGCAGTAATGTTCCTCCTGTAATTTTGCTGTGTGTTAGCATGGTCATATACCCCCAGCACATGGAATGATCTAGTCTCTCTTCCTCACGGAGAGTGTGAGGAATGTTTACAGAAGTAGCTTCTCCACCGATTTCGTTCACAGCGGAGAGGTATTCACGTCAAGGCAGGATTAAAGAAGCACATCTATCACTGTGTCTGGAACAACCGTGTAAAAATTGACAGAATAAGAGGAGACGGCTGGATAAGATGGAAATGAGTCATGAAGTCCCCAAGACCTCTTGTGATTTAAGTGCTTGTCCGTTTTTGAAGAATCACTGCCATTGTCTTGCCGTACCTGCGCGTAACGAACACGTGTCAGGGCTGCAGAGAGCCTGCGCAAAGTGGCTTACATTTTTCTCCTTCTGCAAAAATATCTCCGGGCTATTTTCTTCCCCTTCTCGAACATATAAACTAAACCTGGGCGCTTTCTTGGCCCCGGAGAGAAAACTAATTTCGCCACGGTTTGCGTACCTCCTGGCTGCTCAAACATGTTGTCTCTGGGCTGTAATGAAGCAATTAAGGATGCCCCATGACAATACGTGGTTCTAATAGGAAAAATAGCGATAATGCTCGAGTGTGGGCAATTTATTTTACCCTTTAGGGAATGTTGCTCATAGTCTCATTCTCTGTCTGTTATTTCCTCACATGCCTTGCCTGATACTGTTTTTAAATGTTGGAAGCACATTTTTTTATTAAAAAAAAGAAAGTATTATTTTATTTATTTTTGAAAAAATGTTCCAAGGTATTGCCACGGCAATGTACGATGCTCGCGCATACCGAGCGGTAATGTAGAGGCACTTCTGAGGGCTTCTTGGCAGCTGGCATTTAAAGAATTCCAGCCTGGCAAAAAATGTGTAGGTGTCGGGTTGTTTGCGTCGGCGCAGGGCATGTATTCAGATGTCCTGCATGATATCACGCTTCAGGTGATGTTTCTTAATTCCCCAAGTAATCAAATATCTCAGACGCATTCGCCCTCGCATATTACTCCACCATGCATGGAGCTGTTGTCACAATAGCATGACTGTAATTACCTGTGAACCCGTTTGTGCTGCGAGAGGAACAAAGAACTTGGCGTAAGGGGTATGAACTCTCGTGGATCCCGGTGTGAGAAGCATCGCATACCTGAAAACAAAGCTCGGGACGGCGTTGGGAGTGTGGCAGGAGGCGATGCGGGGGCCTCGGTTGTTAAACTCGGGGGTTTGTGGGTGAAACGCCGGGGCCATATCAGGTAACAGGGTGGTCGCAGAACAAACACACTGCAATCCCTCCAGGGCAGACGGTTATGACAGGAATTAAGCCAATCGTCTCTCTTGTTTCATCTGTATAATCCAATTACACACCTCCAAACATGCGCAGAATGCGTCCCTTAAACGCCAGCATTCAAGGTATAATTAAAGACCCCTTTCAGCCCATATTAATGATGTTCTACTTCCAATGCTTTTTCCTTTCTTTCTTTGTTCTGAAGTGGTCATAAATTTAAAATCAGAATTCAAAGAGATCAACAGACAAGTCGCAGTGAAAGCAATTAACCGATTATCTCTATGGCGGTGTGACTTCAGTCGCATAGACATTTTTTCCCATTTAGGAATGTATATCTTTCCAGGAGTAACAGAGTATGATGCATACTTTGGGATTACTGGCTGTGTCTCTATGTGTCTCCAGTTAATAAAATGGATTTCAGGTATGCAATAAGATATGTGCAGAGATTAATCTCCCCTGGACGGGAGCACATAGAGGCAAAGTAAATCAATCAAAATTATTCACACCTGTCAGGCTATGTCCAACCTGCAGCAGGGCCTCCTGTTTTTACGGGGGTAAGTTTTTTTTAAAAACTTGTGTGCATGCATCATTGCCTTAAAGATTGAGTATTAAAAAAATATTTGCTAATTCTTGCAGAAGCCCCTTCTGGCATCAGCGACTCAATGAGACAGGCCCGGGCACAGGCCCGAGAACAAGTGTGTTTGGAATTTGTGTCCCGGAGGGGACTAAGAACGGAGCTGAAATCAAGAGATTTTAATACGCCTTCATAGCCCATGTCACTCATTCATATGTGACATTCATATGCATATATAGCCGTTAAATACACTCCCCGGGGGAGACGGTAACATTCAAAATTTGCCAAGCACACCCACGTAAGTATTAAACAAATATTAGCTTAACCTTTCGCATACCTAAACGATTAAAATGGCGGACTTCTGTTTTTACAACATATCCCTTTTCATTGTAAGCTTGGCATACAAAATGTATCACCCAGATAATGCATCTTATCTGTTCATTTTACACTGAATCAAAACACTTTTCCATAATACTTCTCTTTAATTCAGACGAATGGAGTTCAGGCTTCGTTCTGCTTTCACAGTGATTAGATAAAGGACAATTGTATGTGCTTTGGATAGCATGAGAGGATTAAAACTGCATTAATTAAAAGCTAAAACAAAAGCTTCACTCACGTTAATGTTTTATTTGGTCTTTCCGTGATATGATTTTTCCGCCAATATACTTTCTAAACATATCTGATGGGCATTGCTCTTGGTCAGTTGAATATCTCTTAAGAGACCTTTGGAATGCCTGTTCATTGTATGGGCAGATAAATTGACCCTCTGATATTCTAACGGTGGGATTTTTGTTTTTCCATGGTGGGGATGTCTAGCAGGCGAGCTCAGGCACTTGTGGGTTTAACTGCGGCTGTAGGCTACTCTTCCCTCAACGTTGTGGAATCCTCTGCGATTTTGATTAGTTCCACCCTGGCCCACCTAGCAACTGTTTTCAATTCCATTGCCTTCAGATCGTCACATCCATAACCCGCTCCCCAGCACCGCCCTTTCTGCTACAGTAAGCCTGCTTGTCAGCAAGAGGCCTTTCTCTAGGCCACAGAGACCTCTCCTGTGGCCGACTGGGCAATAGTGGCGTCACTGCAACAGTCTCAGTTCAACCCGGTGGGAGAAATTTATTCTCGACTGGATTGCGCAACTCGCTCGTTGAGAGGGTACAGCAAAGCCGTATCAGTGGGCACGTGGCACTGATGAATTGCAAAGCTAAAATGATTAGCTAGGTAATGTGTACATGCACTTTAGCCAATAAATAATTCCAAAGATGCAGGTAGTTGTCCACCCATAGCCTTCAGGTGAGAGCAGGGACACACACATATACACACACACTCACACATGCTTGTTTTTGCTACCTGGTGAGGACACACATATACACATACACACACACACACACACACTCACACATACTTGTTTTTGCTACCCGGTGAGGACACACACACAGACACACACACACACACAGCGCTGCAGGGATATGTCCCCGGTTGTGTGGACGGACAGCTGGTATTAATATCGCCTCGCTGGACTCAGAGCCCATCGCACGGCACGAGCACTTTCCGCTGTTTTTTATCCAGCCCCACCCACTAAATCCCACTATACGCACCCAGCAGCACGCAGAGCAGTGGCTGTTTGCACACCGCTCCACCCTCCATCCTCATTCACACGTATTCATAAACAAACTACTCACAGTTCATTATTTTCCTTCCTCTACCCATCCATCGCTGTTGGTGTGAGGTGTTTATATCTCTGTGAGAGAAAAATGTATAATGCCCAGATTTTCTGACCAATTAAACTGACTAAGTATGTGAAAAACTGGATGTTATTATGGTGCTGTAAACACAGCGGTCCAACAATTTACAGCGAATGTGCGGGGTATGTAGATTGTGAAATGAGGAGCAGGCAGCTCTGTTCTTTGGCACGTGTTTGGCGGTGAGCCTTAGTTAAGCAGTCACTGCTGTGCTGCTACATAGCGTCAGTGATGCTAGACACAAGGCAGGGGTCAGTGTACCAGACCCGGGTTCAAATACGATTTGTTATGGATTCAAATGTCGTCTTGGAAGAAATTAAATAATCGCAAAAGTGTAAGCCCTGCGTACCTGCTCCTCCTAGCAGGCTGAAATGCACCAGGCAAGATCAATAGAGCCTAGTAAAAGTATTTGAATCCAAAACAAATACTATTTGAACTCAGACGTGTGTTCAAGATGGCAAATGTTCGTGTGAAACTACGTTTGCAGAAAACTGCTGAATGATTTTAAGTTCATATTCCATTTAGTTCACCACCAACAACCTTTTAATACAAATGGATTCTTAGGTCTTAGGTCACTTAGGTGAAACAATGCAAGCTAGCAGATTAGCTGTACTTAAATTGATTAAAGTGCATTAGAACAGCTGAAAGATTGTCAACTGTTGTTGCCTGTCCGTCATTCCGGAGGCAACCATTTCCGTCTGCTGAGTACTACCTTCTCATACTGTTAGCTAACATTTGTTGTGAAACAGAAAAGTTTTAATAAGTTGGCAAACATTGGCAAACGTCGAATGCCCATCAGGTCTGCAGGTCTGATGCGGTTCCCTGCATGTTCTCTGACAGATATCCGGGAGATGGCGTTAGCTAACGTTTGTTGTGAAACAGAAAAGTTTTAATACGTTGGCAAGTGTTGGTGAACGTCGAACGCCCATCAGGTCTGCAGGTCTGACGCGGTTCCCTGCCTGTTCTCTGACAGATATCCGGGAGACGGCGTTCGTGTACGCCATCACGTCAGCAGGGGTTACCCACACGGTGACCCAGGCCTGCAGCATGGGGGAGCTACTGCAGTGTGGCTGCGAGGCCACCCGGAGCCGCGCCCCGCCCAAACCCACCACGGGCTCCGGCACCGACAGCGTCAAGTGGGAGTGGGGAGGCTGCGGGGACGACGTGGAGTTTGGCTACGAGAAGTCCAAGCAGTTCATGGACGCCAAGAGGAAGAAGGGGAAGAGTGACATCAGGACGCTGATCGACCTCCACAACAACGAGGCCGGACGATTGGTAGAGTACCAGCCCATCCCTTACCTACCGTTAGTGTAACGTACACTGCGGCTTAATTATAGGCCTAATTAGATGAAAATGTACCATATATGTTTAAATGAGCGTTACATCGTAATATTGGGGTCATATCGGTATTGGCAGATTAACATGGCCAGTCAAATATGTGTTATTGATATCAAACCTCTAGTTTACTCATGGTGATGTTGATGTCATGGAGTGATAATAATTCATATATTTTCATAATATCTCAGTTTAGTTTGTATTACTTTTTCTGTTGGCCCAGATAGTTTTTATGTGTGATGAAGAATATTTTAGATATTTACAGAACCAACATCCTGCTGGTTTGATGATGGCTAGTAGAGTGGTATCAGTGGGTTTATGGATTAAAGGAAGAAAATACCCTAAAAGCAACTCTAAGCAGCTTGGACAGTGATGACATGTCTCCAGAGGCTATGCATATAGGCATATTATTTATGGACAAATCGTAACGTAAAGGTCTGTATAATTTTCTGCTGGTACAGCACTCATCACTTCCCAAGCAGCCCAAACTCCAGAGAGCTGTGATTTAGCTGCAGCAAGCCTGGCCAATGGGTAGCTACCACACTGCCTGTTCTCGCATGCCTGAAATTAGCCAAGCTACTTACGAACTGATATTGAAGCTATGATCACATTCAACCATGAAAGGGGAGAGAGTTTCAGCTTATTTGCTTTATTGATTTAACCCTGCATTTACAGTACAGATGAGGTGGCGCAACAGATGAGGTTAAGAGCTCAAAGAGGAACTGGTGTGACACCCCATTTTCATGAGAACTGACCGCATTTTCATTAGATCTGGGCTGTCCTAAGATAGTTGACAAAAGTGACAAAGATTTGTCTCTTTTTTTCCTACAAGTTGGAGTGGCACAAGCAGAGGCAGAGTGTGTAGTACCATTGATACAGGTATTCATTTCCTTGAGCAAGGTGGTGTGCATCATAGGAAAAGGCAAAAAATAAGATTTTATGTACTTTAAATTAAATTATAATCAGGTAATATTTACACATAAAATCTCTGCTTTGGAGTCGAAGTGTAAAATTGTCTTGCTTTAAATCACACAGTCATTCACTGTGAAACTATCAGGTTTTGAGATGCTTCAGTCACAACCGAAAATACATATCATCACACAAAACGTGTCTGGGCCAATCAATCAGGTACATACTGTACTTTAAAACTGAAATTATATAAATACTTAAATGTACGTTAAACTTTAAAAAAAAGAAAGAAGTAAAACAAGATTAGTCAAAGAAAATATGGTGTGAATTGGTTCCAGGCATGCACAGGGACACCTGCTGGTGTGGAGGTTAAATATCAACATGCAATTCATGACATATATTGACTTGACCTCACTGAACCATTGAAAGTCATTATTTATACCATTAAGAAAAGCATTATCCAAAATGCTATCGATTTTTCCTTTTTTACATTTTGTTTCTGAACTATACATGCGATCTGGTGTTTTCGCAGACTTGGCACACCGTTGATTTGAAAAGATGTTTTTGAAAACACTTCTTCGTGACTCACTGATGCGTTTGCATAACTTTTCATGTACAGTCAGTTTTTTATTCCCCACACCGATGTACTCAGATTGTCAGGCCCGAGCGACCAGATAAGACAAACCAAAAGCAGCTGTGTGGCTGGGAGAGCTCGGAGACGGTGTGAATTACACTTACTGGCTACAAGAGCTGTTCACACGGCCACTGAAAACCAGCCCTTTTCATTAGACTTGTCTTTCACGTCAGAACCTTTTCATTTTTAAACAAACTCGCAATCGTTGACAAGCGCTGTCGATGACCTCCAGATTCAGAAATTCCAAACGGATTTGTTGTACGTAAATACAGTTTCTTTCACTTCAGGTTGCTCAAGCATATTTGTTCTCTTTAAGGACTACACTGTTGACACAGGAATTGTACATAAATATTAGCTATGACATAAATATAAACATTTGCTATTACATTTCGAAGCTACTGTGTGCGTCTGCTGCCATTCTTAATTAAAGGCATTCAGTAATCATTCAGTAGATACGGGATAGTGGAAGTCGCTGAACTCGGTTGTTTTGAGCTATCTCGCGCCTTAGCGGCCCGTCGAAGACGAGTGGGGAATGTGGTCTCTGTTGTGCAGTACGCCTGACTGCAGCGGGTAATTATCTTTAATGCTAATAAACTGCTGGCTTCTCACCTGAGCTCGCTGTGTGTCCGCGTCGCTCCATCACACCGTGAGACCCCGTCTCCCACCGCAGACTCGTCTCGGCACGGGGTCAGAGCAGAGAGCAGGTGTGCGACCCGGCGAGGCAGAAATGTCTTTCTCGGTGGATTAGTGACAGTTCTCAAACTGCAGGCACGCATGCCCATCTTTCTCAAAATGAGAAAAACATGTAAAAGTTCGTTTCAGTTCTGGGTGTTAGAGAGTTAGTTTCCTTAAAGGAATAAAGCAATAAACATGCCATAAAGTATCGGTTTAGAAAGTGCAGAGATGTGAACAAAATAAAAATAAAAAAGAATGCAGGGACTGCACATTTCTTACTCAGAAAATCATGCTTTAACGTAATATTTAAAAAGTCTTTAAAAAACAACTAATTGTCAAAATAAAATGCAGAGTAAATTTTGTAAGTATTCTCTATCTATCTATAATCTATCTTTGGTTAATTATCGCTGGCCTTATCAAAACAATCTCGCAGTCAAGACCTGTGAGCCTTGGGACTGCCGGAGGGCAGAGGGGGCTGAATTCTTTCAGAGCAGCGTCTGCCTTTATCTCACCAATCTGTCTTTGTGTCTAACTACAGGCGGTGAGGAATTATATGAGGACCGAGTGTAAATGTCACGGGCTGTCTGGTTCCTGCACACTAAGGACCTGCTGGAAAAAGATGCCTCACTTTCGCGAGGTGGGCGACCGCTTGCTGGAGCGCTTTAACGGGGCCTTCAAGGTGATGGGAGGGAACGACGGCAAGACGCTCATCCCCGTGGGCCACAACATCAAACCGCCGGACAAGCAGGACCTGATCTACTCGGCCGAATCGCCCGACTTCTGCCTGCCCAACAGGAAGACGGGCTCGCTGGGCACGCGCGGCCGCGTCTGCAACAGCACGGCCATGGACGTGAGCGGCTGCGACCTGCTCTGCTGCCAGCGCGGCTACAGGGACGAGACGCTGGTGTTCGAGGAGAACTGCCTCTGCCGCTTCCACTGGTGCTGCGTGGTGCAGTGCAAGAAGTGCTCCGTCCGCAAGGAGCTCAGCCTCTGCTTCTAGAGCTCACCGCGAGAGGAAGCAGAACGCAAGGGAAGAGATAGCAGGGGCCCAACTTCTAGAACTAAATGGAAGTGAGAATGCTGGATCTCAGCTTCTTCGAGAACTCAGTTGAAGAGAGAATACTGGGCCCCAGCTTCTAGAACTCTCTAGCTCCGAAAGCTGGATCTCAAATTCTAGAACTTTCTCGGACAGCTGTGTCTCTCTACCAGAATTTACCAGAATAAATAGCTTGGTCTCAGCTTTTCAAATTTTCCCAGTCAGAGAGAGAGAGTCGGGTCTCAGTTTCTTGAACTGTTTAAAATCAAGAACTGGGCCTCTGCTTCTAGACCTCCACGAGGAAAAGCTGAGACAAAGCCCATTAATCAGGGAGACTAAGTGCTCCGCATTCCTTCCTGGTTCCGCTACAGACCTTTAATCACTTTTGAAGCTGTTGATTAGTCAAGGAGATAGAACTTCCTTGGCAGACTCTTCAGTGCAATGTATAAACAGTTTGATATCCTGATAGGTACCGTAAAGAATCTTGCCGTTTCAGTCTGTGGAACTCCACAGGTCAGAAACGCTCTCCGGTTCTGGAGCTGGTGCGGCTGCTTCTAGAGCAGCTGAATGGAACTTTGTGCCAGGCACTTTGAAAGCCTTCCTGTTATGGGGTAAAGTCAATAAGCTCGCCAGTGCGCTTTGTTCCCACAAAACAGGGGTGTTACTCTGTTGACATGATCACGGACATGCTTTATGAGGTAGAACATCCTTTTTTGTTGTTGATCAAGGCATTCCAAAATGTACGAGTCAAAAGGGAAAGAGTACTCTCCGAGGAGAGTGTGCCTTCGCTGCGGTGATCTTAAACTAAAACAGAGCTCCACGGCTTTGATCGCAGATGTGTACTGTTTTATTTATAGTTTCATCGCAAAAAACTACTTATATAGTAGTGATAAAATGACGAATGTCCCTGCTATCTTTCTCAAAAGCACTTTGAATAGGGCTCTGTAAACAAGGAAAATCTTTGTAGTAATATGTACACACTTGGGTTTTTTTCCCCATTAGAGTAAAACATTGTTTTGCGAGAGGAAATAAGGATTGGAACCAGCAATATCCAAATACATGTTTTTGTTTGAGTTATCAAAACAATATCATAGTCATTTCAGTTTTCAGTCATTCCATATATGGGACTCTTCTTATGCACTTTTGATGAAACATTTTGTTTTCCCGTATATATTCTTTTTTTTGCAGAATGGTTGCTCTCTTCTAATAATACTGCCTTATGCCGAATCTACGGGGTCATTGGAGTTGTGCGATTTGTCTATTTAAACAGTCAGTTCACTGAAGCCATAATATTGGGCAAGTTGCCATTATTTTGTTAGCTGGAAAACACCCACTTTCCCCTATCCATTTTGAGTCTTCTAATACTTACACATGAGTGCATACTTGAAACATCCTTTTTCAGTTGTTTCTGAAAAAACGATGGTCTTTGGTGACTTAAGCTAATGCATCCAGTGTAAACCCTGTGAAATATTCATTTTCCCTTTTCAGACAAAAATGTGAAATATGACGACAGATACTTACGGTGTTTATTCATATCACCACATCACATATTATTACATGATTAGAAGCTGCCTTGACCAGGTATCCACTGTACAATTATAAAGAACTATAATGGAAATTATGGGAATTGGTGACATAGAATTTACTGCCATTTCAGAAAGCTTCAACATGAAAGAGTTCCTTGCTGGAGGGAATATGCATACAAGCAGCAATAATCTGTTAAAATACAGGTAGTTCTTATAACATTTTCACAGATTACTAAAATTACAATTACATCACCTGAATACCACTTTTTATATACTGTAAATAAGGACATTTTTGAATGAAGCCACCTTTAATGAAAATGCAGTTTCCAGCCTGTCAGTTTTAATACAGTGCCCTCCATAATGTTTGGGACAAAGACCAATCATTTATTTATTTGCCTATGCAATTTGAGATTTGTAATAACAAAAATCACGTGGCTAAAGTGCACATTTTCAGATTGTAATAAAGGGCATCTTTATATATTTTGGTTCCCCCATGTAGAAATTACAGCAGTGTTTATATATAGACCCCCATTTCAGGGCACCATAATGTTTGGGACACAGCAATGTTATGCAAATGAAAATAGTCATGTTTAGTATTTTGTTGCATATCCTTTGAATGCCATGACTTCCTGATCTATCAGCATTATCAGAGTCTGGATATCTTTTTTTAAGGTTGTTCTACAAGCAATACTAAAACTCTTTGCATTTGAATGGATCTCCATGGGAATTGGTGGGAGGGACTAGATTCTGCTGTGAATTGTGCTGATACAGTATGGAACACATTTGTTGGCTAAATGACTTTAAGTCATCAAGGGTCCAAGGTATCAAATGAGTCTCAAACCACTGCTGCTGCCAGATATGTAGTAGTACAGAGGCAAGTACATAAATAATGGGCCTTTGTCCCAAACATTAAGGAGGGCACTGTATATACCATGTTGCATTTGGCAGATATCTCAGTGGTTAAAAACCACATTTCACCCCAAGTGATTAGAATAATAATGAAGTGCGACAGGTGGACCTGAATCCTGACAGAGCGATACTTCTGAAGGCTGTGCACACACTGAACAGGTCTCAATACGACCCTGTGTCTGAGCACTATACTGTATGTGAGAAGGCAGCGAGCGACTCATTTAACATCATTAAAATTTTATTTAAAAATAAAATAATGCTTTTATTTTTTCATTTGTGAACAGGACAATGAACACCATCCATGTTATTTGGATGTGTACATTCTGTGTAATTTGAGGGTACATTTGAACACTTTTGGAAAGGTACAGAGATGAGAACGCATGCAAGCAGAGAATATGGATAAAAAAGGTCAGTGGAAAGATAATGACATTGAATATAAAGGGTCTAGTATTCCTAATAATCATAGGCTGTGTGGTCTTTCTGTCCCCCACTATATTGTAGAAATTGAAAGAAAACTGACAATGAGGTTTTCAGATTAACATAAAGATTCAAAGAAAAGAATGTGCTAAATATCTCTGGTTTTAGTTTATAATTTGATATTTTCAACTGTTTGAATTATGGTTCCCTAAGCATAGATATAATCAAATTGTATTTGCTGTCACCTGCATCAGAGATACATCTGCCACCTATCTGAATATTCTTTGATTGTGATTCTTATTTTTTAATGGAACAGAAACCGCAACAGTTCTCTGCTTAAGCCTATCAGCAGAACTTGCAGGTTATTTCTGTTGATAACTTTATTCAACTCAAATCACTTGTATTTTCCTTTCATTGAACATTACATTGGACGTTACAGACTGAGCTCAGACTTGGTTGCGGCTGAGCAAATTTTCCTTCATGTGATTATGATTATTATTATTGTTGTTAACTGTTTTGCACTAAGCCTATCATTTCAATACTAGGAGAAAGAAAATAAAGTTTGTTCCCAAGTTGTTCAAGCAGTTGGAAAAGACTCCATCTGTATTATGCTGAGCCTTGCAAGTCGGAGCAAGTTATATATTTTCCAGGAATTCAGTGTGCGGAGCCAGTGGTTGTTGAAGACAAGAGGTGGGCTGCAGACAGGAAAAAACCGCCAGGAGCGCTCTCTCTCCGTGCCGAGACTCCCCCGAAAAACAGGAGCGAGTGAGACGCGCTCGCGGACGGGGGATAGATTTATAGAAGCGTATTAATGCGGATCGTGCCATGTTTGAATGGCGAGGTGTACTCTTCCCCATGCCCTCCTGCGCGCACTCCCTGAGGAATGCGGAGTGTGCGGAGATGTGTCTGTCTCGGCCTGTTGTTTGTAAAAACCCACACAGCCTAATGAAGGGCTGCCATTGTAAGTGGATATCTGTCGAGACACAGACACTCGTTTCCTTGGATCAATCAAGCTAAAAGGAATCCCTATGTTGCATTTTTTTATCAGAGATGCGGTGAAATTCAATGCAAACCCCTTATTCTGAGACTAGGAATTGTCAGTAGGTGCTAATTGTGAAAGAGGGCAGATAACTCTACCCTTTGGTTCTTTTTGAGGAATATTTAATATTAGCATTATAACTAACAGCACTATCACAATTAAACATTAACAAGGAGTAGTAAGCCAAAAGGTATACAGGAACAGGGGCACCATTCTGAGGTAACAGACTCCTTCCCCAAAGTACAAACCAAACCCACTTCGTCTTTCTTGTCCTTGAGACAACCTTGACTTTGGGCTCTGTGAGGAAAGGAGAACTCCCCCTGAAGCCTCAGACAGTACAGTGCCCTAAGCACACAGAAAGCAGGACAGAGGAACACAGAGCGAGCGATACAGGGGCCGGGGGAGGACTGGCACACAGGTAACCCAGCACCACAATGTACACCCAGCTCTGACAACCGCTCTTTATCTTAACTGAAGTGCTTACTCCGGGTAAATCTCTTCAGAAAATTCTGCCTGGATCTAATCCATCGCTGGAGATAATCATTCTGTAACGTGGGTGATTTTTATCTACAGGTTTTAATTACAGGTTGCAGAATGTTAACCTCCTTTTTACTGTATCTGAAAGCGCGGCTATGTCGATGTGCCCTGTCATTGGGAGATGACTGGCAGCAGTGGGGCAGGATTAAAGGGACCCACCGGTGTAAATGGAAGCTGATTTGGTAAATTTGGTAAAACAACCTGGTTTTACAACCCATTCGTATCTATTCAACAAATTCTCAGCACCATAAAATTCACACTTATCGTACTTATCGTTGGGCCCTTGAGCAAGGCCTTTAACCCTACATTGCTCCAGGGGAGGATTGTCTCCTGCTTAGTCTAATGAACTGTACGTCGCTCTGGATGAGAGCGTCTGCCAAATGACATTAATGTAATAATGTAATGTAATGGACTCCTGGTGTCGTGCGACTTGACCGGTTTCTCAAAGTGTATTCCAACCAGAACAATCAACCATTTTCTTTCACCAGTAAAACAATAAAGGTAAGTCAACAATATTGTATTTCTAACTAATTATTATTCCGTGATTGTAATTCAATAATTCAACAATAACATAGCTCACAGCAGACATAGAATGCCAATATAAAAGACATGTATTGTCCTCGTATCCTACATATCTTTGGTATAACCCGGTTATGAACAAATTTAGCAAATTCATTGCACTGTCTTGAGGTTTTGTGCTAAAACAGTATGTCAATATACATCAGCATTATATTTAACAATGTTGCCGCCATTAACAGTGTAAAACAATGGCAGTGGAGATGCAGGGGAAGATGGCACAGGGGGAGAGGACTACTACTGGTTCTCTGGACCTGATTGATGACACTTTTTTCTTGCTTTCCCCCCTCTGACACACTGCTCTGCTCACACATCTCATCCTGGATGAACGGCTGACACCTGAAGCTTAATCTGGCTAAGAATGAGCTTCTTTGCATCCCTGCCATGTCCTGCTCTCTTCCAGGACCTCCCCATCACCCTGGACCACACTATAGCGATTGCCACCCAGACCTCAGAATGACGATCGACAGCAAACCTGACCTTCACTGAGAACAGAGCATCTGCGAGCCGGGCCTGCAGACTCTTCTTCTCCAACATCTGAAGAATCCACACATATTTGTACGGGGTCTTGCTCAATGCCCAGGCCCTGGTGTTCTCATACCTGGACTACTGCGACTCTCCTTGCTGTCCTCCCTGTGCAATCAGACGCTCCAGTCTCTCTGGGAAAATTCACACGCACATTTTCCCCTCCTGCTCGCCTGTGGTACGAGTTACCACAGTTCAGATTGCATCGTGGCTCCCTGAATTCATTGCTAGCGTGTAAATGGCGGATACGTACAATTTACGGTTTATGTGAAATGTTGATTTGTTAATTGTTGAATTGTTTTTGTGTGTTCTATTTTGATCATTTGTCTTGCCCTTCATAGCCACCGTCGTTATCATACCTTTGAAAAGAACCAAAAACTACACATTTTAGGGTGCTGGAAATTTGTTGAATAGATTGGTTGAATGGGTTGAGAGACCAGGTTCAACAATCATACTTACCTGCACTATTTCTATAAATTTGCTGTGCTGAAACAACAATATTGGGTGCATATGTGTTCATTCACTTGAATGTATTCCTATAATCAAAAGAAGAATATGTCTAAAAATTTTACTATTTTACTATTTTTCATTGTTTTTTCATATTACAATTCCTTTTTCAAGATCAAGAAGCCCTGCAAGACTAGGGTCAAAACTAACTCTTGCTTGTGTGTGCTTTACACTGAAATTCAGCTTATATCCAACTGTATTGTCATGTTTCCAAGCAGCATTTGCTTTAAATGTTTTCTGTGGGTTCCCCTGGGCCAAGCTCAGTCTGAAATGCAACACTTCCAATCTCACCACAAGATGGGGCTGTTTGAACAGTGTGTATTCATTGTTTGTTTCCAACCGTGTTTCTAAGAGAGCTCATTGGGGTAACCTGCCATTAGACTACGACAAAGTGAAACACTGAACACATACAAACATACAAACTCCTGCCTCTGCTTCTTCCTTGTTTGAAACTATCCCTCGGGTAATGTTGACTCTTCCTCATTAATCACTGGAATCAGAAGGTCATATCTACTGTAGCACTCCATTGCCGCATACTGAGCTTTCATTACTGGTTCCCAAATCTCTCCAACAGCACAGTTCCCATGATCCCTCAACCCAAAAATATTACTGCACTCGCTCTGAGCAGAACGCTAATGTCCAGCTGTTACTGCAAATTAACCTCCTCTCAACTCCACAGCCTGAGATATCTTCAGCTGCATCTCTGTGGCCCTCAGCTCTTAGAGCAGGCCTTTTACAAGAGAAGAGCCTGAATGCAGCACTCGTCCAGATCCATATCTTCATTGCCTCATCTCCCTTATCTTAAAGCTCTTTAAAGATCTCTCAGGCTCAGGTCTGTCCACCACGGGGAAGCAGTCGGCAGTTTGTGTATTAGCATGCCACAAAGTCAATGCATTGTAGTAATGTACTGTGTAATTATTCCATTGCTTTTTTTTTAGCAGATCCTTATAATTCACACATATCTAATTTAAAATATTGACTTCCTGCTCAAGAATAGAGTGGCCCACCAAACATTCTCATTTCTAGCTACAAATGTAGTTCCTCAATCACTCATTCAATACATTTTATATATTATATTTTAGTCAATACGATCACACAAAGTGAAATTGGCAATGCGATTTTACTTGAATTTAGTTAACCTCAGTTTCACAGAACTATATTGTGTCATTCCATCACTTTCTGTTTATAAGTATGAGGTAACAAGCATGCAAAATCCCTTTGTTAACCATCAGCATGGGAAGAGCCAAAGAACTGTTCATTCAGAAGACACAGATGGTAATTGACCACCCCAAGTTGGGGAATGGGTACAAAAACATACATAAATGGTTGAATATACCACTTAGCACTGTAAGGGCAATAATAAAAAAGCCTAAACTATATGGAATGGTTGCAAACTTGCCAGGAAGAGGATACAAGTAGATGTTATCCCCACGGACAGGAAGGAAGATTGTGAGGGAGGCCATCAGTAACCCAAGGATTGCAGTTTAAGAATTGCAGAGATTGGTTGTGTCTTGGGGTCACCAAGTCAAAAAAAAACATAAAATAGCATGCCAGCAAACTCTTTGGAAGGGTGGCACGAGGACAGCCCTTACTGAGCACAATAAACAAAACGCTTGGTTTCTTGAGTTTCCAAACCTCACTGGAATTATGACTGGAAGAGAGTGCTTTGGTCAGATGAGACCAAAATAGAACGTTTTGGCCATACACACCATTGACATGTTTGGCAGCAAAATAGGAATGCATACAAGGAGAAGCACCTCATACCTACTGTCAAATATGGTGGAGGTGGGTCATTGATGTTTTGGAGATGTTTTACTGCCAATGGTCCAGGGGCATCTCTTGGCAGAAATCCTTGCATCTGCCAGGAAGCTGAGTTTTGATCATAGGTACATTCTCCAGCAGGACAATAAAATCCATCAAAATCCACATAGAAATGGTTCAGTAAAAACAACAACAATGTATTGCAATAGCCATTTCAGTCTCCAAATTTAAATCCCATAAAAAACCTGTGGTCTGAACAGAAAAGGAGGGTATCCCAAAGATATCAATTATTCTGAATGGTCAAAAATTCCTACTAATTCTCTAACCTTATCACAAATTATAGGAAAAGACTCATGGCTGTCATCTTTGCTGGGGATATTTGAACAAAGTATTAAACCAGGGGTGCCAATAATTGTGGAACCTGTTTTTTTGAGGAAATACTTTTTTTCTTTCAAAAATTTGATTGATGATTCAATCGAATCATTAATGAAGCACACTACTTTACACATGTTGGAAACTAAAGCTTATCAATAACTATTATTTTTTAGTTCACAGCACTTTTTTGGCATATTTATCAAGGGTGGCAACCACTGTATTTAGTACAATCTAAAATTATAGGATGGCTCTGATTTGGAGATTGAGAAACTACTCAAGCAGAGTAGCATCGCTGTGCTGTCCAGAAGGGGGAGCCATATGTTTCAGTGTGGCATTTCCTTAATGTTCACACACAGCTAATTGCCTTTACTGTCATCTTCTACTGGTACACAGGTTGAAACTGGTATTATGTATAAATGTATGCTTATACCAGGCTATAACAGAACAAGGCCAAAAACCACATTCGAGTAAAATTACACTGATATTCTCCCATATTGACCAAGAAATCCCCCCTGCCTGTCTGAAAAGAAGGATGCCATTTTCACACCAACTGTAAACTATAAAATGTAATCGCCATTTCCTTGCATCACCTGAATTGAAGTCTTTCAGACAGGGAAGAAGCTAGATGAACGAAATGCCTAGTTCTCATCAATTTTAACACAAGATGAAAAATTATTATATACGGTGTGGAATTCATGTATATTAATGATTATCATCAGAGGAGTCCAGACAATATGAGCAGTTCGTCTTTGGTGCAGGGGCTGGGATAACTGCTTAGCCACAGCACAGATCTCAGATTTACCTAAACAAATGCTGTTCCTCCCCTTCTGATGTGGAAACAAAATGGTCACGCTTCTGAGAGACATGATTTTCAGAAATGTTCCAAAGAAAAATGGTAGAGTTGGACTTAATTTCTCTCAACATACACTGCAGTGAAAGCACAAAAGTAAATCCCATCTCACCCAAGTCAAGCATATAAGTCAGGGCTTACTTCATTTTGGGAAGTTTGACAATTTATTTCAATTAAAACAAACCATGACACATTTCTAGAACCAGTAAAAAGTGTAAAGCTTTGTTAAATAACTTGTTATTCTGCAAACGTAAGACATACCTAAGGTCTATGATTGCAGTAGCTTACATGAATCATTATGCTCTTCCTCCCTAAATCCCTTAGCATCTCTGAGCTATTTAGATCTCCACAAAGACAAGCTAATTGTTAAAAACATGCATTCTTTGCTCTACAGACACAGAAACACAATAGGGTAGATTCATGTTAACCTTTTGCTGCACAATGTGTCCTTTATCCTATGCTATGCGTCCAAATCCTCCCTGCCAAGTTTTACTTCTCGTCTCCCATGTAACAAAACTCAACTGGCAGTGACCTGTTTACAGTCATCATTGGAATAAAAACTGCTAATGAAAAGGTCACTTTCTGTCAGGTTGTATTAAGTGAAACTGGCAGCATACTGTGACAAAACTGACAAAGAGATTTGTAAATTCTCAGAATAAGGTTTCAAAGGATGACGTGTAAGGATATATGCATTGTTCACAAATAATCATATTAACTATTTATGGGACTCAACCTGAAACTTCTGATTGCCTTCTTTTTCCTCCCTCACCTCTGCTCAAAACATGAAAATGTAAACTAGGGTTATGGATAAGCCTGCTCCCTCAAATTACTCTCTTTCAGAGATATTTGCCAATTGAATCAGGGCTTCAATGATTAGGCGGCAGGTTGAAAGAGCCAGGGTTGGGAATTTAGCCAGGACTCCTCACTCTTTGTGAAGAGTGTCATGGGATCTTTAATGACCCAGTGAGTCAGGACCTCATTTTAGCATCTCACCCAAAAGACGAGTCTCCTACAGCAGTGTCCCCATCACTGCATGGGGGACATTGGGAATAATTTGACCAGAGGAAAGATTGCCACCAACACCACTTCCAGCAGCAACTTAGTTTTCCCAGGAGGTCTCTCATCCAAGTACTGACCAAGCCCACACCAGTAGCTTAAGCCTTTTGGCAGGACCTGGGTGCATGACGGTAAAAGATGGCATATTTTGGGTTGACATACCTGTGCATAGTCTGCAGTAAGTATTTCGTAAATGAATCACAGAAGGGATGGGATATCCCCTTCAGTTCACTCTGTCTGAATGTGGCAGGGCACAAGGCATCCCATATCTTATGATAACATTCAGCAGCATGACGCACAACCACAACCAAGTCTCAACCACAGCAGGTGAAGTCAATTCATTGTTTTTAATCAGTATACTTTCCAGGCAAAATACCCACTTGTCATGACATTTCTCCAACTGGCTGTTAACAAACTTGAAAAACTGCGTTTGAAAACAATGAAAAACACAGGTCATATACCTCTAACCCATCTTCCCAGTTCCATCAATTATCCATTTACATATTCCAGCTCTTTAAATGGCAAAGTTTAATCTGTGCCTGCGTGGTCTACCATGTCATTGACATCTACAATTACATGAGCAGAAACGTAAGCAGTGTGCTAAAGCTTGTTTGGATGGTAGTAAATATAGTTGAATCTATGTTTCACATCACACAGAACACAGTATGCATATTATACCTTTTGTACACATGAAAGCATTTTGAGAATAATTATGCACAGCTCGAATGTCAGCTCGAGTCTACTGTACTGTGTACAAACTATTGCAGCATGCAGTCATGTGGGCTAGAAATAAAAAAAAAACTCATAGTTGGGATATGATGATACTTTTGATAATGAATATCTTTATCAAATAAGAAAAAAGGTCAAGTGATTATGTGGAAACAGGGCCCAACCCTACTGAAAGGAACTTCACAATTTAAATTTGACTTGCTAGAAGTTTGTGCTTATAAGTGGGGTTGGTCTATAGTATTTCACCCTAAGGCCATGCTGTGTCTGCTTAGACTTTTTTTTTTCACTCAGACAGGAAACCAATCTGTCCTCTTTACGTTAATCCAGCAAACATTGTGACATTATTGGTCCAAAAGTCCTGTCAACACAACAAGTATCTACAGGCAGTATGTAACCTGTGTTTTATTAAGGTTTTGCACATAATCAAGGAACAGTTATATATTGAGTGAGCCCCATAATTCTTTGGACAAAGACATATTTTTTCATGGCTCAGTACTCCACAATTTTATATTTGTAATCAATCAATCAACATACTGTATGGTTAAAGTGCAGATTTTTAGCTTTTATTAAAGAGTATTTTAAAATATTTTAGTTGCACCTTGTAGAAGTGCAGCACTTCTCCCCATTTCAAGGTGCCATGACATTTGGGACAAATGGCTTCACAGGTGTTTCTGATTAGGTGTGTTCAATTGCTTCCATAGTATCTGTTTGTGATTCTGTTTGGAACTTCATAAAGAAGAATGAGGTCAGGAATCACACAGGGCCTGGTGCGGCAATAATGAAGAGCTCTGCAGTTCACAACTGAATAATTTTCACCATAATGAGGAAAGATCACAAAACTGTCCAACAATCAGAAACATAGGAGATGGCTGTGAGTGTGTCAGTGGATACTGTCTGCAGAAGACTTGAACAGAACAGATGCTACACCAGCCAGCCACAAGAACAGGACGACCAGGTTACAGTTTGCTAAGAAGTAACCAAATTCACCTGTATCAGTGATGGCAAGAGCAAAGTGTAGAGGCCAAAATAAGCTATATGCCTGTATAATTCATGAAGTTCCACCTTTCACTCATTTGACCATAGAGGTTTATTCCAAAAATCTTTGAGATAATCTAGGTGCTTTCTTGCCATTGTAATATGAGCATTGATGTTTCTCTTGGTTAGCTGTTTCCACCTTGCTCTCATGAATCCTTTCATTGCACAGTCTCTTTCTAATCGTAGAGTCATGAACACTAATAACTAGGGCTTGAGAGGCCTGTGGGTCTTTGAATGTTCTTCTGGGAACATTTGGATGACTTCCTGGATGAGTTGTCACTGCACCCTTGGAGGCATTTTGGCCACTCCTGGGAAGATTCACCACTGTACCAGACTGATATACAGTGAGGCCCATATGTATTTGGACAGTTATGAAATCTCTGTTCTTTTGGGTCAGTACTAATTGGATTTGAAATGAAATGATGAATAAGAGGTTAAAGTGCAGTCTATCACCTTAAATTTGTGGGTATGTATATCCATACCGGGCGATCCATGTAGGATTTATGTCCCACCATTTTAGGGGACCAGTTGGCTTCTCTGCAGTTTCTGATAGTGTTTATCAACATGAGGACCAGGGTTGTACCACGAGCAGTCCAGGAGCCATTATGAGGCTGTGAAATGAGAAAAAAATAAAATAAAATCATTCAGAGACATATGCCAACCAATAGGCTTACCAAAATAAACTTTGGAACATCATTAAAAGAAAGACAGTACTGGAAAGGTTAATTGCAAAGGGGCTGGCAGTCCAAGGAAGACCTCTAAAGTTGATCATTAAAAAAATTAAAAAATAAATACCTGTCCAATAAACCTTCAGGGGTGGATGTGTTAGTTACTACTCTCTGTGAAAGACCTCACAAACAGATCTACAAAGGCTACACTACAAGATACAAACCACTGGCATAGTCAAGCTGCAAAAACAGGATGGCCAGGTTATGGTTTGCTAAGTAATACCTAAAACAGCCTGCAGAGTTCTGGAAAAAGGTCATTTGGACAGACGAGACCAAGATTGACTTGTATCAGAGTGATGGCAAGAGCAAAGTGTGGAGCTTAAAAGGAACTGCCCAAGAACCAAAGCCCCTATCCCAGGGGTCGGCAACCCTGGTCCTGGAGAGCCGCAGGGTGTGCTGGCTTTTGTTGTTGCTTGGCATTAATTGATCAATGAAAGCCGTTGATTACACAGTTAACTCACCTCACCTGGTTTCTTGGGTCTGAGTCGCTTGCTTATTTTAAGGTGGAGACGAAAGCCAGCACACCCTGCGGCTCTCCAGGACCAGGGTTGCCGACCCCTGCCCTATCCTCATCTGTGAAACATGGTAGTGGGGTTTGTTACAATAAAGTTTGCGCATAATGGTCGCCACAGGTGCTGCCTCAGTTGTCTTTATTGATAGACTCAAGTTCAATCAAGTGCCTCCAAACTCATTGGATGGTGCTTCATCCCACAGCGGTGCAATGGTCAGGAACATACACCAGTACTCTCTTTCTTCTTGATAATGTTCTAAACAGCTTGTTTCATTAAGCCTAATGTCTCTGTTTTTTTTTTTTACTTCCTTTGAATAACAGACTCCAATGGCAATCAGAATCCTAGAATCAAGACTAGATACTGAAAGCTTTCTTATACCTGCAATTTAATACACCATATTACGCAGAAACTGTTGATAATCAATTGTCTAATTCCTATGTATAAAAAGGGATGCAATTCCCACACAAACCATCCAATATGGGTGTAAATTAGCTTTAACCCCATATTTGCCGTTTCATTTCAAATGTGATGTGCTTCAGAAGAGGCAAAAGAACAGAAATGGTACCATTGTCCAAATACATACAGGCCTCACTATATATACAGTATATTTTTAAATCCCTCATCTATTCTGGAATTTCCTTTGCTCAGGGCATACCCAACCTATGAATTTGTCTTCTGCAAAGAAAAGTTGGTGAGAATTCCTCCAGAGCAATGTGAAAGATTGATATCAAATTACAAAAATGGTTTAATTGCAGTTATTGCAACCAGTTAAGATTAAGGTGGCAATTACTTTTTTTGTATGGGTGTTTAACAAAAATATATATATATATCATTTTTTCATTAAATAAATTAAATAAATTAAATAAATTAAATAATAATTTCAATTTTGTGTTTACTTAGGTTCTCGCTGTCTAATATTACATTTTGTCTAAAGATCAGAAACCATTCAGTGACTAATATGCAATAATAGAGGAAATGATAAGGGGGGGGGGGCAATTTCATGGCACTGTACAGTATTTGCCCACTTGAAAAAGAAATGGACAGAGAGAGAGAGATGACTTCTGTTTGATGTCGGACAGTGTAAATGGCCTAAGATGAACTGTGATCCAAAATATTCCCATTTAATGTAGTTATCCAGCAAATGTAAGTGAACTGGAGTCCCCTGAGAACAATGGGAAATGATTAACATCACTGTGTATTAGAGTCTGGACCACAGACCTCTCTGGCAGTGTCCCACGCTCCAGATGGAAACAGTATTCGTGTTTTCTGTAGCCCCATTAACATTTCCTCAGCAAAAACTAAGAACTTGGCTTTCATTTGGGTCATTTTATACAGTGATGGCTGTTATCTAGTCCTGGGCAGACATTGGTAAGGCCTCTCCTCTCTCACTGCTTTGTACAATACTCACTTGTTCTGTGACACGCTGTGTAATACTGGGTCACGGTTATGACCTGGTCTCCGTTTAATGACATCACTCTTCATTTGCTTTATTTTTGTGAAACATTTGACAGTTTTGGAAGTACGACTGACGGTTGACAGCAGGTTTTAACAGCTCACTGCTTCAGGAGTCGCACTGAAAGTGATGAAGATCACCATCCTACTCCATTATGTTCCAAACTGAACACAAGGATGCTTTGACTTGAAGATGATGACCACACTTGGGAGAAATCATCCAGGTACAGTGATTAGAACCTGTTCGTGTCACATATCCAAAGTACAGAGGACAGAAGTTTAAATAAATTAAGAATTCAACATGTTTCAACTGTTTACAGCGCTAAAGTCCTTAAAGCCAAGTGAGAAAGATCAGCCGTCTGGTTCTGCTTATAGTGTTTGCTTGTCTTGTGAGATGCACTTTATATTATGCTTGTAATACGCTTTGGCTGCATCTGTTAAATGATGAAAATTATTATCTTGAGATGTCTTCTCAGATGAATTGACCTCATTATTGGAACTGCTTTTGAAATATTAGACAAGTAGTCTGTTTCAAAACTTAGCTTGAGCTGGTCAAACCATGTTCAGTTTGGAACTGGTCTGAACAGGTCAAGTTGTTTCAAAACCTGGATTGAGCTGTTTATTTTTTTTCCCTATGGATTGACATTGAGCGATGAAATTAGCCGCGGGTAACCAAAATATTTAAATTGTTCCTCAATAGAAGTTCTAGTGCATGTTGTGCTACTGTTTCGGAGATGTAGAGACATGACACAAACGTGTTGCTGCCGGCCGAATAATCAATGTTATTAAACAAGTGTGTGGGTGTATAAAAAGGATCTAAATAATCTAAAGGTGCGTGCCTGATATGATGAAGCGGAAGCAGAGGGCCAATGGATGTCATAATGTATCATAATGTATGGGCAATGTTTCATTTTATTAATTTATTAATTTATTAATTTATTTATTTATTTATTTATTTATTTTAATTTAGACTTGACCGAACATACTTTATTTTCTTGATTTTTGTAGCCTATTTGTAGCCAACTTTTGTGTTTTTTAATCACCAAAGTAGGCTAATACCAAATGTTTCAGTAATCAAATGGAAGACTGGTCGGTGCTTAAACTTCTTGTATGACTTAAACTGAACGAAAATAGTTCAAAGGTGAACTTCCAGAATCGCGTATCCGTGTATCAGAGAATTATCAAAATAATCACGTGGGGGAAAAAATAAGTCGATAAATCGTGTTATATTTTACAGCCGAATATTTCATTTAAATTGGTAATACCGGGGTTCTTTCTGCGTCGATTCTTTACTGTCATGTGACGTAAAAGTAGGCTGGCAGAGTGCTAAGAGCAGTAGTTTTGTATGCTTTCAGGATAAGCAAAACATCACAAGCCACTTAGACTGGAGATAGTAGCCTATGCTGATGATCTAAAATCCACGTTCAGCTTTTCGGGTGTACCCCAATACAGATATCACCTGGGATCTTAAGAATTATCTATGTAAGGGAATTTCATTCATTCCTTCATACCAATGTACTTCTTTAAAAATCTGACTTTCAAACTAAAACGATTGCATTCTATGAATGAGTTGCAGCGTGTACAGTCGTTTTTTGGCTGCTTACGCCTTTTTTATCGGATCTATACAGAACCAAAACAAAATTGAGTAGGACCTGTCACCTCGCACGCGTACTGCCGGAACTTACACTTACGGAGGGAAACTTTTCCTTGAAAAACCTAACATCTTAAAGAGGGAGCGATAATCAGCGTTATCAGTACACTACTCAAACGGGACTTTAAAGTGTTGTCTGAAAGAAACACAATGGAATTCTTGCTACTACATTTATTCCGGTCCTTGATGTTGCTGGCGCTGCTTATGCAACGGTAAGTAGCCTACCTTTAGGCAATTAAGTCTTCTTAATGCTTTTTAAACCCTATTTATGCATTTATAAGTGCATTTATAAATGCTGTATGGACCAATATTAGTTGCAATATAGTACTGAAGCTGAATAATTTATTTTGTAGAACTAATCTTTACTTTTATTCGTTTGTTTTCAGTCTTATGCTAACGTTTTACCATTTGTCCATCCATGACAAAAGCGCCTCTAAAATGCCTGTTATTATTTGCGCATTATTTGCATTTATTACCGTCTTTCTCGTTTGCTCATCGCGTTGTCGTAGCCTATAAATTACGTATACAGGATTTTTTTAACGCCCGACGAAGAAGCATGGAAAACTCCCAACTTCTGAAAACCACATGAATGTAGAGGCAATTCCGGTTGATATTAACGCATGAATGTGCCTCATGATATTGTGTCTTTTGAAAAACAAATGTCACATTCTGGCCGGTATGATAGTGTAAAAATCTGAATTGCTTTGCATATTGAATTGAAGCTTTTATTTGAAACTGAAACTGCTTCGAATTTATGTATTTATTTATTTATTTATTTATCAACTCTTTCGAACCTAAGCCATCCAGTATGTCCATCCGAGGCGAAACACCAGTTTGGTTTATTAAGGAATCTGCTCCACACCAATCTGCGTTTTCAGCTAAATATTTCTTTTTTTCTTTATTTATTAGCATACCATTAGTTCCAGAAAAGACCCAAGCACTTTGTACTGTATGCATACGATGAACAATATATAGCAGGCGGCACGGATGATGCAGTGGGTAGCACTGCCGCCTCACAGAAAGGAGGTCCTGGGTTCGAATCCCCGTCAGCCGAGGCCTCTCTGTGTGGAGTTTGCATGTTCTCCCCGTGTCTGCGTGGGTTTCCTCCGGGTACTCCGGTTTCCTCCCACAGTCCAAAGACATGCAGGATAGGCTGATTGGAGAGTCTAAATTGCCCATAGGTATGAGCGTGTGAGTGAATGGTGTGTTTGCCCTGCGATGGACTGGCGACCTGTCCAGGGTGTATTCCTGCCTTTCGCCCAATGTAAACTGGGATAGGCTGCAGCCCCTTGCGACCCTGTTCAGGATAAGCAGGTTAGGATAATGGATGGATGGATGGAGATATATATATATATATATAAACATCAATATCAGGTGATCCATGGACGAACTACTGGCCTTTTCATACATAGCCACCCATTTTAGGAGAACAAAATTATTAGCACAAATTAACATAATCTGAAGTAATGACATGACCAGATGTTGGATATCTTCCCTGGTGATGCTCTGCCAGGACTGTGCAGCCATTATTAGGACTTGTTTGTTCCAGGGGAGTTTTGACTTCAGCAAGGAAAATGCATGTTCAGTTGGATTGAGGATGGGTGATTGACTATGCCAGAAAATTCCACTTTTGCCCCTGAAATGCTTGGTTGCATTAACAGTATGTTTGGGGTCACTGTCCTGCTGCAAGGTGAGGTGTTGTCCACAGAGTTTTGAGGCACTTGGTTGGATCTGAGCAAATAAGATATTTCAGATAAGATCTTTCTGCAGTCAAATCATCAAAGAAGACAAGTGAGCCAGATCCAGTGGCAGCCATACATGGCCAAGCCATAACACTACCTCCACTATGTTTTGCAGATGAGGAGGGTGCTTTGGGGTCATGAGTGGTTTCTTACTTCACATGTTCCATCTCTTTACAGGATAATACTCTTCTTGTCTGTCCATTTGTTTTTTCCAGAACTCTACAGACTTCTATGTGCTTTTTTGGCAAACTCATAACCAGGCACTCTCATCTTGAGGCTTACCAGAGGTTTGCATCTTATGATGAACCCACTGAGGTTATGGCCGGGGTATTTTTCTCTTTATGGGAGTCTTTAAGAAATCACAGTTTATTTTTTAAATTCACCATTGAAAGTATTCTCCGGTCATCCACTACAGTGGTTTTCTGTCGTCTACCAGGTCTTTTGACTAAGTAATTTCAGGGAGCAAGGATGCACTGGTGAGTTCAGTTGCTGTTGACACACCCAGTGTTCAGCTATGTCTCTGATCGATTTGTTCTGCTTTTTCAGTCTCGTGATGGCCTGTTTTACTGTCATTGACACTTCCTTGGTCCTCATGTTGAGAGACAACAGCAACAGATGCCAAATGCAAATTCCCAACCTAGAATCACCTTCAGACCTTTTGTTGTGGCTTTCTTGTGCATGAACTAATAATGCAAATAAACACAGCTGGCCAAAAAACAGTTGAGCGGCCAACAGTCCAATTACTTTTGGTCCTCTAATATGAGGGGATTATGTATATATGGGCTGTAATTCCTACAATGATCACCCAATATGGATGTAAATACTGCCTAATTAAAGCTGAACTTTAGCCACTTCAACATATGTCCATAACTTATTTACAAGTAAATGCAGTGTTACACTTTTTCTTTACAAACTCAGTTTGGTGAGTTTTTTTCATTTGTTAATTGTATTGCTTTTATTGTTAGTTAATTGTTAATTGGACAATAGTCTACATGCTCTGTACAGGATCTCCAAAGATGCATTGTACTGGCACTCTGTGATACTAGTTGTGCTATAAACTGGAAATGGCTAGAATCCAAGTTTAAGGCTTTTTTCACAGTTTAGATAAATACTAACAAGAGTGATTTTTCTTATACTTCAGGGTACATTCCAATGAAATACTGGGGCTGAAGATCCCTTTCGACCCCATTCTGAATGCAAACACGGTCTGTTTGACCCTTCCGGGCCTGACTCGCCGGCAACTGGACTTGTGCATGCGGAACCCCGACGTCACCGCATCCGCCATCCAAGGCATCCAGATTGCCATCCACGAATGCCAGCACCAGTTCAGAGGGCACCGGTGGAACTGCTCCAGCCTGGAGACCAGGAACAAGATCCCGTACGAGAGCGCGGTGTTTAGCCGAGGTGAGAGACCGACAAGAAGCCCTCCCTTATGGTAGAGTGTCAGCCCTAAAGAGGAACGTACTCCTGTGATGACCGCCGATTCCCTGTTTAGCTTCCGTCTCCGGTTATACTGCATCATGCATATGCAACACTGGCCTGGTGTGCACTCAGGTGAATTTGACTAAACAACTTTCCTGCCTTGGGGAGGCATTCAAACAACCCAACTTCTCGAACACGTTTAAGCAAGTAGTATTCTTTTTTTTATTTTTTTTTATTTCTTCAATATCACTGGGTGTTTGATAGTTACTGACATGAATGAAAAATAAAACATTTGTTCATATTTGGTATTTTTTGAGGAATTGCAGGAAGGGCCCCTGCGGTTTGATTCAATTTCCTCTTAAATATCATTTCATGTCAATGATTCAAAGCACAGAAGGCCTAACCCCTGAAGAATTGCAATGTGAGTTAAGAGAAATAAATAGCCTAAAATTCCAAAGCAAAGGTTAAAATTTGTGCACCCTGGAAAAATAAACGAAACTATTTAATGCACTGTGCACAACAATATTTGACATGTATTTTGCATTATTTGTAGTGAATATATGCTGCTGCAATCTGGCTGCGGCATTCACTCTTTTTTCAGTGCGTTCAGTGAGAGGGCTGTGAATTTGCTGTCAGCGCTTTCTCAACTCCTCAGTGCCGAAAAGCAGAAACCTGTTTAGTTGGTTTCTGTAACCCAAAGTGACAGTTTCCTTCGATCTTTAATTCATTTTCCCATTTCCTCTGCCCTCAGCTTCGTTGGGCGTGTCTCCCATGATAAATTATTTTCAAGATTGATCTGTTCAGAGGTAATGCTGAAACAGCATTCCCATGTCTGTGTCTCTCAGCTGCCTTAGGTACCATCTACTACCCCTCCACCAAAGACACATGCAGACATACATGAAAAAGTCTGTGTGTGTAGGCGCATGTGGTTGGTTACGTTTGTGTGTTTGTGTTTATGTGCGTGGTTGTGTGTGTGTGTGCATGCTTTTAATTTATGTGTTTTTATGTGTTTTTTATGTGCATGCATGTGCATGTCTAATATGTCTGTGTGCTTGCAGCTGTGTGTTTATATATGTATGTACATGCATGTATGCACATTTCTGTATGTGTTTTATGTTTCTGTGTGCATGCAGCTGTGTTTTCACACATTTGTTTGTGTGTGTATGTGTGTGTGTGTGTGTGTATGTGTGTTTTTATTATGCGTCTTTGTACAATCCCAAATTCTGAGGTTATTCTACCTTCAGGGAAGGAGCATTTTTTAAATAAGGCAAATTCCAGACATTGCCATTTCACACCTGATTGAACTGTTCAACAATGATTCGTCATCAAATTCCTGCTGGACACAAAGAGGAGAGAGGGGTTATGTGAGGCTGAATTTAAAGGTCTCATGAGACAAGTTCCAATCTGCATTCAACACTCTGACATCACTGCCAATAAACCTGTTAAAACTGGTAGGACTGAGACTACAAAGGCAAATATCATTTCAGATTAAGGTAAGGATCAGCTGAACAGTAGAAAATAGTGTTTTTAATACAAATTCTCCAACGTGAAGTATTGTAGCATTGCTATTACATTATTTTATTGTATTTATCAATGAAAAATAAACAAAAACAGAATCAACTACAGACTACATTTTATGCATCTAAGCAACCCTTCCTTTGTAAAGACTTTATAATTTTATTTGTCACATGTCTTCTTAGTCTTTCAACAGAAAATGCTGAAAAGAAAACTTTCATGTTGCTCAGAGCATGTGTCTCTTTCATACCGTGTGTGTCCCTGAAAGACATCTTTAAGAAAAGGTGTTTTATGGACCTCAATTACTGCTGATGGGCAAACAGCCAGCTGGGCTGAAATGCAGCCTTCATGTCAACCTGGGAAATAAGGGGAAACCCCCTTTTAGTTAAACCCCAGATCTATTGAAGTACTTCAAGCAATTTAAGGGTCCGCATTAACTTCAAAGCAAAGATTTTCCAATGAAACCCCCTATCCAAATTATATTTATATTTACGTTTATGAATTTAAAAAAATAAATAAACATGATTCTATTATTTGCATGTCAGTTTGTTTTATTAACTGTCGTACCAGCAGTATATTTGCTGCTACTTTTTGAAGAACGCAGGCCCGCATGATTAAAGTTAAAAGACTTCACTGGATAGGATTACAGCAGATGAAACATCAGCCAACAGTAGCCCAGTTAATTGTAAACATGTTTGGAATGCACAATACACCCCCTGGGTACAGAAAAGTAACACAGGAGCACAAGCCTGTCTTTTCTGTGAGTTACAATCGAGTTTGTTTTTTTCAGTGATGGATCTTTCGTAGAAAATACATTAAGAAGGTGGCAGGGGTCTGTTCAGTTTCAATTACTGCATGTCTGAGAGTTTATTTTGCCTCATTTTGTATTGTTCAGTACAGTATACCAGTACACAAACAGGCTTGTCTCATTAAAGTGATTGCAAAGGGAAATCTGTGGCTTCAGGTAATTGTATTTGTATGGGGTGATTATGCTATGTGTTAAGCATCATCAACAGTACGAGGAATTGCATTGCAATATCCACTTATATCAGTCCAAAACATTTATATCTATTCCAGTGTGGGGATTAAATGGGTTTCAATGTATTACCAGGTTCTGACCTATTGGGTTCAGGTCCTTCAAGATGCAATGGTCAATAAATATTTTAGTCTTGTTGCATATCTCCTTTTATAGTTTATGGCACTCCAGAATTCTCTCATGCTAAAATCCATATCCCATTCTCCCTCCTTCTCAAACCTACTGTTTCACCCGCCTCCATCCTTTGGTGGTGCTGCTGCCTAGCTGGCTGGCTAGCTAGGCTAGCTATATTACCCCTCGAGCTATAGAGCAGTAGTTTTTGTTTTGTTATCGATATTTCATTTTGTTTCATTATCAAGCCCTCCCTGTACAAACTATAGAGGATGAGGTTGAGGGTAACACTATCACGATCACAATTCAGAAGAAATGGGCAGTGTTTTTCAATAGCTACGTAAGGCTACACTGGAAGGCACACAGGGGCTGTTTGCACAGGCCTCTATGAGTTCACACATGCCAGGCCATAGTTGCCCGATTACACTCACAGCCATGAAGACCTACGCCATTCTCCATCGACAGATGTAGTCACGCTAGCCACTTGTGTTTATTACTTGTGGGTGGTACGATTTGTTATTATAGTCATTACTTTGAATAGATATCTGGCGGATGTGTAGTGGATACATCCCTCGGTGATACTTCATTGTTATATTTTCAGCCCATTTACAGTCACTATAAACTACCATTGCAACTTCTCATCAGCCAATAGGTACCGATTATGTGGGGTACATACACTAAAATGAGAGGTGAATGAGGGGAATTCTGTACAGAGGAATAGGAGAGAAGAGACACTCCCAGATGAAGCTGTTCTTTCTCCACCGCACACACCAGGTTTTAGAGAGAGCACCTTCCATTGCAACCATTGCAACCTCTCATCAGCAGATAGATGGGACCATTGCAACTTCTCATTTGTATACGTACCCTACACAGGGTACGTATCCAGCGGTGAAATGCTGTATAGAGGAGCAGGAGAGAAGAGAGATATGTGAAATCCACAATGTGAGAAAGCACTCCCAGTCACTGGCGCTGACGCCGTTCTCTCTCCACGGCGCGCTCCAGGTTTCAGAGAGAGCGCCTTCGCCTACGCTATCGCGGCGGCGGGCGTGGTCCACGCCGTGTCCAACGCCTGCGCCATGGGCAAGCTCAAGACGTGTGGCTGCGACGCCAAGAGGCGCGGGGACGAGGAGGCCTTCCGGGTCAAGCTGAACCGGCTGCAGCTGGAGGCCATCCACCGCGGGAAGGGCATGGTCCACGGGGTCATGGAGCACTTCCCCGCCGAGGCCCTGGGGCCCCAGGACTCCTGGGAGTGGGGCGGCTGCAGCCCCGACGTGGAATTCGGGGAAAAGTTCTCCCGAGACTTCCTGGACTCCCGCGAGACGTACAAGGATATTCACGCTAGGATGAGGCTCCACAACAACAGAGTTGGCAGGCAGGTGAGACGTTTCTTTTTTTTACGCTACAGTACCGCGATTAGGGTCGGGGCCTACTGGACCCAATAGCAGTGCGGATTTCAGCTCTCTGTTTCAGTGCTGCTTTAAAGTACAATGCCTGAGCTAGTGAGTGAAACATCCACTGTTTTGCTTTGTTCTCTGGTGCTCCGAAATGTAAGTTACAGGCAACAGAGGCAACATTTACCCATGCCCACTCCGCACACCTCCGCTAGCTAATCTCCCACTCCCACTGTTGACTCAGTACCATTATCAGGTTCCATTAGCAAGTTAGCTAATGTTAGACTTGGTCAAAATGAAAGGCAATATAATACAAACAAAGCATATTTGAAAAAATTCATTTTGCCATTGAAATACGAAAGAAGTTCTCGGTTGAGGCAGTATCGTTTCAGCACCGGCGTATACGATACTCGCCCCTAACCGTGACGAGTCGTGTGAGGTGGAGGACTGCAGTTTCGGTGACTCAGAACATATTTTATTGCCCTCAATTACCGATAAAGTTAGAGGGGAGGAAGGATTTTGTCACAAACATGTTCACTCTCATAATGTACCGTCTACGTGATTACCTCACTCTGAGAGAATGTGCTTGTAACCAAGACTCCATGACACTATGATTCAACACACATCCACATGATACTCATGACACACTCCTCCATGACACACTCAACACATCCCTATTACAGTAATTGACTGCGTGTTATTGCTAATTGTGATGAGCATATATATAGTAAAAACCAAATTGGAGGTTCACGTGCAAGTAGACAATGCCTTTTGACTAACTAATAACAACTCTAATACAGCTGAATATATGAACATGATGAACGTGATGGCAAATTTCACATTGAGGAAATGTTATTTAGATGTAGTAAATTAAAAATGAGCATACTGTACACAGACGCTCCAGTAGTATTTCCCTTATTGGAGTGGATGGGCACGGCCGGGGAGCGTGATGAGGAGTGTGCATAATAAGTGGCATGGCAAAAACAAGATGGATGTGTTTGAGCAAAGCAAAGTTAATGATCTGGAAAAGGTCTTTTGTTGATGGATTGTGCATGGGTTAGTGCCTATGGCAGTATTTTACACTAAGGGCTATGAGCAGTAAGTGTAAAAAGTAATCCACATAAATGTGTCTTGATGTGTGAGAATCATATTGGGCATAGCAGGGTGTCTGGGGCTGTGCCAAGCAATTCAAGCGTCTAATAAATGTGACAACTGTGAGATGAATGGGTTACTACTATAAAATGTCACTAAACACAAGTTTGTGAATTCCCCTGTTTTGACGGCAATATAGGGAATGGCCTGGGGTGAACTGGGGCTTAGAGAAGTCAGTTAGGTGCATCTACCTGCTATCTGAGCATGCCGGTTTGAATGAAATTGTTTTTTCTGAACCGTTCAACAGCGATTTTGACAAGGAACACGAGTGGAAGTAGCCGCCATTGTTCCGCATTCTTCTGAAAGCACTCCCAAATTAAACATTGCCATTCAAATAGTCATCTGTGATAAGCTTTTGCATTCATCTTTGTCATCTCTCACACTAGTCGCACAACGTTGATGTACTGTAGCAACACAGCTAAACTAGTTTCAATCAATGCAGAAGTTGAAATTCAGTTTCCCGTTTGGCTACAAAAGACACAAATTATTTTCAGAAATGTAGTATGCTCGTTGTAGGTTTTTTGATCATGATCTGACTGAGTATTATGAATCTACAGGGCTCTTGAACTGCTAGCAGGAGAGGGGGATTTGGTCTCTAATTACTATCAGCAAGAATTGTGCTCGACACTAGAATAGTTATATTACGACAATTCAAGAAATGTTATGTCATTCTGTTTACATATGGTAGAAAAAACACATTGTATTTGTAAAACCTTTCATATTTACAGTGTAATGCTGTTCTTCAAATGATAGTGATCGGCTCCAACTGGTCTCAGTCTACCAATACACGCAAAATGAGCAGAAAACTCCCCATTGTGTACCACTTCCTCCTGTATAATTGGCCTTATATCTTTTCATCACTTTATTTTTGGCTTTCTTGATTATTTAGACAAAACACAAATGTGCAGCTATCTTGTTGTGGGAGGACGTTTCATCTGAATTCATCTTGATAGAGAACACTACGAAAACCACACGCTGTTTGTCCGACTGTAGAATTGTGGTATGAAACTGATCTCCTATCATTCAGATTGGGGGGTCTCATAATGAGTATACTAAAGCACTGTGGGTAAAAAGCTTCGTTTCAAATGGAACTCTGGTATTTGTAGTGTGAAAACGAACATTTGTGACCACCAGTGAGGACAGATGTTGCTAAATCCACCAACGCTGATGACGGATAGATGCTTTAAGAGACTGCTTTGGGGACAGTCTGAGGACAGGCTTGAACTTAGTCCAAAGACAGAGGATGTTTAAGTCCCTATATACTTCATGGGATGTTCTGAACTAACGAAGCAAAGAGAGTATGGAGAAACTAAGAGAGAGGAAAATGAGGGAGGTGCAGAGACGGAGAGGTCAGCACAGACAGATGGAGATGAGAGGAGGGGAAAGAGGAAGGAGGAGAAGATGAAAAAAATGAGAGTACATTGGGAGTGAGGGGGAAAAATAAGACATGATAATGATGAGAAGAGAGGGAAAGATGGGTGAGAGGCGTAGATAATTTGAAAAATATAAGTTAACGTGAAAGAGAGGAGGGCTTGGGGGAGGGGAGGTCGGATGTTGAGAACAGCTGGCACGGTTTTGAATTCAATTGTTCGTAGCAAGCATGAGAAACCTGTCTGACGGGTTTCAGGAAACATGCAAATATGGCCTTTTGGTTAAAAAAAATGTTGCCTTTAAAAATACGCATTGCTTAGTTTTGATTTTATATGTTGCGTTGTTATTGCATGCATTCTATCCATCCTATCCATTTCCATTACGTCCTAAATTACCAATGTGTTTGGGCATGATACCAATTAACCCTCATGACCAGTTTTGTTTTTGGACCTTCAGTAACAACGTGTTCTATTCTACAATAACTGGTCACAACTACGAATCAGTCACACCACAGATCAACTTATGTTCAAATTCAAACTCAGTGGCAGAAATACTTTGACTTGTCAACGTAATTTAGTACAACATGGCAAAACTACAGGTAACTTCCAAAAGAAAAAAAAGATGAAAAACAAGGAGATCTTTTGAGGACTTTCAAGCTGCGCAGAAAGCCCCATATCAAAAGAGAAAGCCCTCACAGGTGAGGTCTCCAAAAATACATCATACCCATGTCTCCTCCCCACAACCCCACCTCCCAAAAGACTTCTTTTGTGGAGGAATGTGGCGGTTTTAGTGGGGTATACAAGCCCCTTCATGCCCACCCTCTGGTTCTCACGACGTTCGGTCTTGTTAAAAGCTCTAATTAGTCGCTGCTGGCTGTTTGGAAACAGATGTTTTAACCCAGCAAAAGATTGGAGACATCAAACAGGGCGGAAAGTAGAAAGAGATCGGCCCTTCCTTCCCAAAACACAGCTTTAAGACAAGTTTATCAGGGAAGAAAGGAGACATTGAAAGGGGGGAAATTGCAGCATAGAGTTTGGTGAAACTGGACTTCATTATGTATTGTATGTTTGTATGCACGCACGCGCAAGAGTCTGGTGACAACACGTTAAGCAACAAAGATCATTTGAATATGAAAACATCAATTTCTTCACGGCAACTGTCTTTCACTGAGTTTTACAATGACAGTTTACAATTTGCCAGTGTAGTGAATTGTTTTGAAGTTTTAACTGTCAAAAGTGGATTGTATTCATGCAAATACATCCTGCCTTTATTAACAATAACGCAGCGGTTAACTAACATGGCTGAACCCCATCTATGGTAGGCAGTCATATGACATTAAATTATGTCTTTGGCAAATTAAGTTTTAATATGTGGGCCTAATCTGTTTTCACTGTAAAATATTTGGCATGGTGCATTTCAATGTATTTATGGTGGAGACCAAGCCAAAGCAGTCTGGTCAGGACAGCTGTTGATTGCTCTGATAAAGTCTTCTGTGTGGAAACTGAGGTCACGGTATGCATTTAACACCATCAAAAGGAGCCCCAGCTATTTCTTATGTTCTATCCAGTCAATCAGTCCACCTACTGGACTGCACAAAATGGCATCATTACATGTGACCTCAAACCAGAAATCAGTACCTCATAGGTCTACGGGAACACTTTCTGTTTATGCATAACAGGAAGTACAGTAACTGTAAAGGCACATTTACACCAATATAACTATAATTGAGAACAACAACTATAACAGGTTTCACATGCATACACACTGTATCATATTATTCCATAATGTTCCACTGTATCGTTCTATGAAGTGTCATTTTTAGAAGATGGAGGATGACTATTTTGCCTCATACTACTGTACTCACTTTTTAAAATAAACCAAAGGCACAGTTGGCAAATTAGCTAGCAAGCTAACGGGGGGTGAAGGGAATGAGGGTATGTGGGAGATTCTTACCGCTTATATCCAGGAGTATCCCTACGCCTGCCCAGATGTTGGCGTTTGCCTAGATGCTATACTGTAGTTGTGTAATGCATGGGAAGCAGTGGCATGTCTATCATGGAAAGAAACTGTCAATGAAAGATCATGCAACAATATTTTTTTCATCTTAGAACTCACTTCTGATTGGCTGAACGTGAATTTGGGAAGCAATCCTGCCGTTATAATTTTGGCGACACTTTTATTTTTTATGCCACTCAAAAGTTAAACCTTACCAAACCTTACATTATTGGTTCCCTGATTTAATGGGAGAACTGGAGTAAGTTCATCTGTCTTAAATAGTAAAACATTACAAAGCTCATAATTGGATGGCTAATTACTTTCACTAAAGTTAGCCTGGCTGGTTATTACAGATGCTTTCATGTCCTGAGGTACACAATACAGATATGGGACATTCAGCCAAATCGTACCTTCTTCTTTTAATTATTCCATTAAATAGTTCAATCAAGCTGATGTACATTTCATAACAGATATAATACTCAGAAAGACATGATTTCACTTGTGAGTAAGGCAAAGGATTTTCTATATCCAAAAAACATGAGTAGGAGTAACATGGAAATTACACTGGGGCAGGAACTTATTACTTTTTGTTCCTTATTACTTTTTGAAGAGGGAACATCAAGAATCATTTACAAGCACAACTTACTACAAATTGCCCATGGCCTTCAATATACCCTGTTTGATCTCTGCTTGGTGCCAGTTTATAGAGTTGCTTGTTTCACGTCTTTATAATGAGACCAGGCCAGATGTAGCCTACTGTATGTTATAAACCTTTCACCAATAAATGCTGGAGCAAAACATTTTCTTCAAGCACTCACATAATTATGAAGGATCCTACTAAGTGACTGATATACTTTATACTTCATTGAACCCTGTGGGGTAACCATCCTAATTACTTAGGAGCAGTGGACAGCCACTGTGTGGCACCTGGCGAGCAATGTGGGGTTAAGGGCCTTGCTCAAGGGCCCAACAACTGTGTGGATCTTATCGTGGCTACACTGGGGCTTGAACCAACAAACTAGCTGAATAACAATAATCTTATTATTAAACAACTAAGAAGAACTTGTGGTGAATTGGACAGGAGGTTTTTGTGAGTAACTATAGCTAGTGTGATGCTAGAGGTATGATGCTAACTGTCTATGATGCTGCCTCATATCAGCACTGCACCAAGTTTATTCATTTATAGTTTTATTTTTATGGAATTGAATCTAGAACTAGCTTGCTAGCTTACATGATATAAATCATCAGGGTAGTCCATTCTGTACTGACAGTAAACAAGCAACTTTACGTCTAGCAGTATGTCGAAAAACTGGCAGAATGTAATGTATAAACTTGCTTGATTTTTGAAACAGTGTGGCGATATGATAGTTGTCTAGCTTGTCTGATATCCAGTTGATATTCTGTGACTCTGATTCTGAATCTGCAATTGGAAAGATAAATCTAAAAGTTGACAATAAAATTTGGACAGATTCCAGTTCTGGTTGGTTCCATTAAGGTTTGTTCAGTACTCTAAAAAACAGATTTTGGTACCCAGCTCCAGTACATTTTGGTTAGCACTTTGGCTCGAGGCTATACAAAAGGGGTTTTAGTGCAAACGGTGTTAGGTGTGGGCACAATGAAAGAGAGATCAAGAGCTAGACGCGAGAGGTAGCACCAGTCCCTGCAACCAAAAACCTATCCGCCCTTTCCTTTCACAGATTAGCCGCCCGCCTGTGCTTTTTGACAAAGTTCCTCTTCCAAACGGGCAAGATATGAAGGATTTGTCATCCCATCCGATGCGCTGCCTTTCACAAGATCTGTTGTTCATTTGTTCTCCTCTGTCACCCACTCACCCACGCCACCTCTGCCTCCGGGTCCCCCTGGGACCGGCCCAGAAGGAACCGGACAGCTGGCTACTGGAGACCATACATCTGATCTCCTTCACTGCGGCATTATAAGACAACTTCATAGGAGACAAAGGCTGAGCTTCCATCCGTTATGGGTTTAAGTCTCAACACTTTTCGGTCTTTGCATTCCTTGTGGAAAAAAGATTAATAAAGAAAATAAATGTGCTACTCTCGAGAGCGTAGTCCACCAGGTGTAGGAAGGTGTGACCCGTTTTCTCTTAAAATTAGTGTACAGCCTGTCAGGCATTGTTAAAAAATGGCTTTCCTTTGTATGATGAATTAAGGGTGAAATAGGATAGGATAGCGAGGACACTTTTTTTGCACGGTGAGGACGGTGTGATTCACCACATAACTTTGTTAGCTTTGGCTGCGCGGCGGTCAGGTCTGTTGTGTTTCCAGCCTCATCATTCTTCAGGGATGACACATTGACTCTCATTCATCACATCTCCGCGCGCATTCACATACCGCCTCTGCTCCGTGCTCACTCCAGCGAGCCCCCCTGTCCCCCCCTCTGAAACGGACACCCGCAGCACACAAGCTATGTCACACAGCATCACCAGACTTCTCCCAAACGTACCTACATCTGCTTCTCCCAAACAGACCTACACCTGCTCGTACTGTAGCGCCTGTTTGACTTTTAGCCACGAGTGAGTTAGCACAAAGAGGCAGGAAACATTTGTTGAAAGCCGCTCTATTCAGATGGAAGAGCACAGAATAAAACTAAATTATAATTTTTTCAGGGTTTTTTTTCAGGTGAAAAAAGATATGGGGTGTGAATGCATGCGATGGGCTGGTTATTATATATCATTGTAGAGTTCAATCATCTTTGGTATTCACTGCAGTTTGAAGTGTTGAAGCGGCATTATTGTAAGGATACAGCAGGCATGATCTGACCGGTCTTGGTTCGCCCATAAGCAGATTACGTGAGGACTGGGGGTGTGTGTTCGACAGTCGGTGAGCGTTCGGTGACTGTTTATGCGAGCAGTGTTGATAGGGGCGGGAGAACTGTGAGCTGTCAGTGACGAGGGTGGCCCCTTTTCCTGTTGGTAATTGGATCTAAAAGTTTATACCTCTGGATGACAGACGAGCGCATTGTTGAGAGAACAGGAGGTCTGTGAATGTGGGAGGGATGGCCTCAGATGGGAACTCGCACTTGTCATGGAAAAGGACAGCTTCTCGCAAAGTGCTTCAGTCTGTGTTTGTGTTTATGAAGCTCCTAAAGTTACACACCGTGTTACCGTTAAGCGGAGCCCAACGCAGATCATTATGTTTCATCTCTTGCAATTTTCCTTATCTACTGATTACTATTGTACACATACAACACAAAAAAAGAAAGCCAATATGTTCTCAGATGAAATGGGGTGCTTTGATGTGCTGCTCCTCGCCTCAGTCCACAGAGAAGTACATCAGCCTTAGTTAACAAGATGGTGGTCGCAGAGGAGGGAATTCACGGTAGCTTTTTTTACCCTGTTGATTGAGAAATGACTAGGGGGGCACACAGTACAAAGCAGGGCTATGTGTGATCTGAGATTATGAGACCGCAGATGCGTGTGGGAGCAGGATGTTGACCTGTCCGTTTCCTCTTCCCCTCCCGACAGTCTGTGACGGACCACATGAAGCGGAAATGCAAATGCCACGGCACGTCGGGCAGCTGCCAGCTGAAGACGTGCTGGCAGGTGACGCCCGAGTTCCGGCTGGTGGGCTCCCAGCTGAAGGAGCGCTTCCACATCGCCGTGCTCATAAAGGCCCACAACCGCAACACGGGCCAGGTGGAGCCGGCACACACGCCCCACCGCCGGCGGGCCAACGAGCTGGTCTACTTCGAGAAGTCGCCCGACTTCTGCGAGCGCGAGCCCGGCTCGGACTCCGCGGGAACGCAGGGCCGCATCTGCAACAAGACCAGCCAGGAGCTGGACCGCTGCGAGAGTCTCTGTTGCGGCCGGGGCCACAACATCCTGCAGCAGACCCGCAGCGAACGCTGCAACTGCAAGTTCCACTGGTGCTGCTACGTGGTGTGTGAGGAGTGCCGGAGAACAGAGTGGGTCAGCGTCTGCAAATGAGAGAAGGTTCCGGAGGGTTTTTTTTTGTTTTTTTTGAACTGCTAAAAGACTGCGAGCGATAGGACTGCCATTTCCATCGGTGAAAGATGGAAGCCGAGAACAGGACTCGAGCGTTCGGAGTGCGGAGGACCGGGGACTCTGGCATCGGAGTTTGAATCTGCACTGCGTTTTATTTCACAAAGTATTTTTAAATTAAATAATTTAATAAATGGATACGTTTATTAGGAGCCGAACCCTCGTTGGTAGCTAATTGCAGTCGCAGCAGAGGACGACGGTTCTTACGGTTCACAACACAACCTTTTCTTTTTTTTCTTCAGTAAAACAACTGCATGGGATTTTAGTGCGTAGAGACAAGAATAAAAATATAGTGATCATGAAAAAATATTCTCCAAAACTGCAATGCACCTTCTCTTCCCACTATTTGTATCATCATTGCAAAATACTATTTGATGCAACTTAATGCACTGCCCTTCTTTTTAGAATATAAAAAGTCACCAATTCAAATTTCATATCAGACACAGAAATTACCCTGTGCCTGTAAGATTGTTCCTGTTGTCACAGTTTCACAGTTTCTTTGATGTATGACAGTGAGGTGGCTTCATGGTGGCTATTGGAGGTTATAGAATGAATATGCTGTTTTTTCACAAATGAACAGTAAGTTTGTATCTGTACAGTATATGAGTCTACATGGATAACACTGCAGTTTGCACAGCTGTTACTCTGGAGAAATTGACTGATGGCATTGACATTCTAGAGCATTAACAAAACAAAATGCAGTTTATTATTACGTGTATGAATTAATATTTTAGGTTTTGTTGAACCTGTGGTATAAGTTATTTTATTTTTGTGAATAACTTAATATTTGTAAACATAACAAAAATGCTAAATATGAAAGGGATTTTTAAAAGGTGTTGAATAAAAAACAAATGTTTTTGATTTTAAAAATGGTCTTACTGTACACTTCTTCGACCATAATGATGCCAAAGACTTTACAGAACAAAGAATAACATTCATTATTTTATGCATACTACAGCATCTATGGATTATATTTCAGAAGGTACTTGCTTATGAGCCAAGAATTTAGTAATTATATTCGTATTGGTATGTTTAATGTTTGATAACTTTTGAAATATGGTCCTGGTAAGTGGGCGGCCTGTAGCCTAGTGGTTAAGGTAAAGGACTGGGACACACAAGGTTGGTGGTTCTAATCCCGGTGTAGCCACAGTAAGATCTGCACAGCCGTTGGGCCCTTGAGCAAGGCCCTTAACCCTGCATTGCTCCAGGGGAGGATTGTCTCCTGCTTAGTCTAATCAACTGTACGTCGCTTTGGATAAGAGCATCTGCCAAATGCCATTAATGTAATGTAATGTTTCACTGACCCATGGTAGTTGAAGGCTGATTACATATGAGGTGAGCCTGACCTCAGCCATACATGAATGCCCATAGCTTCAGCCCAGGTGGTCATTCAACAAGCAGGTTTTTCTGTCTGGTGTAAAATACCCATGTCAGTATTTGTCTTGAATGACATTACCTCTTAGCTGTGTTCCACAGTCTTCCTCAAATATCTATGATGGGTCTAACTAGAGAATAGTTATACCATAATATGCAAATAAGGAAATTCATGTTTAGCAAGTTTTTCAAGTCCATTCAGAAGAATAATAAAACTGTAACTGGAAGTTAACCAAAGAGTTTAGTTAGTTTGGTGTTCTTGGACACAGTAGCAGCAGCATGCAGGACTGGATTAGAAGAGCCCAGCCTGCTCGGGCAAGTCTGATAAAAGCACAGCTCAAGAAACCAACTGCACCTAGAACACTTCATCTTCTACATTTACTCAAAGCAAGGAATTCATACTTACTCCCTGCTGTAAGATCCACCTATGGCAGCTTGACCTGCTTGAAAATTGAGCTGGTCAAGCTGGCCATAAGCTGGTCTAGCTGGGTTTGAGTTGGTCAACCAGCATGGCCAAGCTGGTCATGAAGCTGGTCTAGCTGGGTATGAGCTGGTCAACCAACTATTGCTGGTAGCTTGTCTGTTGCAAAACATAGCTCGAGCTGGTCAAACTATGTCAAACAGAAGCTGGTTTGAACCAGTCAACCTGATATCAGTGGTTTCAAAACCAAGCTTGAGTGTTGTTGTTTTTCAGCAGAAAATACTGACTGGAGATCTTGGAAATGCAGTCTCTTACAATGTAGTTTCCATCACTAATATCCTCTTGAAATATAAATGAGAACCAAGCATTCACCATATATTTCAAAGCGGAATTCTAAGACATAACAAACCTTATGGATAATATTGTTTCAAAACATGTCTGTTGTAGTAGCAGTTCATGTTTTTCATGATTGAAATTCCAACTAAATAGTCACATTTGTATGTATTGTGTTTGTAATTTGGTATATAACCACCATTGTTAATATCAGCCCTTATATAAGTTATCTATTCTTGATGGCAAGAAAAAAGGTAAAGCGCAGTTATTTTTCAGGTAAGAGCTGCAGTATGTATGTCTTTTTTCCTTCGGTTTGTCTTATTTATTTGCGTGCAATGTTATGCCAAAACAGTCTCAGCTAACACAAGTGATTTATTTTTGTCTGTGCTGGAACAGTAGTTAACTACAGTACAGAACTGTACAGAACACCTTTTGGTGTTGAGTTTGTTTTCTTTCCTTTAATGAAGACTCTTTGAATTGTGAGAACATGTCCTTGTTTGAAAACCAAACTTCACATTTGACATTTGTGTTTTGCAATCTGCTACTTATCCCCAGGGTATATGCTAGTCGACAGCAGGCTTCATCAGCAGGCAAACTGTGAGCCAACATCTCTGCCCTTATATAAACATACAGTACCACAAATTAACAAAAAGTACTTGTGCCATATTGTTTTAAGCTTCCCCTTTGGCTGTCATTCTTAAATAAGTGTTCAAAGTGTGTCTTTGCTGGATAAACAATACAGTACAGGGCATGCATTTGCCTGGTATCTTCTAATTATTTGATAAACTTCCAGTTAACAATGCATTACGCAGATGCTTATTTACAGGTTAAATTGTGAGCAGGTTACTTGACCGGGGGAGTCAACACACTGTGACCTCAGCTGACAAGTTCATGATGTTGTTTGGTTCATGGCTACTAGGAGTAGCACAAGAGAAACAATAAAGATGGTTTAACAGCAAGTACATAGACTCACCAAGCACTGCTACTGCTGTAGCCTACTTCTACCGCTGTAGCCTATCCACTTAATGTTATGATGCGTTGTGTGTTCAGAGATGTTCATGTGTGTATTTGCATTACTGTCACCTTCCTGTCAGCTTTGACCAGTCTGGCCATTCTTCTCTGACATCTCTCAATAACAAGACATTTCTGTCTGCAGAACTGCTGCTCACTGTTTGTTTTTGTTTTTTTTGCACCAGTTTTTGCAAACTGTAGAGACTACTGTGTGGGAAAATCCCAGGAGATCAGCAGTTTCTGAGATACTCAAACCACCCTCTCTGCCACCAACAATCATTCCATGGTCAAAGTCACTTAGATCACAATTTTTCCCCCTTCTGATGGTTGATGTGAACATTAACTGAAGCTCCTGACCCGTATCTACATGATTGCATTCATTGCACTGTTGCTACACAATTGGCTGATTAGATGATCGCATGAATAAGTAGGTGTATTAAAGTAAAAATGTTCCCAATAAACTGCTCGGTCAGTGTATATCATTAGCTGATCTGTTCTATATTTACATCTGGATGCTTAAATCTTTACTGAATGTTGAAAGATTACAGTAGTGTTCAAGGTTTGGGCACTCCTGGTCAAAGTGTATGTCACAATGAATCTCTACGTGAGTAAAACATGATCCAACTTGTACATGATACAAAGTAAAATGTGACATCTTTGTGCAAGTTTAGACGGATGATTGATATTTATTTGCATTTATTGCAGATTCAAATATAACTGCAATAATTGGCTCACTTGGGGGCAGTGAATATTAATCTAACCACAAATTAGTTCTGTGTATTATACATCTTTCATTAATAACTTTTCAGTGACAACTGAACTGATAACACCAAAACAACAAAAAATGCTCATATTCCCACTACTGTTTCTGCTAATTGCAGGATTATCAAATGGATTTGTTTGTAGTGCTGTACTAGTTGTAAGTTTATATTCATGTGTCTAAAAAATATACCTTCATACAAGAAGTGCCCAAAAGTCTAGATAGGCAGACTATGATAGAGACCAACAAAGACTCACAGATCAGCTGTAAAAGTAAAGTTGTTCCAAGTAGAAACAAACAAAAAAGAAAACGGGAAATTGGTGCATATCTTGCCACATCATTGATGTGGTACATGCCAAGCAGTTATTCTCAGGTCTCTGAAATGTGCTGCTTTCTATGCTTTTGAGTTCTTGGAAGATTGAATCTCTATGAGATTCACTGTCTATGAGATTTAATTTCATAATCATGACAATGTGTACATTATCCACTGCCTCCCGGTGCAATGCAATACTACTACCTTCACCCACAGGTTATGTAACCATTGTATTTTTATTGGATACAATCAGGAAATGTAACTATTAGTAGCATACAGTAGTATTCTATCCAGGATTTAAGTTTCACTCAGCTGGAAATATGCAGAAATGTAAAACACATTATTATGTCATCGTAAGCATTATCAGTAATTCATTTTCCAAATAATTTGCAAGATCATTATTGTTAAATGAGTTCAATTTCTTTCAAAAAACGTTTAATCAATGTTGTAGTTCTGGACGCCTGCCCTGTGTGTGAACTTTCAGTATAGATTCTGTGCCACACTATGGCTTGACAAATTAAAAGCTTGATTAAAAAAGAGTTCTGTGTCACAGTCATCCATTTTGAGAGAGGATATTTTCTAAAGCAATAAGCAACCAGTAATCAATTAAAACAATGGCCACTTGCATTCAGTAAACTCAGCCAACTTTGCAATGCATGAAAAAGGAAGACAAAAGACCTAGAACGAAGACAAAAACCTGGGCTGCAGAGTAAATGGAAACAAGAAATTTGCTGCCAAAATCCTGATGGGAAACAAAGTTCACAGTGCATTTTTCCCTAAGGGTGGATCACGTCAGGCAGATCCAAGGAACCAGTCTATACAAGCAAATGTACCAAACAGGCAGACAGCACACACAGCCTTTGAAATCTGGAGGATTGGTGAGCAGGGAGGAGAGGTAAGGCATGATGGTTTCTTTCCAATGAAAAAAGCCGATAAATCGATAAATGCATTGATAATAAGCACAACACTCTTCATGCTGGGTTATTTGACTAATATGGAGGATTTACCATATGGACCTGTGTGACTGTTGAGGCAGCCTCAGGATTTGAGGGCTTTGACATGTTTGACATGATGAAGCGTTCCCTGCACCCTGACATCCCCCCCGGAGAAAAATGAACAAGAGACATTTTCCAGAGTTCAGTGCTATTCATGTTTGCATTCAAGACTGTGTTTTTTTGTTTTTTTTACAGAATCCTCTCATTACCTTACATTACATTTTATTTAGCAGACACTTTTATCCAAAACGACATACAAAAAGTGCATGCCAAGGTCATAGAACAAACTACAGAACAGGTCAAATAAGGTACATTTAAAATAGGATCGGTTGTAAAGCCATGAACATAAGTTTAGTACACAAGGTAGGTTGGCTAAGTTTAAGAAATAAATCCAATTTGTTACAGAAAAACAGCAACCTATTTTTTATATACTCAGAATTCACGTTGTATTTACAATTTACATTTGAAGCTTCAATACATAGATTTTAATTTGTACAGTATGTTAAAAATAAATAAAAATTAAATCAAATAAATAATAAATATAGGCAAAATCACATTGGAGACTGTGATTGCCATCATGCATCCAATGTTAGGTTCAAGTGGTCGAGTAATCAAATGGCTAGGGAATCAACTTTGACGCAGCTACTTTAGCAGCAACATCCCTGTAGTGACATCCCTGTTATTCCATTGGCTAATTGTTTGAATTAAAAAAGATCAAAGAACCATAGCCATCTTTTCTATTGGTACACGGGACATAACAGCCTTGTACATGGGACACTATTGTCTTGTACTAGTGAGGTAGGGTATTGGCTTTGGGCAAATAAAATAAATGAGTTGAATGGCCTTGTGAATTATGACAAGTAAGGTACAGAACTAGGGTATATGACTGGAACCTGGAAGGTTGGTGGTTCAAGCTCGGATGTAGCCACGATAAGATCCATGCAGCTGTTGTGCCCCTGAGCAAGGCCCTTAACCCCACATTGCTCCAGGGGGGATTGTCCCCTGCTCAACCTAATCAACTTTAAGTCACTTTGGATAAAAGTGCCAGCTAAATAATTGGTGAGGTAGCACCACCATTCAATGAAACGATAAAAGCATAAATACATGGTGAGACAATACAAAAAGGTTAGTAACAAAGACAAAAGAAACAAAATCGAACTAATCACTCTGGCAGTAATGAATGGCTGTGGGGCCGGTTCAATATGAAAACGATGCAGTGGAAAAGTGCCCAGCGCTTCGTTATCAGCTTCATTAATCAAGGAAGGAGCGCAGGACTGCGCTGGCGATGGTGAGGCCCATCGCTTTGAGCCGCCCTTCCTCTGCCTGTTCAGGATCTCATCCTGTGTGCTCAGCCCTTCTCCAGATACAGGCCTTCAGCCGACAGGCAGACAATGGGAGGACAGCCACGTGGAGTAATAGTCACTCTTCAGACTTACGTTAGAGGAAGCAGTTTTTCTATCGAGGTTAAGGTCACAGATTCTGCGAAAGAGACGCCTGCAGAAAATCTTGAAAAACATCCAAATGGAAGCAAAAAATAGAAGCAAACAATGGTAACCTTAAATCCAATCAAAGCACTAATTTCATTTCAAAGAGAGAATATTTACAGCACATTGAATACTGTACAAATACAGCCTTCATTGCTGAAATGGAATCGTGAGGACTACGGTGAAGCTACCGTGCTAATAGTGGGATCACGTCTTGCCAGAAGTCATTGAGCCTCCATAGGGTTCATGTAATCATGCCCCAACTTTACACATAAGTTTACACATAAGCTAAAACTACCAGTAAAATCTAACAGAACACCACTGAAAATATTTCTGCACAGTCCTGCTCAACTAGAGGGGTTGTGAACTCAACTATGCTGCTGTACAGATAACATGCAAGTGGTTCCAGAAAGAGTAAATATGCTCCTCCAAGAGCTGTGATGCTAAGCAGTTTATGTCATGTAAGTCTATTGTCTATGTCCTCAAAGTACACCAAGAGAAAGGCCTCCTATTATTTAGCATATATCCAGTGTCCACACAGGCTTTTCCAGTAATATTTCCAGAATTTACACAAGCTTGTCCATCCATGGTTTCACAAACCAATGTCTATTTGTGATATACTTGTTAATCTACTAATGTTACGGGCATTAGTGAAAACGTAAAATGTAAAAGAGTTTTAGACAGCTCACATAGTAATATCCCATAACACCATCGATAATGTTAAAGGAATAGCTTGGCGATAGCGGATTGTATTTTTGACTGGAAGCAAGAGAAGATGGACAGCTGTTGCAGAGCACAAGAGCCCAATCACCAATCTCGCTTGCGACATCAATCAAAAGCAAAATTGGATCAATAAACACTTGACTGTGCATCAAATGTGTGCAACATGACACCCTAAAAACTCCCAGGAGGGTCCTTCTCACTTGTGGTTGTCAAAGAAAGGTCCTTTACCCCAACCCCTGTCACCTGTCTAGAAAGGTCCTTCAAAGGCACTCTAGCTACTGTCTAAAAGCAGTTTCTTCATCATCATCATCATCATCATCACAATGACTGTCCAGGTGCTCGGCACAGAGTATGATGGGTCCTCTTTCCACAGAACGCACACCACCCCTCCCATAAGCTTCATGTGATCAGACTGATTTAGGTGTGGGCCTGTCCGAAGGCCTGAAAAAGCCTCTAATCAGTGAAGATGGAACAGTTCACGTCAGATCAGAGGAGAACTCACACGCTTAAAGAAGCTTAGCGGTATTAAGCTCCCAGGTTTACACTAATCTACTCTTATGATAAATCACTTTGAGGGGATCTGAAGCTACCGGCCCCATGCAGAGCGGTCAGCTATTTCATTTGCACTTTGTTCTACTGTTGAAAAAAGACAGAAAGCAAAGTACTTTGAGCTCTTCTGAAAGCATCTTTTTCCACACTTTCCTCCATGTGTAAAAAGTTGTATTTCATTATACTGGTATTTTTGGCCATGGTCCATAATATTATGAAATGAAAAATGTATAGTTATAATAATCATTAATGATTAAAACAAAGTAAAGAGTAAATTCTGCATGCATTTCTATTGAATTTATACTCAGTGGCCACTTTATTAGGTAGACCTGTACACCAGCTTGTTAATGCAAATATTTTTTGATAAATAATATCAGCCAATCATGTGGCAGCAACTAAATGCATACAAGCATGCAAACGTGGTCAAGAGGTGCAGCTGTTTTTCATACCAAATGTCAGAATATGGAAGAAATGCGATCCAAGTGACTTTGACCGTGGAATGATTGTTGATGCCAGCCAGGGTTGTTTGAGTATCTCAGCTCAAAACAGCTGAACTCCTGGGATTGTCACGCATAACAGTCTCTTGAGTTTGCAGAGAATGAAAACATTCAGTGAGCAGCAGTTCTGTGGGCAGAAATGTGTTTTTAATGAGAGGTCAGAGGAGAAGGGCCAGACTGGTTGAAGCTGACAAGAATCTGACAGTAACGCAAAAAAAAGTAACACACATTACAACAGTGGTATGCAGAAGAGCATCTCCGAACACACAATGCATCAAACTTCTAAGTGAATAGGCTACAGCAGTGACTTAAGTAAAAAAAAAAAAAATCCAATAAATACCTAATAAAGTGCTCACTGAGTGCATATATTAATGAATGTCAGGTTGTCAAGTGCATACTTTGACTGCCACCTGAAGAGCTCTATAGTGTAGACATTATTAGTTTGAGGGAACGTCATTAACCAGGGATGACTGGGACTGGGAGCCTACAGTGGCAGGACTCCCCTGGCTTCATCCTGCTGATATATGATTGGCTCGTTGGCTAGGGTTCCTTTGGTATGCCACAACATAAGCACCCCAATGACCTCCCAGACACAACCAGGATACTCCACAAAGACAATTATGGTGAGATCACCGATGCTTAGTTACAGTAAAGTGACCTCGACATTCCCATTTTCCAGAAAGACTTTAAGTGAGGTAGGCCTATTAACTTCTGCTATGCCACATTCACATTCTTCTGCCATCAAGCAAGTAAATATCTGAAGTGTGATTTACAAAACTGGCTGGAGAATACACAGAAGAAAGAGCAGGGAAAATAAGGAAACAATTTAAGGTAAAGGAATTAAAAAGATAAGGTATGCTGACAGAACCTTTCTAAAAAAATGTCAAGAATCCCATACTGAGATGACATAGTAGATGGCTGGAGGAAGCCACACACTTGACCCAACAATGTACTTTGGAAAAAATATTAAAACTGTAATTTACTGTGGCTTCAGAAAGTATAAACTACTCACACTATTCTACTGTGTTGTAGATTTAATGACAAAATGACAAAAGCTACATAACCCACATACAACCCACTCTGATGTACCTCAAAATACAAGGGGATACATTGAGGATTTTAAGAAATTGTGCATAATTCTGTAGTGTGTAATCGCAATTGTTTGCAAACTAGAAAGGACAGTTCAAACGTCCTAAATGTGTTTCCAACTATTGACCTTGTCAGTATCTGTGCACTTCCAGCTCAAAGGGTACATAACATGTTATATGCCAAACTGAAACTCAAAACTGCCAAGCATACAGATTTATCTCACCAACTTGTAACTTGTATGACCTTCAATTTGAATTAATCATCATGTTAAAGATCTTTACATTTACCACCTCATTCAAAGCTTACATTTTTCTTAGGCCAACTCAAAGTCCTGCTCAGAAGGTTTCCAAACGTGAAGACAAACACAAAGAAACTCGCAAAGAAAACTGCCATAGAGCATGCAAATAAAATGTTCTACAAATCTGTTACATATTTATATGAGACACACGCCGTATAATATAATCCAAGAGATAGGCAAATAATTAAAACCTATTACATTTTTGAGGTCGGAAAAAATATTTCTACCAGCGTTCATTTCTCTCAAGTGGTAAAACCTTGTTTTGAGTTTAACTGCCTGCTGCTTCTCTTCTGCTCTTTTTATACCATACACCAGATGTGGAATTCAGATGCACTACCCCCCTGAATTAAGCTGCACTTTGTGCCCTGTGTTTGTGACTCACGCTGTTCGCATGCAAGGGCCTGGCATCTCCCTTTACATAAGAGATCACCAACAAGTCATACTTAGCGGGCCGGTCGCTCCAAATGACAGTGTAGCGTAATGGTTAGCAAACAGAGATCGTGTGCACAGCTCAAAGATTGTGGGTTCTGTTTCCCAGCTGGGGTGCTTCGGCGAGATACTTAACGTGAATTGCTTGAGTGAAATATTCGACCGTATAAACAGGTTGTATATAAAATGTGATTTGTGTTGCTCTGAATGAGAGGGTCTGCGAAGTTACAATTACCGTCTAGCAGGTGCTGTGTTGTTTTGAGACTTCACATATCATTGCATGTTTAGACGTTATTCAGTTGGATTACTGTACAAAGATTGTGCAAGGCCTCCCAGGTGTAGCATCACCCCTTGGTGCAGTGATGTGCTCAATGGTCTATGGTCTATGAGTATGACAAAACTGGGAAAAGAGAAATAAGTCAAGTTTAAAAATGTTATTAATGTATTAAGGTATTAAGGTATTAATGTACAGTAATATTATGCTTAAATGTTTAAGCATGAAGAGGATTTCAATCAATCAGTCTATGTCTGTCATGAAGAGAGGATATAATTTCTGTCAAATGTGAAGTTTTACATTTTAAAAGCTGAGTATTAAGCATGAACACTTTAAAGTGAAATTTGTGTAAAACAATTGGGGATGTTTATTCTGTCAGAGGCATGCAAGTTAATTTCTTTCTGAAAATGGATAAAATAGATTTCATTACAGTACATTTCAGTACTTGTGTGGTGTAACATACTTACCAAAAGGAAGCTTCTGTAAGAGGATACTTTATAAAATATATGTTGCTTTTTCGGTGGTATTTTTTGTACATTCCCAGTTCCTCCTTCCCCATTCCCACTCTCCTAAAATATTAAAACATAGACTTTCAAAGTGTTTACACTCTGCTATCATGATGATGAAAATATTCTTGTCTTTGTGCCTGAAAATTACCTTCAGAGACCTGGATCCCTCCAGTAACCTTTGGCTCTACTGCTTTGATCAAAGTTAATTTCTCAAGATGAGTTAAATTGCTGCATCATCAACTGACCCTTCAAAACTTCTGAAGAGTATAATTATCCATTTCAGCATTAATAATAAAACGAAAAAGAAACATTACCCTTTAATCTTAAGGCTTTTATTTTTATTATTATTTTTTTTTACTGACCCACTCCAGCCACAAGACATTATTACTGCAGTGTATGATGTCATAGGGCTTTAAATAGTAAAAATGTTTTATTGACAAATTTGAGAAGCTTTGGCGAAAAAGGAACAAGAAGTTGATACATGTAGTCTAACCATGAGGTAGTGCTCTTCTTTGTTCTCCACAAACTGTATCATAAAAGAAAATGGAAAATAAAAGTGATTACAAATGTCTAGGCAGCATAGCTGACATTCAAACGTCAAGTGATAACACCTGTCTCTGGGCTGTTGCGGACGGTATCGATCACCACGCAAAAAGAGCATGAGACATTACAGATATCAGCCAACGATCAAACTGGTACAGTAATCTCTCCCAGTGGCTATACATTCTGCAAACACTGTTGTGATGTGCAAATTATGTATTACCAAACAAAGTTAAACTCTTCAGGCCATATGAAGTAAAGTGAATTCGTTTAAAGAAGGGAGGCCTATTTAATGACCACACAGACACACAAAAGACTTGTGCCTGTTTTCTGAAAGGACTCTCAGACCTGACCCCTGAGGCCAAAACCTGTTTAACACTCCGATTAAAATTCTTTCTCCAGGGTCACGTTATTGAACATCAAAAAGCCCTTTATTGGTGAAGAATTGTAATTTAAGAACTACAAATCACCACATATGCCAAGCCTTGGCTAATTATTAAGCTCAGGATTAAACAGCAACACCATTTAGCAAGGTTTGATAGAAGACTTACATAATACAGTCAAAACCAAGTGAATGGGAATGTCGCATCATGTTGTTAGGGAAACCACATTTACATAAAGTAAACAGAGAGAAAAGAATATTAACTTAGACAATTATCCAATGTCCACAATCAATCGTGTCCTTCACCAGGGTTATATTGTTGCTTATTTACATATTTCCTCATACTGCTCCCAGTGCTTGTGGTACCACTAAAATGAACAAATTAATTAAATTAATAAATAACTAAATAAAGAAACCAAAAAAAATGAAAATAAATAAATTTAGGCAACATTTGGTCAATAAACAAGCAGAAAAAAAGTGAGTGGCAAAAGGTGAAAGGGGAGCTGAATATGGGTTAATCAGTAAGACATAATAGCAACAACCCTTTGAAAAATGCTGAGCCTGAGGGTAGTTCTACTGCCTCAAACAAAAGTTCAGGCCGTTCTGCTCAGACCTGTAGAGCTCAATACAGCAATCATTCCTGGCATTTTTCCCTTTCTCTCCCACACCAGTCCCAGTTATAAAATAGAGCTTTACTGCTTCTGGTACAATATACAACTATGTTGTCGACAAGTTTAATCAAAGAGGACACTTTTTCCCCAACTTCAATTTCCTGAGCATTACCTTGTCTCCTTCTTCTTTTGTCTTCATCTCAAGTCATTTTAAGTCGAGTTAAATCTCTAGTTAAAAGCCTCACAGTTACCCACTGGGGTAATTTGAAGAGGTGCGGAGTACAAGTGTATTTTTCACATCCGCCTCTTCCAGAAAACTCTACCAGTCACTTTGTCAAACAAATGCATCAAATTAGTCGCAGCCTATTTATTTTTTATTGTTACCATGGACTGCTAATCTTGGCCTGGGAAAGCAACTCAGTCAATAACTCCTTTGTTAGCCTGTTAGCCTAGCCTTTCATCCTGAAAGATATAGCGTTGCCAAGTGCCACTGTGAAAAAAGTAATGATGTATTACTCATTTTCACAATCAATGCCTTGCTTTCACCTATTCACAAGCACACTCACACACCAAGAGCGAAAGGCTGCCATGCAAGGCACCAATCAATCGAACCGGCAACCCTCCGACTGCCAGACAACCAAACTTACCTGAGCAAATGTCGCCCCCTCATAATGAACCACGCCCACTGTTTGCAATGCATTACCGGGGGAGAAAAGCATTCTAATCTCTCCCTCAATACTCCATTTACCTGCGCATCTGTTTCACCTTGAAGCTTGTCTTGTTTAATATAATATGTCTGAATGATCAGATAAGACAAGGAGTGCAGACATCAACATGTCTGCAGAATAGCAGCAGGATTTTGAGGTGCGCAAATGTTAAGACTTGTGACAGGAACTCAATCAGATATTAAAGCGAAAATGAATTAAAATGTCTGGAGGTGACATCATCTGGACATGTGATGCTCCAACCACCTACTGTAGGTGCCTGGGGGGGGTAGACGTGGACAAATACTTCAGAACAGCTGTATTACCATGTCAGAAATCTGCTCTGGCATGGCCTGCCAAGAAAGTGACATGAGTCAAGTCCTTGAAATTATACAAGTCGTCTTATTCAGATGTCACTTTCATAAGGATTATAACATCAATGCACAGAAATCAAAATGAAAGGCCAAAACTAACTTGAATGCAGGCCAAGCACATGACAATACAGGTATGTGCTTTGTGTAAAACCATCAGCCACAACCAAGCACCCAGGAACCACCTCTTCTGTTGACTGTTGGAATGTGGTGGCCTTGTAGTTTTCCTGACTAATTTAATCAAAAAATAGAGTTTAGATCTGTATTTAGTTTTTGCCTTGGTTTATAGTTTTAGACTTTATTTTTTAATAGCTGTGGTTTTTGATTTTGAGAGTAGTTTTAAAGACCGTCCTTATGAGGTGTCCACTCTCACTGGATGATCAGGTGAGGTCCGGATTCTAGTGGAAATGTGAGCGCAGTTTGGGGATAAAAATAGAACGATGCAACTCATCTGCACCGTGAGGTTGGAGTTGAACATGGCAAAGTCTTTTGATGATTTAATCGGCAGTAAAGCCCTGTTAAATGAGTTGTGAGGAAATATTATAAATCCCACAAGAAAGCTGGGCAAAGCAGGCAGGCCGAGGTGTCTGCTTCTCTTTGAAGTTCGGGGGAACTTTTATTCGGTGCGCAGCTACTGTACAAAAAAAAAACATGAAAAACAAACCACGCGCACAGGAATGCACGGATGCCAGACACATTTAGGAACTTGGGGGTTTTATCGAATCCTACCCCCCTCTGAACTTAATAAGGGCAGGATGTGCCATCACGCAGTGCTCTCAACTGGGGCCAGAACTGTCAGAAGCATTTCAGGCGGCGAATCGCTATGGCTGTTTAACCCTTTCAGTCCCAAGAGTGCCGTATGGCACTCAAGCGTAACTACTGTAAAATCCCAAGAGTGCTTTTTGGCACTCTTCACCTGATACCTTTGCAACCAATCAAAACGACTGCTGTGCTATTGTCTCGAGCCTCAAATTTTCTGAACCATAGCCGAAACCCCTCAGGATGTGGGTGGAGCCAGTTCACATGGGGCTTGGGACTGAAAGGGTTAAGCAGCGGGCTCCGGCCATAGGGAGTACGCAGGGGCCTTTAGGGAGTACGCAGCGGGCGCAGGGAGCCGGGCGCGAGCGCAGGGGCCGCAGAGCGCGGGACCCGGTGGCGGCCCCGAGCGCTTCAGCGAGACGAGCAATAAACACGAGTCTTTAATCTGGCCCCGGCAGCTGGCCGCGGCCGACAGCCCTGACGTTCTCATTATCTCCGCGTTTCTGCCGAGGCCCCTCTCATGTGGTCGCACAGCTGCCCGTGGCGTGCCTCTGCCCCGTCGCTGCCTGGGACGCAGGGACTTTCCCAAAAAAGGAGAGGGAACAAGCGTCTTAATTACAACGTTAATATGAAGAAAAGGTCTGCTCTGCCATGGAGCTGCATGCAGGCTCAGGGTTAGCAGTGCCCTGTTCTTCCCCAGCCTGTATGGGGAAGGTATGGCTGTAAGGTTGGCCAACTCTGGGGGGGGGGTGTTTATTCTAAAACCTAAAACTGGTGTGTCTTACTGTATGGCCAGGTTGTTCTTAAATGGTTTTGAATATCTCATATACACTTTTGCCCCGCCACAATGTTTCATTTGAGTGGGGCTCTACTAAAGCATAAAAATAGTGTTTTCGATGGTCTAAGTCCTACAGTGGGAAGCACATGTTCATTGTTCAATTCAACTTGTGTTATTTATTAATATATATACCCATTTACACTGCAACAGAATTATTATTTTGATAATGTAGTACACAGTTACTATGATTGATAGCAATTACAGTACACATGTTGTGGATACGTTTATGTGATTATATAAAAAGTTAATGGTTTTATGGCTCATTTTTCAAAACATGCAATTAAATTCCGTGCCATAGCAGGATTTGAAGCAGGGGTCATTGTGGTTCAACAACTACAGTAGAAACCACTGTGGCATCAAAAAGACACAATTTATGGCTTTTCCAGGCAAAGAGTGTTGAGTGTTGAGTAACTCCTATCCAAGTATAAATATATGGAATATATGACATTTAAGGAGCAAAATGTTATTTATGAAGATGCTGTTGGCCATCCAAACAATAAAAAAAAAAAACATTCACAGAGAGATTTCATGCAATTGAATTATCTTTTACCATTAAGATCATTGGCTGTAGTGGCCATATATTTATTTAGGCTGACACATTAATCCAAAGCGATTTACAGTTGATTACACTAACCAGGGGATAGTCCCCCCTGGAGCAATGTGGGCCTAACAACCTTCCAGGGCCCAGGCAAGCTTCAAGCAACTTGAAGGCTGCCCATTCATGCACATTTTTTTACCAACAAATATCCAATGAACAATATCATTACAGGGCTCCAAGGATCATGTACAGTATCTTTTTAAAATCAGTGTAGCATTTCCAGAGCTGTCCCATGACTTGGAGGCCCTAGGCAAAAAATCTAGACCTACTTAAATGAACTTGATCATTGATGTTGGAAGTGAAAATTGTTTTCACTAACAGCATTATCTACTGTAGATTTTATGAAAAGTTCATCAGTCATTACCATTACATATTCCATAGGATGGTAAAATCATAGTCTGAATGCTTTATCAATGTAATAAATAATTTACAAGTATGTAAGCACTATGATATACCTATGTATTGTGATACCCATATGGATAATTGCATGGATATAATCTGATCAAAATGTGTTTTAATAGAGTTCTTCCCTGTATTGCCTTGAGTAAATTAATGAATACTACCACTGTTAATTGGCTGCTTCATTTGTCAGCAGCAATTGATGGCAAAATAAACCTGCTTAATGAATATGCAGTGCTGTCTGCAAGCTAGCTACATGCTAGCTAGCAGGCTGACTTAGTCTGAAGATCAACCCATGCGCTAGCTTGGACTAATTGCTCGGGACACTGAAAATCTGAAAAGGTTGAGAGAAAATAAAATATTGTGGATAGTAGAATGGTCATTGTCTGTACATCAGTTTAAAAGCCATTATACCTGGAATCTTTGCCTGAATCATTAACATGGTTCTGTTAATTACAACATTAATAGTTTTCCATCAAGTTGGCTACTCAAAAACATCTGGGCTCTCTCATGACTTTGTGCCACCTTATTAGGTAATTGCTATTAGCTATCAATCATACATGCATGTCTATTGGTTGATAGTATATAGCGCACAAATGAAACATCTGCACACCCTTACCTTCAATTCAGTGTGCTGACATTGTTTTAACACTGTAAATAGTTAGCATCCCAAGGCAAGCAGTAGCTAGCTAGCTGTTGACTTGACTCGAATAACACAAGTTCCTTTTTCAACAAAATAAATTATTGTACCTTTCATCCGGGCTGCTTCATCTTCTTTTTCCATGCCAGGAGGGAAACAACATTTTTCATTTGGATTAAAATGATATATGACATGATGACTAACATCCCAAGGGGCCCCCTGATTGGTTGACTGGCCTCCCTATGGCCAATTAAATAACTCTGATACCACTGTGAATTTGGGAGCCAAACTAAGATTGTGTTTTGATCAATCTGCCAAGGGAAGGTGAGAAGGCGGGGCTCTCAGCACAGTGGCAGATCTGCCCAGCAACATAGACTGCTCTGAGAAGCTCACAAGAAGATTATTAATGGCATTTTGGCAGACGCGACATACAGTTGATCAGACTAAGCAGGAGACAATCCTACCCTGGAGCAACGCAGGGTTAAGGGCCTTGCTCAAGGGTCCAACGGCTGTGTGAATTTTATTGTGGCTACACCAGGGATCAAACCACCGACTTTGCGGGTCCCAGCCATGTACCTTAACTACTACATTACAGGCCGCCCTAGATGCGTGAGAATGTTTTCAGACATTAAACATACATGGTATATGGTATTCAAAGATTTCAGAGGGTGCCATTCAAATGGTGACACATGGTGTATGTGGTGTACTCTTTCTACACAGCAAATTTCACACAGATTTTGCACACACTGAAGTATGTGTGATCATGAAAACACTGTCTGCTTGGAGTAGCCATTCACTTATATATCTGAACTGAACAAACCTGATATCTGTGTGATGATGGTGTAAACCAACTTCTTTACAACTCAAATGGATCTCAAGGGGACTAAATATTGTGTTAATATTTAATCAGCTACAGAAGGAGATATGTTGTGCCAGCAAAGTTACAGCATGACCAAAGGAACATCTGTGCAAAATTTCAGACCTTTATGGCATACCTACAGTATATTCATAACTCTATGATAGCATATGTTCCAGGGAACAGGCTTTCTGAATAAGAGCATTCAGTCCAAAATGTGGTTTAACAGTATGGGGGAATATTTTAGACTATGTGTGTGTCATATTCCTGCATAAGACAAAATTATATATTTATATTTATATAAATATATTTTACAATTATTTATGTGTTCCATTTCAGAACTTTTCCATATTTTATCTTTATATAATATTTAATATAATCTATTAATATTTTAAATATTCTTGCAGTTAGCATTATTTTTGTATATGTCTGTATTGCAATCACCTCAAGCAATGCTTCGGAAAAAGTCATGTAATGTTCTACAAGGGGACTCAAGCCCACACTGTTTAAGAAGTGATGTTTCTGTGTCAGAAACGTAACGTAAAAAAACAGACCTGACAGGAAAGACATTCGGAGTGAAATGAAACTGTTCTTGTACATCAGTCCTCCTCACCCATTCTCACAGACTCTACTTTTAATGGGGCTTTTACTGGAAGCACTAGTTTCAGGTTTACAGCCCAGACCAAGTCGGGAAGGCGTGTCTGTCATCCGTCCACAGACGGCAGGATGGCGTAACAGCACAATGTGTTAAGTGCTTGCGTGTCAAGTACCGCAACATTTCCTGTCTGTTTGAGTAATTCCTCTAGGACACGCACAATTCCTTTCCCAGAATGAGGGAGAGCCACCATATTGATTCCTATCAGAGCTGCTGGGGCAATGAGATAAATGAATAATGTGGAGACATACGATTATAAATCATAAGTCTGTGGCCATAAATGCCAGTTATTTCACGGCTGGCAGGAATTTGCCATTGTTTTGAAGAATGGCAGGTATTATAGCAACATTATTAATATGGTAGCTATTATTTATTTGTTGTCCATTTTTCGTCATTTGGCAAGAGGTCACATTTAACGGGTCAAAGGTCTGGAGGTTTACAGTTGCAATTATGAGCAAAACATGTGTTTTTCCTTTTCCTTTTAACTTCATTATTGGGCAGAAAAATAAAATTTATCGGTCAGGGGTGAGCAAAATGCATCAATAACAAGCTAAAGCCTGCTTATTGACAATGCCAGTTGACAACAAGGGTCAAAGTACACAGAGCTCAAGGGTGCATATGCCATTAAAACCAAGTCCTCTATGCCAATATTTCTGCAAAAGGCATTTTTTTATTTCATTACATTTTAACGAACGCTACCCTAACAATGAAAGGACACTGAATATGGATCGTATCGGCATTTCCGCTTCCTGTACAAGTGGTTGTATATCACTTTCACGGGGGCATATGCAGTAATGAAGGTATATAGTATATTCAATTCCGTGCAAGTTCTCATCCCTCACGAATATATTGTACAAACAGGTCTAAAAAAAGGTCACTTGTGCAGCTGGTCTTGTCAGTGCTCCGACCGCAGTGGGATTGAGCAGTGACTGGCTTTGCCTGCACATCTGGCCCTGAGGTCAGTAATCACCTCACATGGTGTAACTCTAGGATGATGGATGCTGCAGTCTTCAGAAAGCTCTGCGGCTTTTCTGAGAGTTGGAAGCTCTTAAGATGGTAGCCGGGGCCGTGCAGCCCCGAAAAAACACCAACGAGTGCGCGTGTGTGTGTGGTGCGCGTGTACGTGCTTGAGTATGTATATAGGCCTTTATCATTTATAAATAAAAATCACTAAATTAGTAAGTGACATTTTGGTTCATTTTATCGTGAAGACTTCAATTAAACTGAATCTGTTAATATTGAGAAGATGTACTTGAATGATGGCCTCTGAAGGATTACAGGCCAATGAATATGAATAGGAACTAATATGAATCCTGATCCTTAAAAAGCATTAAATAAATATATGCTTTTGCAGAATTTGTAACAAATTATGTAAAGACCACAATTAGAGAAAGGGATCTTGCCCAAATCAATAATCATACCTGTGGACAAGAAGAGCCGAAATGGGGATCTGAGTCTGAGTTTCTTGGAAGCGCTGAGATCACTGAAAGCTTGGCGATTCCAGAATGACATTACATTACATTACATTACATGGCATTTAGCAGACGCTCTTATCCAGAGCGACGTACAACAAAGTGCAAATCAAACACAAGAACACGTGCAAAAGTGGACCTGAGAGGACAGTACAGTTCCGAGTCCTAGTGTAAACATACAGAAATTCAGAACCCTTGAAGAGTACAATCAATTTTCAAACTAGCATACCACAGTTGGCAGCTAGAATACAACAATATGACAGCCAATAAAAACAACAATACCTATACAAGTAACGATATCTATACATAAGTGCCATTACGGTCTAAGGCTAATCACGGTGATTGTGAGTTGGGGAGGGAAAGGTGTAGCCTGAAGAGATGGGTCTTCAGTCTGCGCTTGAAGGAGGTCAGAGACTCTGCCGTTCTGACATCCACCGGGAGGTCATTCCACCACCGTGGGACCAGGACAGACAGCAGTCGTGAGCGTGAAGTGCAGGTGTGGCGAGGGGGAGGCGCCAGACGGCACGAAGTGGCAGAACGGAGGGGTCTTGTTGGTGTATAAGGGATTGAATATATACAGGGGCTGATCCTTTAACTGACTGGTATGCGAGCACCAAAGTTTTAAATTTGATGCAAGCCATAACAGGCAGCCAGTGGAGATTGCTGAGCAGGGGGGTGACATGTGAATGTCTGGGAACATTGAAAACCAGATGGGCTGCAGCATTCTGGATGAGTTGTAGGGTTCTGATGGCAGATGCTGGAAGGCCAGCCAGCAGAGGATTGCAATAGTCCAGGAGGGACAGGACCATTGCTTGAACAAGAAGCTCTGTTAAGATTAAAGGTAAAGGTGATCAGAGGTGACCTCACTTCCCAATGTTTCTAAACATGCCACACAACCCACACTGCATACACTGACTTGTATGGTATTGCGGGTATGAATTAATACTGTATGTCATTAACCACATAAAATGCTTGAATTTACACCATTTTTACTTTTCATAATCACGGACTGGCTTGAGCCATTTTCTGTTGATAAACCGCAAAAGCGTTCAAGCCTTGGCAGGCCTTTCTAGTTTTGCCACACGGTGTTGCCCACAGCATTGACCAGGACCTGTTTACCAGACAATCCGATTCCCTTTATCTGATGATACAGCAGTATATGACTGCCGCGAATGAAATATTGTGTGACTAAATGTATAAACTACTGTTCTGGAACATCTGCACTTGAAGGCAGATGATTTTGTCAGAACTTGCATAGCACACGGCGAATGTTTGACGCCCAAGGTGCCGGTGGCCATTTCTTAGAAGAATTTACTTAGCAATCATTTTATTCACAGACTCTGCCAGCCGTCATCATAATGGGATACCTGGTGCCCGGAACATTCACGATTTTTTGTGTGGAATTCAAAATTCCAAAGGCAACGGAGAACGAACGCGATAAACACTGTCAATAGCGCCATTCAATTCTTCTATAGAACATATAATTGTATAATTATTGCAGGTATAATTATGTAAAATGGGACTGCTTAGGACCAGTTGAGAAGAGAAGAGAGAAGATGACAGCGATGTAGGGGTTCAGATGGAGGTCCTATAGGCACGTGTTCAATCAAACATACTGCCGAGGGGCATATGCAATTCTATCAATCCCTCTGGATTAATCCGACGCCATGCTTTAATAAAGTGCGCTTTGCCTGACATATTATGAAATGATAGTTATGCTGCTAGAAGCTGAAACGGCTTTTACTCTGAACAGTGACTTACTTATGTCCGTTTCCCTCATCTTCATTATTGCATACAATTATTTACACAGAACAAGTGTCCAAAATATTGAAGGCAAAACTGGAAAAGAAGTTCTAAAGATTTGCATGGATTGAGTATGATATTCCTCTATTCAATATTGTCTGTAGATATGATACAAAAACCGTCTCAACTCACATTTGTGCTCTTACAATAAATAAAACATCCAATTTGATCAGAATAAAATATTTTAAATCAATCGCTCTTTTTTTAAGTATAATCAATAGTCGGTTAACAACATTATCATAATACATTTATCCAACTGTTGAATTTGTTCCATCCTGTATATTATTTGGAAACCTATTCCAGTTCATTATTTTCATGTTTTTACAGAAGTCCTATATTTTACTGTGTTGTGCTGAAAGACCTTGTGTGACCCATGATACAATCATCTTGCCGTGGTAACTCTTTCCTACAGAACAAAACTGCATCTTACAACATCTCATTGAGAGTTGAACCCATGACACCTATGCCCAGTGCAAAATATTAAAGGATACTCAATATGCATCCTGTGCACACGCTGTGAATATGTGAGAATGTCGTGACTGCTGTTCACATAGCATGTCATTTCACACACATTTCTCACTTATGAACCCGGAGGTCTGTGCAGTTCAGCCTGCCTGATTATACTGTTTGAACTCTAGTTTTCCACCTGGGACAAGATACCATTCCTCTCTGGTCAAGAGTTCAAGGCTCTGAGCCTCCTGCCCCCTGCCCCCTGCCCCCAAACATGACATTCATTTCAATGTCACACACACACACAGGCAGTTCTAACAGTGGGTGGGTTCGCCTGGCTTTCATGTGCTGTCCCGCAGGGCTCTGCACTGAGACATCTCGTTTACAACTCGTGTCAGGCCACCATCATTTATTTACTACTGTATGGTATCATTTATCACCCCCATGCACATGTAGACACAACTGCTCAAGCCAGCTTAAGATGCAGAAAAGAATTCAACTAAATGTTTATGGGAAAAAATTGGAGGATTGAATTTCCTAATTCTTTTTTACTTCTTAAAAAGATATTTTTTATCGACCCTGGAAATTAAGAAATTTAAAAAATAATCCTTAGTGCTATATATAGTGTATACATTTCCCTAAAATAATAATCAGAAACTTGATGAAGATGGCTAAAGAATGTTGTATAAAATGTAAATGGTAATTAATTCATTTTTATACAATTGCTTAGAGAAAATGTTATCTTTTTTCCCAAAAAGACATGGGTCTCAATTATTCACACTCCTGGTTCAGTACTACAATATGTGGATCCTTTGTATAACATGAATGAGTCATCTTCTGTAGTGTACTGAGTCTAGTGGACATTTTCAGGGAAATATTTCACCATTCCCAAAGGCAGAATCTTTCAAGATTCTTCAGTCTGTATTTGTGGACTGCCCTCATTTCAATTAAAACCACACGCTTGCAATTGGATTCAAGCCCATGGACCGGAGATGTCCATTGCAATACAATTATTTTGCGATCATTTAAAGATTTCTTGGTTGATATTGAGGTATCCATTTTCAGCCAAGTCTGATCTTCCTGGCAGAGGGACCGGGTTTTTGGCCAAATTTACTTGGTGCTTGCATGATCCATGATGTCATTATCCTGAACAAGAGCCCCAAGACCAGTCGATGCAAAGGAACCCCATAGCATCAAAGATCCACCTTGTCCCTCTCAACATACAGTATCCTTCTTCCAACACAAAACCCACCACTGGTGCGTGTGGCCAAAAAGCAAAATATTGGTCTCAACTGACCATTACACCCGGTTCCAATCTAAGTGCCAATGTTATTTAGCTAATTCCAGGTGGTTATTTTATCAATTTCCCTTCCACTGTCTTTTCTCTGCAACCATTCCAAAAAACACTATTGGCATGGTGGTGGTGTCTGATGGTAGATATGAAGGATTTTTGTCCAAGTTTTGTTCACCAATCGTGGCCGTAGGATTTTTCTTCGCCTTATTATATATATGTGCCTCATGTGCACAGGGTCACATCCGCTTTTCGGCAGGTTTTCGACCTAGCAGTTAAAAGTGTTTTTAACATACTCCAGTTCTTTGAAACCATCTCCTAACTTTTGAAGGCCTACAGTGCTTTGATTATTTCTGCCGAGTCTTCTTTCTATAATGATGGATGACACATGGACTTTGCCTGTGTGTTACCTTATCGGTATACTGCAGTGAAACGGGAAGCCATGGACGACCACAAGACAGTTCTCTAAGAATGAGATTAACTTTTTTAAAAGCTGCATGTCAGTGCAGAGTAATGTTGTTGCTTTACATAACCCCGAGCATAGGCAGCAAGGTGCTCTTTGAAAAAAGGGGACTTCTCTTTCATTGCTTTCTTCAATTCTTTTATTTTGCTTTTGTACTTCTCCCTCTCCCTCTCCCTCTCTCTCTCCCTCTATTGAATGAATTGCTGCAACTGTAACAAGGCTGTCTAACATCATTCACACTGTTAATGTCTATATCGCCCATCAGGTTGACTTTCTCCTGAAATGGACTTTCTCTTGAGAATCCTCTCAGAGAATGGTTCTCCACCGTGGCCTGGATCCTGTCCCAGATTCAACTTAACGTTCACTTAAACATCCATCCAAGTGCTTTTCCGCCTCATCGCAAAAAGTTCATTTTGGTGATGGCTGAACTCAGCTATGCTTTTAAAAAGTTATTTGCTTGCAGCAGTGTGTCGAGGTTAAGGACAAACGTTAAATCCAGTCCCCACCCTGGTGACCTTCGTGTTTACCTACAGAACTGCTAACTGTAAGCAACATTCTTCTAGCAACACATCTTCTTCATCCTCTCCTATCCACGTTCCTCTCCCTCATAAAAACAGCTAAGCCTTTCACATGAAACTGCAGCAATTCCACTCTATTTGTCACTCCCCCTCTACTCTCTTTTCATTATTTTGTCTCCTTCTCTCCTCCCATCTAATATGACCTTCCCACTCAAATCAGTGCACAGACCACCCTTAAGCTGCACCCTTCAGCCTGTCTTCTGTCCTGTTCTTGATAGTGTTTGTTCTCTTTGGGTCTGTCACCTATGTATATTACCAGACACTATCCGGCTGTAAAATCAAAATTGAGTTGGTCAAGCTGGTCATAAAGCTGGTCTAGCTGGGTATGAGCTGGTCAACCAGCTAGTGCTGGTAACTTGTCAGTTTCAAAATATAGCTTGACCTGGTCAAACCATGTCAAGCTGGGAGCAAAACCCAGCTTGAGCAGTTTTTTTCAGCAGGGCATTGACAATTCGACACGCACCTCCTTTCTCAAGGCAACATAACACAGACTGGCCTAGCTTTCTTACTGCCCCTTACTGTACTGTAAGAAGCCAATTTCAGGCATTTCTACTGCAGAACTATCCAGATTACTCATAACCCACCTCTTCAGTTCAGACTTCCAAAAGCAGAGCATACCCCGTAACTAGATTCCCTCACTTCCATACACCCTGCATAAAACACTGAAACACAGGATATAGAGATATTAATTATTCTTTTGCAATGTGATGTTGGTTCATTCCATACCATTAGGCTCTACACTTAGCCTGAAAACCATTACGATGTTTTATTGCTGGTGAGCCATCTGCAATTGTTTACTGATACCTTTGTTCCCATAGCTTATATACAACCTATTTGCCCTATCTAAGTTGGCCTGACATGTTGCTCTGCATAAAATCATCTGTCAAATGCGTAGACACTGTTTAACTGCGCATGAGCTGAGGACACAAGGCTAGAACATAGAAACAAAAGTGCGCAATAAAGAATAAAAAAATTACACACACACACCACATGCATATGATTCTCCTTTGACAATAAATAAAGTGAGAGGTAAGGGCTACTTACTGGAGTTTACAAACGGGAGTCAACTATTTCCATCTGGACTTCAATACCTGATGTTGTGTTGGCTGTATAGTTACAGGACCAGACCACACATTAGTTCAATTTCAGCCATAATGTGTTTGATTTTTTCCATCCAACTCATCTCCTTTGCCATCTGCAGCTACAGATTAAAGACTGCTGCAAGACCGACAATCAGAAAAGTCTGAAAGTATGTAGGTGGGCCCTCCGGAGGTACTGTAACAGGACAAATAGAGGACAGCAGACCCCTTTGGTTCTCATTTGCCTAAGCTTTTGAGGTTGACCTAATTGATGACCACAGACTTGATGAAATGCATCCAGGGTTGCATTTACCTATGCACGGGGTAGAACGACCTGTCCACCAAAATTATAGGGTGATATTTGCTTCAAGACGGGCGAATGAATGGTTGTCAAGCCGAGCGTAAAGATAGGCAAAATGGTCTAATGACTCACGTCTATTTGTTATACACTACCCCTGCATGGATAAACTCCAGTTCTCATCATGACAGCAGTAGTTGTAAGTATTCTGTAATGAGAAAATAACTGCACTATACTGTTACTGTCCAGGAGACTTTCAATCACGTCTTTAAAAAGCTGCATAAAAAGCAAGTGAGAAATTATTATAGTAAATACTATATGGTAAGTATTCATCCTGCAAGGGAAGATTTGGTTTTATACCAAGTTTTATTTTTGGGGTAGATGCTATAGAATCATCTGTCTCTCTCATTATTTTCTCAGATTTTATCTCAAAGCCCACATCCTGCTAGTCTGCATTAACACACCTGGACACACTGCACCTTTAATTTGAAATGGTGGCCTAAAATGGCGGACTATTACAGCAGCGCTCGCTTCCTCAGAGCTGGCCAGGGCAGGAAGTGCTTCAATCTGTGTTACAATGTGAGCACTGCAGATATGATTTGTTTGACCAATTACCATACTATAAAGAACTGATTTGAAACTACAGTAATTACCCCCCTGTGTCCCTCCTCATTGCGGGGTACAACACAACGGGGCAGAGGGAGGCTGGTGCGAGAGATGTCAGAACCCAAAGGCAGGCACCTCATTTCCTGCTCCCCTGGCTCCCTCAGTGGGCTGGGCGAGGGCATGCGAAACCATTATCGGCTGTGTGTTCGGCATGCCCACACTGGCGGGGAGAGGCAGGCTGTAATAATGCAATTGTATCCAGATGATAAGCCTTCTCTCTTAAAAGCCATCAGCTTTCCACCCCGGTCGATGCGCGCCCATGTGCCAATTTAGGGGCTTTACATGTAAACCTGACGGTCTGCCGCGGACCACATCACAGATATTAATCACAACACGGAGGCTTTAATCTTCGCACAGAGGAGAGGGGCCTGCGACGGGGATGTCTTAACCATAGCTCAGGGCTAGCGTGTTGTATACCCCACCCACACCGGGTCACACAGAGCTACCGATACATCTATATGATGATGAGGCTTAAGGATACCACTCTTCTGGGGAAAATGAATTAAATCAAGGGAGAAAACACTCACATTTCGGAGACCAGCTCCTTCATCAGAGTGAATGAATATTGTATCAAACAGACAGAAAAAGAAAATGGAATTTCTCCAATCCGTTACACCCATGCAACAATCACTTATCATACTACAATTGCAAAAACAGTATTCTGTACAATCACATTAGACTGTACAGAATACAATATGCATTCGGTTCAGAGAGTGAGATCAGGTGGCATATGATGTGAAAAACAATAGATTATAAAAACACAACTATAAAAATGATGTGAATGAGGCATTGGTCACCCTATTTGTGGATCAAACATTGTCTCAAGAGCAATAGAGTATAACACATACCTACTTCTGCCACACACACATTCATTTATCTTACACTTGAAAGCAACACATCTTTCAATTAGTATTCTTTTTGGGAGTCCTATTTTGTCCTACTATGTATTCCATTAATTCTATATTCGAGTCTCTATGCACGGTTGATTTACATTGGAAAGCAGCCACTCGGGAATATGACGAAACAGGATTCTGTGTATCAACACGTTTAACTACTGTATACCAGACCTGAACGTACTTGTATGTTATTGCCACTTACAGTGAAAGCAAGGAGCATGCTGCCAGGACAAACAATTATATTACTTTTGTAGCCGACAAGTATTTAATCGATTGTATATTTGTCACTGAACCATAATGTTTATTAAAGATAAATAATACTGGATAGAGGGTAATAATACGCACACAATCTGCATAGAACAGTAAACTACTTAATTTAATGCTTTTATTTATTTTGGGGGGGTGGAACATTTAAAAAATGGATGAATTGTGGAATGAATACATTTGGCAGGCTTTCCCCTGAAAAATACCTAAATAAAGCAAGATAAGAAGTAGGTAAATAAGTTTTCCCATTTTTTATTTTGGAATGAAATCTTGTTTCTTAATTCTGTTTTTTAATTCTCCCTCCTCCTGGCAGCTTCAACAATGCCCGGTTTTGTTAACGTCCACCTTGTTTGTGTTTGTTTCCTGTCAGCTCACTCGGATGCAGATAACCGTAACGGCACATCGCTTTGAAACCGGGCCGCCTGAAGGAGACCTGGATCGCATTCTCCCTGTCACCGCCTCCACCGCGCAGTGACGACGTTGTGTCCTGATCTGCTCCAGGCGGTCAGCTGTGATCTGATTAAGCGACTGGCTGATGGCAGGCTGATAAACCTGTATCCCAGGATGGCAGGGACGACGTCCTGGCCAGTTCGTTCTTCAGAACTTTCAAATATCACATGATTTATGATCCACCGTCTGGCTTCACGGACAGCGTTTTCAATTATATAGAATTGTGTAACATTGTGTTATTGGAACAGGAACAGTTATCTGCACGGGGTTTGACAATGAAGAGGACCTTCGGGGCTAAGTGCACGTACATAATCAAAACGGTTACACATTTTTATGTAGGCTACAGTAAAAAACATTACTTAGGACTTCAAAGTTGATTTAGTTGATTTGTTAAGTTTTCCATATTACTATGCAGGGAAACTTCATAAAGTATCAGAAATACTTCAGCACACTTTATAAAACATCACTTTTTTTGTTCATTGTCTAAAAATGTTTTCTAAAAAACACTCTTTTGTTCAGATTTGTTTTAAGTGGTCTGCCATCCAGTCAACAAAACCCAAACAAAGTATGTTCTGTCACTCTGAAGCAATTACTGTGCGTGATTTCATGTGCACTTCCTGGTGCAGTACACTTAATGGTTTTGTTTGGGACGGGGGCGGGGCCAGCCGTCTGCATGCGACGGGGAGTTGTGGCCGATTCCATGCCGACGCGTCTCCCGGGGGATGTGTCACTGCCTGCTGGGGTAATGGCTAACTGGACCTAAACGCTACGCCCAGCCCTCCTTCAGCAGTAAAACCTGCCTCGAGGTTTACAGGAGCTGACTCACACTCAACCACCGAGGCCAGTTAGCCACGATACACCTCACCAGCACTGCCAGCTTTAGCCTTCTGACTTTCAGAGGTGGCTTCCAGAATATCGCCGGAATGATGTCACAGTCAGTCAGGCTAGTACTTCCCACCTATTAATATTCCTTGTCATGGTTACCAGTCTACTGGCGGCTAATTTAAGTTAGCATGTGAGATTATATGTGCGTATGTGAGTGTGTGTGTGTGTGTGTGGGTGTGTGTGTGTTTGTACATGTGTTCCGTCTTCATATTGACCAATCTTTCATATTGTGCGGCTGCCCCAATTAATATTGCATAATACCTTTGAGTAATATCAAGCATCACTTTTGATATGAAAAAAAGTTTTCACTTTCACTAGTGTGTTGTATATGCACTGCACGTCAGATACATTTAATTGTCCACACATAGCTCACAGTACAGTACAACCATGAACCCAATAAAATAACATTGCCATTACAACTTTTAATGGTAGTGGCTTGTAAAAGATGGTATACATTGAGGTGTACGCTAGTTAAGAAGTAAAAGAAAGTCAAGGTAGAGTTTTTTCTTTCCTTTCATTCGGGTGCAGTGCAGTTTTTTTCTCTCTTTTTTTGGCAACAACCAGGTTTACAGACAGTGCTCAGGAGGCATATCAAGGTGTTCCTCCAGTTCCCATGAAAAATGTACTTTTGTCTTTTTTTGCTCATTATGAGTGCAGAAGATGGTTGTGTTGATAGAGCTTTGATAAATGCTAAAGCTCTCTCAAAGATGTAATCTTATTCAGAAAACCATTCTCATAAAACCTCTGCCATTCTCAATAGAATGAATGCCGAGTTCTACACTGGTCCAGATTATATTACATGCTGTGACCTCCAGGTGTGAGAAATTCAGAAAATGTATTCCACCCTTCCAATAGTTAAAACAGAAGAGATCCTTGTTGGGCTTCCAGGCCATAATGGCTAGAAACCCATCATTTTGTAGTTTTAAAGAAATTCTTCTTCCATGTGTGGCTTGAATTGATACAAAGCAGTCTGAAAAAACAGAACCACAATTGTCAGCCTTGCTGTGTACAGTGAACTTCACCATTACACATGCAGTATGCTTTTGGAAACGTCTTGGTCAAAATGTCAACTCAATGTCATGCCTAAGTGCGCCATAGATCCATCTGGATGAAACAAAATGATGCCTACAGGGTTTTTGCTAAATGTACCCAATTTCTTGTACATGTTAAATGCTAATCCAAAAAGGCCAGGATAGCCCTGCTTTGAATGACAGTGGTCATATTACATTATGTTGCAGTTTAAGACAAAGACAAGATTAGACAAAGGTAATGGTAGTTTTTGTGAAACACATTGCTTGTTGCTAAAAAGCTAACATAAGCCACGAGCTTATGTCAGCTTCTTAAGTCTTGTGCTTCTTAAATCTTCTTAGGTCTTGTGTGTTTATCTTGGAAATAGACAGAAACTGCATACGGTATGCTAAACTGAAATTCCTGTATTCGTATCTTTTCTAAATAACATCTGTGTATTGGTTCCGATGGCCTTTTGGTTTCCCTCGGTCATGACGATCCAAATTATTTCTGGCTCAGAAGTACATTTTTAAAAATAACTCCGCGCGCTGCCGTGCCGCGTATCGGCTGCACCGCGCGGCTCTCTGTAAATTGTGGCTATGACACATGTCGAGTTTCTCCAGCGGTTCTCGCGGTATTCCGGCGCACAGCTGAAGAGAATCAGGGCTGGTCCAAGACTGACTCGACTGTAATGATTCCAGCAGGCAGCCCCGGAGCATCCGAGCGTTTATGGCGACGTTTCCAGGGAATACAGCTCAAGGATCAAAACCCTGTACACTCCAGCCACCACCACTGGCCCCTGCTCCGGGGGAAACACCCTTACTGCGGCTTTCTGTACAAATATTAAAGACCAGTGCTTTCATTTGGACATTTTCTCTCTTTATTGGCGTGCCATACTGCGGTCGCATAAATAAAAACTGCCGTGCACTCATTCATTTGTACGTTTAATATCTGAGAATGTTCCGGAATCCTAAAATACACAAGGAAAGATGCACATGCTGGGTTCGCCATCTACCGAAATACTTTCAGCAACATAAGTGCACTTGCACTATGGGGGTGCACAGAGAAAAGAAATGTACAAACACATTCTTCAATCTCTGTGCTCGGGATACTATAGGAATCAAATGCCAGAATGGTTTTCTAAATGATTGATTTTATGCGCTAAAGAGGAAAGTAATGCATATGTATTTATTGTTGTTACTGTCTTTATTGAAATACTTATTTGAAATATTTTTTGTTATTATAAGACATTCCATTCTGTAGTAAACGTTTTCCTCTGTTGGTCAATACTGCACATTTAAAAGAAATGTACAATGATACTTAACCGCGTTATTCATGACCACATTTTGCATTGATGTTAGATTTCGTTTATTATTATTTTTTTTTAACAGAACCCAAACAACACTGACAACTGTGTGAAAAACAGTTTGTACCCACACCTCACCATTTTTGGCAGTTTCAGTGGGGTTTTTTTTGCTATTGTTGTTGTTGTTTTGGTGTTCAGAAGGTTTGCATGTCTAACTTTCGATGACAACATGCTCAATATTTCCCCCAAGATGCATTGCGCTTTGGATGTGCTTGTGACCCGTTTGCGTACCGCTGAGCTAACCTTTCAATTCCTGGCCATGGGGCTCAGAATCAGACACACGGCCTCCACCCTCCTCCTCACGGGCTACAGATTAACACACGTACCTTCAAAGCCAGCCGAGACCGAGAGCTGATCCACTCAAAGCACACCGCTAATTACATTAAAGCGCTACTTGGAACTGTACTGAGCTGTATCCAAACTCCTTTTTACCTCCAGGAAGTCTGTAGAGATGTCAATGTCATGCCCAGCGTTGATATGTGTTGGCATACAGCGGCTTCTGAAATATTAGTTTGAAAGCGTGCTTTTTTTTCACATGTTTGTACACGGAGAGCGAATGGCTGATTTCTCACTCCCATCACCTAGTAACTGTTAAGCCAATACTGTTAATCTAATGATATTACAGAAAAGTATTTGCTGCTGCAATCAACTGCTTATCGGTACATGCCAATGGAAATATTTTTTTAAAAGACTGCGCGGTGTGTAGCCACAACTTGACCGTTTATGCCCCAGAGCATTCTGAATCCTGAAATTGTATCTGTCAGCAGGTGTTGTTTCCAACACCTCTCCTTCTACAAAGTTAGTCCGCAGTGTAAACACGCATTAGGGATAAAAAAATGATATCATCGGCCAGCGCAAAGTGATAGAAAGAAGGAAGAAAAACACAAGTTCCCCTCAAACCACAAATGTCAAGATCATTCGCTTCTTGGTGACATCTGGCAAGCAGGTGTAGAGACAGCTGTGGCTGTGCTGAAGCTGAGCATGGTGATGTTCTCCCTCTACAGGCCAGAGAGAGAACTGCAATTCTAAACTCCAGTCACTATCCGAGGCCATCATTTCATGACATTACATTACATTACACCGTCATTTAGCCGACACTTATATCCAAATGACTTACATTTGATTAGAATAAGCAGGGGGCAATGTGGGCTTACGGGCCTTCCTCAATGGCCCAGGAGCTGCACTGATCTTACTGTGGGGAAACCACCAATGTTCCGGGTCAACAGTCAAGCACCTTAGCCACAATGGCTAGCCATTGCCAACACACTTCTGAAGACATCATGGGGCACATTTGAGATCTATGCAATTTTTCCATTTCAACAATATCTTCCAATTAATGCAAATAGTAGACTCCCCCATCCTTATTCAACAGGATGGTTTGGCTTCCAATTAAGCTCACAGTCAAGAACTCTGTTTGCGCAATGCTGAGAAGCACATAAGTTAATTTCACACTCAGTGATAACAAAGGGGACCATTTATTTTCACTTAATTTGGTATCTCTGATGGCAATCGAAGGTCTATTTTAGTTGAGGCTTTTTGGAAATTCAAGTAAATATAATCAATTTATTCAGGTGATGAATCACATAAAAGGCAGCATAAGCCAAAAAGTTTAAATGTATTGTGTAATATTGTATTTGTAATGTTGTTATTTAACCTTTATTTAACCAGGAATGTCCCATTGAGATTAAAATCTTTTTCAAGAGAGACAAAAGTTTCATACAAACCACAAATACACAAAGTCAAATTATGCGAATAACACAAATAAACAGTAAATCTGCTCTCTACAACTCAACAACAAGAGTACCGACTGCCTTCCACTATGTGTGAGACACTGTCAATATGCTGAATCTGCTCTGCCAGCCAGGGACATTACAAAATATATAGGTGGCCGGCACCATTAACAGATCATCGCCTTTTCATACCATGTTCTTTATGGCTTTTTCATTTCTCGGGGGAAATAAATTATTTACGGATCAACTGTGAAAAATGTACTCGGGGTCAATAGTCACATTAGCAAAGCAAACAAGTACAGATGAATTCCCTGGGATTCAGGTGCCTCTGTCTAATAGATTAGATAATTCTGTGTGATGACAGAAGTCTGTGGAGGGTTTCAACTCTCAAGTGAAAATTTATTTTGTTCGCTGGAAAGGACCGGCAATAATTTATGTCTCCACTCTGCTGAGGACACGAAGAAGTGCTCAGTTATTATTAAAAGCAGTTGCTCTGTTTCGCCCCATTGACGACAGTCTCGTGTTGTTTTTTTTGGGGGGGGGGTTATTTCTTAACACATCCCTTGCTTTTCCCACAGCACATGCCAGTTTTATGATGCGCTCTAATACACCAAAACCAAGGGATGAGAGTCGAGGAGGCCTCCATGTATTTCAATTATGAGTGATATTAGAATGGAGCCCTCACTCCACTCATACAAATACAGCACTCAGAAATGTAATTGTTGCCATTATTTAGCTTTTAGAGTGCCTTTCCTTTGGCTTGTTGCTGACAAATAATGGCATCTGCCCATTCCATTTGGATTCCAGAAACACACAATCTGTGTGTATTGGTGTCTGTATTAGTGTGTGAGTGCGTGTGTGTGTGTGTGTGTGTGTGTGTGTGCATGTATGCAGACGCACAAACATGAAGTCCAAGGAACTCTCGGTATACCTCCACGCTAAAATTGTGATTGAGTCATAGATCAGGGCAAGGGTATAAAACCATTTCCCCCCCATCTGTAGAAATACCTTTAGGTGGCAGTTCTCAGCTCATGCTCAGAGCTGTTCCCTGCATACTGAACACACTCAGAGACAATTGCAAGAATGATTTCTCTGAATCTACAGTATAAATCTGAAAGTTTAGTCTTGTGAATAATGTCCAAAATCAATATTGTAAATGCATAAACGATAACAAATCCCTGTATATATTTAAAGTTTGACTTCACCTAGTGTGCTAGATAGGTGTGGGGAAACAAGTTCAAATGAAAACTCCTCATTTCAGGGAATAAAATGAAAATATTGATATTACTTTACTTCATTAGTCTGCTAAGCTACATCATATCAGATGCAGTTAAATATTACTTTCTTGATAATGTCTTTATGGTCTCTATTTCAAATGAATAAAACTCAAAAGATGCCAAATTACTTGTTTTTGGCACAACTTAGTAGTGGTGAATGAGCTCGCCAGATAGGAACAACAGAAGAGAAACTGTTTTATACTTAAAGACAATACTCTAGATTCATGAGTATGAAACAGTCTCCTTTGGGTTCACTCTTTATTATGATACTAAGAGTGAAAATGTACAGCACAAATGCCATAGTTAACATTTACATATTACTTTGTTTAACTAATAACATAGACCATGAAAATATGTTAGTATAACTGCTCTCGAAAGATTATAAAAATAACTTATTTCTATATACCTGACTCAAGAGAGCACAGTTAAAAGCACCAGTTAGCAAATCAACCAATCAACCAATCAATCAAATCAATCAATTAAAACAAAAGCAAATATGTCTCCCCATTCTCATGGCATGTGGTATTCCAAGCTTGGAAACAACTGATGGTCTGCAATACTGGAACATTCAAAATGACAATGCACTCAACCGTTAGGACCAACGGAGTATCCAAGTTATTTCTTCCCTGAAATATTCCCCCTTTAACGTTTCATGACTAATCATTCTGAAATCAGCGGGTGTCTGAGTTTAACGCGCGGGCCCTTCGTAAAGCGGCCATTCTCAACCTCAGCGGGCGACCGCGTCTTACGCGACGCTCATTCTGGGGATGAGATTTATGCGTCCCTTCCCCGATTTTCTCATCCTCAGCCTGGCCGAAGGGCTCCCGGAGGAGAGGTGGAGGCTGTTAATAATCAGCTCGGTTAGCGCGCCGCCGTGGCCCTCGCCCGGAGACGGTGACAGCAGCGTCGGCCCCCCGGGGCCCCGGGGACAAAGCCGCCGAGCTCAGACAGATGGGGCCACCGGCCCCTCGTGGGCCCCTTTATATTGCAGCGGACGGCCCCCCCTGCGGCTACCGGCCGGTTTATGGGCCCCGAAGGCAATCTGCTACTGTATTTCTCCCATGCCGTAAATCAGCGCAACAATGCCTTCACCAGACGGAGTGGGACCAGCCCCATAAATGCCACGGATACCTCAGCAGGCTTATGGGGTTAAAATGGGGCTCAGTTAGTACGTTTCTCTTTAATGGAGTCCAGGGTCTGTGACATCTTGGAGGTGGTCGGGTAACGTGTGAAGTGCCTCATGTTTAAATGGGTCAAGCAATGATTAGTTTGTGGCACTGAATTCAAATCTAGGAGGTATTTAGAGTACATATTACGAGACACTTTTTAACATAAGTGGTAGTTTTGTACTCTAACGCTGAATCTTGCATATTGTACATTCTTTCAGTGTTTTTTAATAACATATAATATGTACAATAATACGTACATTATTCAGTTTACTGGGATATTTCAGTATATTACCAAAAGAGCCACAGTTTGTTTCTGCGAGCATATGTTCAAAATTCAACAGAAAAAATGTCTGACGAATACAGAAATTATGTTTGTCGTTTGAAAAGCCAGACAATTAAAATGATATATGCTGTATATATAAAGAATGAATATACGCATATTCAGAAAACATTCTTGGTTAAATGTTGTAAGTGTTGTTTAAACTTGTCTAGAGTTTAGACAGACAGTCTCAAGCAGTGGAAAAATTCCTATAACAAAAACAAGTTTGGTCTTGAAATAAACTGGCACATTGGCTTTTACTTTTCAATATATGAAACAAATCTTAATGACTAACATAATTTTCCATAGAAATAAGGACAATGTCATGACTTCACAGGAAATATTTTACATTCAACTGACTTGAAAACAAGCTGTACAGATTGAGTGCAACGTCTTAATTAATTTTGTAACATGGATAGTATTATGTGTGTGTATGCCTTGGCAACATAAATGTCAGCATTTGCCTACAGCATTGTACAGTACATCTGAGCATGCGTGAAATTAATGCAGGTGGCGTGCTATAGGTTAAAAAAAAGACACACAGATACAATTTACAATTTCAATATTTCTGCTGTTCAATTGGCAGTATTGGCTCCACTGGCACTACTGAATGTAATGTAATTCTGTGTGACAGTATGACAGTATGACTGGCAGAAACATCATCTGTTCTTAGGTCAATTTGACACAATTCTTTTTCCGATGGACAATCCCATCTCTTAACCACCACTGCAGTGCCCTCTTCAGGATAAAGAAGCAGAAAACTGTATTGCACAAGCAGCACTCCCGCTGGATCTCAGGACCTCTCCATGTTCTATCAGGACATACTCCAAGTTAGGCTAGCTTCATTTCTCTTCCTTATGACTCACTCTCACATGAGTGTATCCTGTTTGTTATCACAATGCACACCACCATTAAGCTGATATATGTTCTGAAATGTACTCATTTAATCATGTTAATCGAAAATATCACTCCAGGAATAACAAACATCACACAGGATAAATGTTATTTGACATTATCGTGCAATAAACAAGAAAAATAGAGGTGTGATTAGCCACTTATAACCTCCTGCTGACATAACTTTATCTACAGAATTGGAGGATGGAGTTTGGTGAAATATCTCATTTGGGACAAGCAAGAAATAATTACTATGGTGACTTTTGATGGTAGCAGAGGTATGTACTTAACTGAATGCTACTTCAGTTCAGTGATACAGGCACATTGTTGCCTGTTGCATAGGAGACTGGGGCTTGAGTCTCAACAGTGTTGCTCTGGTCCCACTGCCCTCTTGTTCCTTACATAAATTACATCTGTTAGAAGACAGAAAGCCTGTAATTGTAATGTGTGCTTTGTGTGTGTTTGTTCAATTAATGAGCATAATCACCACTCACCAGTGGCTATCCTGGTAGCATTTAGTTTTACCTGTCACTGTTGGCACCTGGCACAATGACGCTTTCGTTGTATTGTATAGTTAATTAAAATCATTAAAGTATACACATGCATTTTTGGCTGAGCAACTTAAGCAAGCATTTAAATAGCCGTAATGAACTTTAACTGGCAAATCCATGAAGTTAAGAAAAATTAATTAATTATACAGAAATGACCAAAATGGTGCTATAAGAAAATGTGTATGGGGAAGGGGATTGCGGTTAGTGGAATTTATTTAAGTTTATGTCCTTACTTTAGGTCACAAATCTTTGAATGCCCTATGCCATTGTAAAACCAACAGGTCATCTATCAGAAATAATGAAAAAAAACAACATAGAAAGTGAACTTCCCCTTTAATATTACAATTAAATAAGCTGATGTCTCACTTGACATTTATTTACATTTATGCCAATACATGGAATATGTGGAAAGGTTTTACTGTGTTTAAATTTTACATTTAAAAACACAAATTGTTGAAATTCTCAACAGTAGACGATAAATGCGATGGAGTTTAACATGGAAGCCTGGTGTTCCCTTTACAGTGCAGTGGATGGGCACACACCACAAATGTCAAAAACTATTTCTCCTTTTAAAGCCCCCTTGTGTTGGATGTATGGAAGCACAGAGAGATACGCCCGCCCAGAACAACACCACGGGGGTCGTCCTGACAGCTGGGGAAGTCCGCTGACCCATCACGCGTTAGTCTGCGGGTACCCACTGCTGATATAGTCCACATCTACCTGGGCTGTGGAGAGCACAGGAGTGCTGTGTGCTCACTTTAACTTCATGCTGAACTTGTTGCTTATTTATGTTTTTATTTTTCATTATAAGAAGAAACATTACATCTACCTGTAGTCGGGGATAAATATCACTGTTAAGTAAGCCATGTGGTTTTGCAACTGCCAAAATTGCGGTTTCTGAAATCATCATGCCACCTGGAGTATTCATGAACTGAGTGAAATATGAGCTATTTTAGGATTATATTCAATTTAATAATATTTGCAATCACATTGCTTTTATTGCTTGTAGTTTGTGTTTAGGCAGATAGACAGACTTTTGAGTAGATAACCCTCCAAAAATGTAATCAAGTTCCACTTTTAATTATATTAGAGACTTAAGTTTATTCCTGTATGTCCTGTAAAGAACCACTTGCCTCCAGTGGAATTTTCAGCAAACAGCAAGTGTATGTGACCATTCAAGTGCTGCCGGGGAAAAGCGGAGTAATTCCGGGATGGAATCCCTGACGTTCCCTTCCGCTTTCCTGTCGTACACATGAAAGCCATCATCTCCCCTGACCCCACCGAACACGAAACATCAACATTCCTTACAGTGCAATGTGGTCACCTTCTGCTGCCTTTCAGATCCAACAAAACCCCCCGTGATCTCTCAAATGTCTATGTGACCTCTGTGTTGTTATTGCGATACACTGTAGCTGATACATCCCACTGCAAAGCCACTCGCATACGCAGTCCAACAGTGCATAGCTGAGTGCTGTTCATCTCTTATCTGACATGGATGTAATGTTTTGTGTCAGGTAGGGGGTACAAGTGTGAAATGTGATCGTGGCTGCCTGGCATTGTGATGGAGTTGTCACCAGGGGGTTGCAGGTTTGGTGACCGGGTGAGGCATTGCTTATGAGTGGCTAGAGGACACATACAGTACAATACCCATCTCTGTCATATGCAGAGCTTTCTGGAGGGACATTAGGACAAACTTAAGTTGTATGGATAACCCTGCATTCGCAAACCTACTTTAAATTAGCTTGAAGGAAATAACTTTCAGGTCCAATCTTATGGTGAGTACGTGTGTGTGTGTGTGTGTGTGTGTGTGTGTGTGTGTGGGTGTGTGTGGGTATGTGTGTATGTCTGTGTGCAATGAGCCTTCCCGTGTGAAAAAACAGTACGTTGAAGTATTCCATTTCATACTTCAGAATACTTGAAGTAAGTTAGGAAAGTATGCAGAGTATACCGTTGATCCACATGGGACAGCTTCCTGTTCTCTTACAGGTGGACACACGGAGACTAAACCATTCCTCCCATCACGATCACAGATTACCTACTGATCCACAGCATGTTCACTCTGGAACGAGGACTTCGTTATTTCTATAAATAAACATATTTGGAAGCGCTTTGTCACCGATTATGGGAAAGCGCGCACTGGGGAAATGTTTTAACGGACTCTGTGGAAACGGCCGATGTTTGGAACTGATATCTCTGCCATTTAATTGCTGGAAATTGGTTTCAGATGTTGCTCTCTGGCTGATCAGCCTCGTCGTGTCTGACAAAAGCACTTAAAGCAACGGCTGATGGGGAAGATAAGAAACAGAGTCAAAATGGCTGTTAAGTCATTGCTCGAATAAAAACTTAAGTCATAACAATTCAAGGGTGATATCACATCAGATGCATTTTTAACCAGACAATAGAATGCAACCCGTTCTACCGTGCACTATGTGTCCTTGTAAATGTTGAGTACAGTATGGGCATTACTGGAGAGAGAGAGAGGTTTCATGAACCCCCGGTAAACAGAGCTGCAGCACCATGTGTGGTCAGTTGAGGACTACACCAAATGAACAGGGGGGGTAAAGCAGGAGGGTTGGTGAGTTACTGCTCACGAGATACATATCCAGAATCACAGATCACAGGCGAGATGCCGGGGTCCATGTTAATAGCCTGGAATGCCGTCCCTCTGTTTATCTGAACAATAAAGCTTGGCAGCAGGTGGACTCTGGAAAACGACACTCCGAAACAGGAACGCTTCCCAGAACCGAGTGGCCTTATTGCTTCCAGAGGGACTCACTCCCTGGCCTTCCCTCTTTAATTTGACAAGTCGTTGTGTTTCGCTCCGGCGGGAAGGAATGACATCATCCCCAGCATGGAGCTCGGAGCCGTTCGGCCTTTTCGACATGTGCTGTTGATTTTGGAAAAGGTGTCGGGCCCGCCCAAGGCCCGGGGAACAAGAGGTCTTCTCCGAGGGTGGCGGGGGAGGAGGGGCAGAGGAGAAACACCGTTAACAGCGACCGCACAACCACCTGTCGATAAGGAGGCACCCGCCTTGACCTGCAGCTGGGAGATTAAGCGCAAACACTCCTCGCGGCTTTCAATGGCCGAGTTGCCGTGGCGGGCTACTGTTATCTCAGAGCTGTTCATCTGTAATCCACACCACCCGGACCAAAGTCAGCACTAAAATGGCACCATTGTCTCAGGCACAATGTCTGTGTGATTTACAATACAAAATATTCATTCTGTAATACTTATTAATCCAGAATCAGCCTGGGATGCAGAGAATTCACAGCTACTGACATAAAGAGCGATAAAAAAACCTTTCCTCGGTGCATGTATAGCAAAATGTGTGTGTGTGTAAACATGCGCACATATAGATTACAAATGTTTTCTATATTGTGTATGCATTGTATGGGAATAGACTATATACATGTACACATGTACTATGTATGTAAATACCAGCAGGTCTTACACACACACACACACACAGTACAAAACAAACGTGCATATTCGGCTGGAAATGAAGTGTGGAGGGAACGTCCGTCCAGACACCCGCGCGTCTCCCGGGGCGGCGGGCGGAAAGGCTTGTATTTTTGGAAGCCTGCGAGGAGCATTCCTCTGAGCGCTCGCGCGACGATGGAAGGCGAGGAGGGCAACACATTTATCTGCGGGGTCCCTCCTTTCATGAACCGCTTCCCCCGAAAATGAAGAGAGGGGCCGTCTGTTTGTCCTGGCGGTGATGCGGGGTTCTGCGGGGCTTCTTCACGCTCCGGGACGATAGGACCGTTAGCGCGCCGCGGCGCTGCTAAAACCAGCCGCGTCGCGTACGCAAGGTCGCCATCTGCTGGCAGCAACGCGCGCTGCACGGCCTCGCCAGTTACTATTTGTCATTTTATCCAAAGCGACTTAGTCGATTACACTCAGCAGGGGACAATCCCCTCTGGAGCAATGTGGGGTTAAGGACCTTGCTCAAGGGTCCAACAGCTGTACAACCACCAACCTTCTAGGTCCCAGTCATGTACTTTAGCCACTAGGCTACAGGCTACAGGCTACAGGCTGCCCCAGTTAAACTGGCCCATTTGAGAGGCGCAGCACAGCTATGCGTGAAAGAAAGGGCTCTTCAGTAGTGCCTTAGAAGTCGTAAGCTCTAAGTTTAGAACTTCAAACCGCACGGTATTGCTTACACAGCTCACGCAACCAGCTCGCGTGTTCAGACCAGATGTAGGTCACATGAAAAGGACAAAACAAGTCCATTTTAAAGCCAGGGATCGAGGGTGTTGATCTGGTCTGACATTCTGGATGACATTCACGGTGTGTAATCTCTCGTTTGAGCTCGACGGAGCACGCGACTGCACCGGACTACAGCTCTTCACTGAGCCCCAGTCTTTTTCCCCTGCGTCATTCATTACCACCCCTTATCCAGACTCATCTACTCATGCCATTCCTTTCCAAGTGGACTTTTATCAGACCAGATGTGGATATTTTTATGTGTTTTTGTATCTCCGCGAAACAAAAACAGCAATGTTTGCCTTTGAATTTGTTATACAAAGATCGGTTTCATACCATTCTGTTGTGCCATCTGTGTATCTAACTGGAGGGTGCAACAGGAAAAATATTGTAATGAGCAGAAGAACAGTAGAAAATCACTGTAAAGAGTTTGGGGGATAGTTTTCAAACAGGAAG